>NC_140963.1:40946568-41104694 GCF_056783735.1 Eptatretus burgeri | reverse complement strand
CCAACCCAAGCCTCCGAGTATCCGGATTACAGGTGCACGCCACTACGCCCGGTTGTTGAAGGAAGAGAAAGAGGGGTACCAATCTCTTACGTTCAATAAAACGTGGGCAACATTTTCAATCAATTCACAAAAAGGACAAGAGTAGAACAGAATAATTAAACTGATGGAGCAATGTCTGTGTGACCAGGGCTTGATGTGCTCGTCTCCAATTCAGGTCTCCAGTTCGTCCAAGAGTTGGAGAACTATACATTTTGTTTCACACTGGAGTTAAAAAAGCTTCAGCAGGAAAGGTCTCATTCCACCAATTATTCAACAGTTTTGTAAAACCAGGTATACATGCTTCCAGACATATGTTGTAGATAACCGTTTTCCCCATGACGTGAAACACACCAATTTCCTCTAAGTTTGAGGAGAACACACCCTCTTGTTTTTTTGAGGAAATTTGAAGTTCAGGGCAATAGAGACGCGAGTCTACCCCTTCATCCACCCCAGTCCACCCGATGTTTAGTCTATGAAAGGTTTGAATTACTGCTTTCAAGACATTTTCCACAATACGAGCACAACGAACACCAGTTTTTGATGAAAGTGAGCTTACGGGTAGCCAGGCATTCAAGGATGGATGCAACAAGTCTCGCACTCTGTTTATTCCAACATTGGTGAAACAATGCATAAACGACCTGGAGGTTGAAATTCTAGAGAATAAAGGATTCCGAACTAATGGCTCATGTACAAACTTTTGGGAATCGTATGATACCTCTAAACGTTGCACTCCGAGGACTTGCCAAGCATTCAAAAAGCTCTGATGAAAACTGGGGAGCTGAGACAAGTCAACGTGTTGCAGGACGATGAGGAAAAGTTCAGTCATATTTCAGACCTTCCACTTTCTGTAAACAGGAGTTTGTGAGAGGTCGCCAAGGAACACACTCACTGTACAGTAGGCGTTGATCGTGGAAATCCGGAATGCCATTATCCGACTTGGGATATGCATCAGATTTTGACCACCCATATTTCGGGGTCTGCAGACCACGTCTGGGCCCAGCCAATGGTGGCCACCCCAGAAAAATCAGTCAGAACCCTCTGAATGCCTGTGACCAAGTATCTCGGAGGTTCAAGTGGGATAACTTTATGCCAAATAAATGGAACCACCAGGTTGTTTATGATTGACACCCGTGTCTTAAGCGAGAGAAGTTGGTACAATCTTCTCCACCTTGCCAGTTTCAATTTAATTTTTCCAGGAAGTTCTCCCAATTTTTTTGTTCATACGCTTCAATTCCTAGAAATAAGCCTAAATATTTAAATCCCTCACTACTCCACTGTATTCCTCCTGGTAAAACAGGCAGGGACGAGGAAGGCAATCTGGGGCCCACCCAGAAAGGTAGACTTTTTTCCAATTTACCCTTGCAGTAGAAGCAAGCTCAAACTGGGTAAGGCAACGAGAGACCTCAGAAACATCTTTTTGATTTGCTATAGCAACACAAATATCATCAGTATAAGCTGAAATGACGACTTTGGAGTTTTGTGAAAGAGAGACTCCTAACACCGAGTTCCGAAGTAAAACTAATAAAGGTTCAACGGATAGATTGTAGAGCATGCCTGATAGTGCACAGCCCTGACGGATGCCTCGCTGAAAGGGGAAAGGGTAACAAAGATTATTATTAACTTTCAGCAGACAAGATGCATTTTTGTACAATAACTTAACATAAGCAATACATTTTTCCCCAAACCCTGTTCTCCTTAATACATCAAACAAAAAAGAATGGTTAACACTGTCAAAAGCTTTTTCTAGATCTAAAAGTAATAAACCAAAACCAGGATATTTAGTTCGACCGAGACTGATTAAGTCTCTCACCGAAATTTATCGTATATGGAACGTTCTGGAACACAGTATGATTGATCATTGCCAATCAAGAAAGAGATGACTTCCTTTAGACAGGTTGCAAGTGCTTTTGACAATATTTTATAGTCCGTGTTGAGTGACACAGGCCGCCAATTTGCGGTCTCATGTAGATTTCCTTTCTTCGGAAGGAGACACAAAACTGCCCTCCGGCAGCTCAATGGCAATTCACCTTGTTCAACACTCTCCTGAAAGACCTCAAGAAGAGTAGGGCCTAGAATGTCCCAAGAAGCCTTATAAAATTCAGCCAGAAAGCCGTCTAGTCCAAGGGCTTTCCCATCCTTGCTTTGCTTGAGCGCAGCAGTAAGTTCTCCAAGAGAAATGCCAGGCTCAAGCAATTGTTGTTGGTCTTCAGACAGAGAAGGAAGCTGTTCAAGCATCGCTTTCCTGTTCTCCTGATTCACAGCTATTTTTGCGAAGAGTTTAGAAAAATAGTCTTGCAGTTCATGCTTGATAACACTCTGGGAGGTCAACAAATCACCACCAGAAGAGTGCAAAGCATGGATTTGTTGAGAGGTCTTGACCATTTTTTCCAAATTGAAGAACCATTTGTTTGGTGTGTCAAGTTGGATTTTTTCATTCCGCAGTCGGACGAATGCGCCAGCTGCCCGCTCTTTCACCATTTCAGCCAGAAGGGTCCTTTTCTCCGACAACTGCTGGAAATTCACGATAGACAATCCAGCTTTCTGCTCACAGATAAGTATATCGCTTTTTAAAGCAGATATCACACCAAAAGCGTTGCATGTGCTGTAAGAGCAGTATTGTTGGCAAAAACATTTGATTTGGGACTTTGTGCGGTCCCACCATTGTCTTAAGTTCAAATATGAACCATTTTGTAACTCGTATTTTTCCCAAACCATTTTAAAAGCTTCTATAAAATGTACACTTTGTAGAAGTTTCAAATTAAAAGTCCAATATGCACTTCCACAGACATGATGAGGAAAGCCACAAACCATAACAATGATGTGATGATCGGAAAAAACCAGACGGCCTTTTTCGGAGTTCTTAACAATGTTTACCATTTCATGATTAACATAAAATCTGTCGAGGCGAGCCATCGTCAAAACATTTCTTGATGCACAAACCCATGTATTCTGACGGATATTACGGTTTTGTACCCGCCACACATCCACCAGTTTAAACTTTTTGACTAGCTGTGCAAAAGGCCTTACACTGGGTGGATGAGGCTCACAGGTGTTCTGATCAAGTTGTGGGTTGAGGGTTCAGTTGTAGTCACCCCCCAGACACAACAACATGGTTAAGTCAATGGTGCTTACAAACTCTGCCAACTTGTACAGAAAGGCACCTGTTTCAGAGTTAGCACGAGGACAGTAAACATTTGTCATGCAAGTCTTTAGGTTACTACTGACAAATTGCACAGACAGTAAGTAACCTTTGCAAATTTCCTTACAAGTTATCTCCGAAGGCTGGAGTCGAGGATGCAATACTATTGCCACACCAGCCTTGGCCTCAACAAGCGCACTCGAGAAAAAAAGACAACCTTTAAAGATTTTACACCACTCATCCTCAGAAGACTGATTTGCATGCATCTCCTGCAGCATAAGCACATCATTTTTTTTCATTTTGGAAGAGCTGAAATACCTGGAGGTGACACACACAACTGCAGCCCCCATTGATGTTCAGAGATGCTACTTTTAACTCTATTCTGTTAGTTATTCTTGAAGCTCTTTACCAGCCTGAGTAACACATTTCCTTAACCTTTGGAATTGAGGATCTGACATGTTAACCTGATAAGGATCACGAATCATACTCCTTGCAGTTTTAATGAAATAGTGTAAATTCGGGAAGTAATCTTTGATTTTTACGTTTCTTTTCCTGAATGTCTCATCCAGGAATTTAATCTCATTTTCTTGAGACACTAAGGTTGTGTCGTTTTCCCCTTCATCCTCTTGAGAGCTTAAAGCACTAAAATGTGGGGTATAAGAGATTTCATCTGAATCAAGTGCTTCATCTATAACCTCTCATATTACTTGTGGAACATTTACTTTTGGCTCAACAGAAAGTTCTGCTCTGTTTACGGACCCCTCCAAATTTGCCTTGTCCATGTCCTTCCCCTCTACATCCCTTGCATCATCATCTGTGAGGGAGGGGTTGACATTGAACTCACAGGGATTTCCCCCTTTATCTATTTCTCCATCACTGTCAGACATAGCTGTTAACTCGTCTGAACAAGTTTGGCTAACAGGACAAACACTTAAAACATCCTGAGATACCTCACTGTTCTGTGTCCCGCTCAGAGTCGGCCAGTGGAACAAGTGAAGTTTCCACATCCGTACACGACTCCGGTACCACCAAGGGGTTTCCAATGTCAGACGTCCTTCGGAGGTCCACCGAGCCTGACACGATCTGGACCTTATTCTGTTCCTTAGCATCAAAGGTATCAACATTTGACCGTTTTTGGCCTTTTTTCCTGGTATCCGTAACAGATACCTCCATATCGTCCACACTGTCCTGTACAGTGGATGGTAAAGGAGAGGAAACAACCACTTTCACTTCCTCGTTTGGTGGGGGTGGATTAATTACGTGACGATTACACACCCTCTCACCAACGCCGGTCTGGGTGGACGAGTCCAATTCGTCGAACACCTCAGCCGGTGTGGGGGGGAGGGGGGAGGGGGGGCGGGGGGCGGGGCTAGGCTCCCGATTCACCTTCTCCCCCTAGTTTGTGGTGAGGAAGAATCGTTCCTCACCGCACCTTCACTTTCCTGCGGTGTAACCGCATTGGGACAAACACTCTTCACGTGCCGTAAGCTCCACACCCAAAACACGTCATGACCTCTGAGGAGACAAACATTTTATATTCAAACCCTTCGATTTTTACACCAAGTACAACATTCAGTGTTTTTCCATTTTCAGCTAGTATCATATAAACCACTCTTTTAAAGGACATGACGTGTTTAAATTTATCACTAACATGACGCATCGGCACCATTAAGATCCTCAACACAACCTTACCGAACTTGTTTAACTGGTTACACAAGTCCTGGTTCCTTATAAATGGTGGAATATTATTAATGTTAACTTTAACTATTGGGGCCTGTAAAGTGAACACAGAGAGGTAAGTGTTCGGTTCGATGAACAGGCCATGCTCAACCACCATGGCGACCATGTGTTCCTCGGACACAAGCACCACAAACTCCTTATTCATGTGAGAAGCAGCACGAATATTATGTAACTCAACGATGTTACCAATGGCGGAAAGCACATCGTGAAGTTCCACCTCACTGGGAGGGAAGCAAAAAACAGCGTTTTTACGAGTTAGTGACTCGAACATCTCGACACGGAAACGTTCACCCGCCATTCTAACTCAAGAAAACAAGTTAGTGAACTTTATCGGGAGAAATAAGGCGTTTTCACAAACACCAAGAAATCAACGATTAAAGTTGAGAATTAACAAAGAACACGGTCGAAGTGAACGAGAAAAACCTCCCCCAGCGGCCATGACAGGCCTTCGGCCTACGAGTTTCTCGACACGAGACCGTGGGCTCTCCCTCTCTTTCTTCTCCAGACAGGAAGGAAAAAAAAACCACGGGAAAAGTCCACAAGTAGAAAACGAACACATGGGGAAAGTGGAAACACCAAACAGCACAGCAGAGGAGGGATACTCACGACACGAAGCAAGGAGTGGCCATGACAGTACACACAACGTACCAGCAGCCAGCAGGGGGTGAGAGAGAGAAAGAGAGACCTTTTAAAGAAATACCTGGTGAAATATTACAGACTGTGATGTTGTTTGCGGAGGACGAAAGGGATTTGAACTTTGGTGAGAAATCTGCGAGAATGGCAACAACAAACTTGAGTCAAGGCAAAGCAAAAAGTGTTAAAGCTGTACAAAAAAAAAATGATCCTTGATAGGAGTGACTTCGTTTACTTGTAGATACGATTGGGCTGCTTGTTGAAGTCATGATAAAAGAATGCAAAAGTGAATATTTTATTCAAAGCAAAATAGCAATATTTTATCCAGGTATGATCAGGTCATTAGTGTTTGACATCTTTCCAGTGTGAACGACACCAACACAGTTGATGAAAGAATTGTGGAGTTGTAAAGGTTCTCAGCTTTAAAGACTTTGCTGCGTGACCTGACCTCCCCATTAACCAATTGACCTGTTTGTGGCTAACGATATAACAAAGCTGGTTTCCAAAGTCAGTCACAAATTGAGCTTGCTCCATCATTGAAAATTATTCCTTGAAAAATCCGAACTACTCACAGCGTACAAGACCCTTGCCCGTAACTCAATGCAGTGCAGACGCCGAAGTCCAGCGAATCACATCTGTCACTCATGGATTCTGCAGAACCTAAAGCTCTCAACATTATTGGCACTTCCCATGATAATCCATAAGCACAAGACCTGTTAGTCTCACATCGACGACTGGTTGGTGGCCTCTGAGTTTTCCGACCTGTACTCTGGTCTAACTGTTTTCTCAGCCCTCTGACACTCCTTACGTCCTCCAGGATATATGCATCATTGCAGTGACCGATATCCTTCTTATTCAACTCCCATAATTCAGGCTCACCATACAGCTGCACTCTTTTCACCCGTTTATGGAACTGCCACATGGAGATGACTCAATTGCATCTTCCCTCCAGTGCAAGCAGTGCACCACAATCTCCTGTCATCCCTCATTCCTACCCACAATCATTTATACCCCCCATCATTCCTACTAACTTATGCCTCTTAATTGCAAGTTACTGTGTTTCCTCCCCTCGTCTCTATTCTTTTCCTGTTCATTCCTTCCCTTGCTTGTGTCCAGTTGTGGCCGCACTGCCCATTGTCACCACATTAATTGCCTTATTAGTCTTTCACCTCGCTTCTCTGGAAAATCCTTTTTATCTCTTTGCTGATGATTCCACCCTCTGCTGTACCATCTGACATCCTTTAGATCAGCAAGCAGCAGCCTTTTCATTTTCTGCAGATCTGGATAAAATCACAAGCTGGTCCAACACGCGGAACATGTCTTTCAATCCTGACAAATCTCACACTCTCACTTTATCTCTCCAAAAGGACCATTTGGAACCCCCCCCCCCCCCGCCTCCACAAATCCACTATCTCAACAATCCTCTTTAAAAAATCCTTTCATTCAAGCTTATGGGTCTCACTATCTGCCATGATCTTTCCTGGGAAAGCCACATTTCCAAGCTGGCCTCCAAAGCCAGTCGCCGACTGGGCATCCTCTATTATGCAGTCCTTCCTTGGCACACCTGAGCCCCTGACCACGAAGAAAGCTTTCATCCGCAGCCTGATGGAGTACTGCTCTCCCTCCTGGGCTGGCTCCCCTGCCTCACACCTTTCTCAGCTTGACACTGTGGAAAACAAGACCTTCAAAATGATGGGCTCTCTCATGATTAAGCTGAGACTATGGGCCTATCACTTCGCAATCACAGACAGTTCAGTTGCCTCTGTCTTCTACCACCTCCTTTCTGGTCTTGCAACCTCTGCTCTTTCCGTGATTCTTTCCGTGACCCCCTCCCCCCTCCCCCAGGTTGCTGTAGGGTGTATGTGGTCTACCATCAACCCCCATTTGGTGAAACTCCCCTAAATCAGAATCACTGCTCACCTCCACTCATTCGTTCCTCTTTTTTTTCTCCCACTTGTGGAATCAATTCCACATTCTCTTCAATCTCATTTTTCCCTCCAGGTCTTCAAGAGAGCTGTTCTTCACTATCCCAGATCGTCCCCAATTCAAAAGCATGATCTCTTTTACCCTCATTAACCAACCCCAATCCCTCCTTCCAAATTTACAGCCCCCCCCCCCCACTGACAGTTTCCTTCTCTATCCATTTCTCCACCCTGTACTTCCTCTCCTGCCCCTCATTCCTCCACACACTCATTGTTTGTCCAAGTCTGCCTCTATCTTGGCCTTCAACTCTGCTGTTCATGTTTCCCCCCTCTCTCTACTGTTCCTTTTGTCCTGTTGTTTCCTGATCCATTCAGCGTACTCATACTCGCTCTTCCACGAGCCTCAACTATGTAAAAAAAAAAAAAGAGAGAGAGAGAGGTACAATGGCATCACACACGTTACAGCGATACAACAGGCAAAAAATTAAATTGAAAGAGATGAAAGGAGGTACAAAAGCAATGCCCTATCAGAAAAAAGAATCGGGCGACCTTTCTACAACGTCACAATTAGATTCTGGTAGATTGATGAGATCTGGTTCTGAAATATTATCAATTGTCAGCACTGTTTCTTCTGCCAAGGAAAGGATCCCAGTAAAGAGGGCGAGATTACACATGTTTGCCAGAGTGAGGAGAGTGCAAAGTCGATCAAAGATCTTGTAGATAAGAGTAACAATGTGTCGTGGTAAGTACATTTAGCAGAGGGTGACTTCCTTGTCAGAGACATATTGTTTACCATAGCAACTGCAAGATGACACAATGGCGAAAATATGTTCATACCTTCAAAGATATGGTACTATGTGGTCCTGAAGAGTCGATGTTCATAGCAGCAGAAGGTAAGAATGGAATCTGGTGAATACATGACCACAGTTCAGGTCGAAAAGTACACAAACACGACACACGATCACAGTGTTGTTAACAGAAGTAGGTGATCACAGTAGGTGATCTCACTGCAATACGTCAAGTGTGCCAAAATAATCAGGGGGTGATTACTAACACGAGGAAAGAAAAGCCTGAGCTTCTTAATGGCTCCAGTGAGTGTTCGGTGACAGCAGAACTGATGATGATTAATTAAGGGGGATCTTGCAGGGATCAAAGGCAGCTACAATTGAGTCATGGGATCAGGCTTTGCACGAATCAAGTATCACAATGTATCAATGATTTAAGACCACAAGACAAGTAAGTGGCATACACACACACACACACACACACACACACACACACACACACACACACACACACACACACACACACACACACACACACACACACACACACACAAAGTCTCAGACCAGAGTAACAATGTTTTCAACGACAGCTTCAAAGGCCATTTGCAGTGGCCCTGTCTTTATGGATGTACCATAACCTGCACAGCAAGGAAAGCCATAACTGTGCTGAGTAATATTTGTGCTGGCATATCGTACAGCCGAGTAACCCAGGCCCGCAGCCAGATAGCCAATGCTGTGCAAATGGACAGAAATGCAAATGGCGTTTTTGTTTCACATGGTACTGTATGGTGAAAGGTCACTCATACATGCCTCTGCTGACAATGTTGACAAAAAGTTGACACTTATGACAGACAGAACAGTTGCCATGCAATGGCAACAAATGCCTATTAGCCAACCTGTGATGGCGAGACATTGGTAAAGCCACTTGACCTCTACAAGGTGCCTCCTAGCACGTTTGCAGGTGTTCCAAGTACATGCATTGAGTTCAGACAAGGGAACAGGACCGGCGAACAAAATTAGCCACTCGTCACTCCTTAT
This sequence comes from Eptatretus burgeri, assembly GCF_056783735.1. Lineage (NCBI taxonomy): Eukaryota > Metazoa > Chordata > Myxini > Myxiniformes > Myxinidae > Eptatretus > Eptatretus burgeri. The sequence continues at coordinate 41,095,398 of NC_140963.1, read as the reverse complement.
TGCAGTGACCGATCTTACAAGGTGGGGCATCTTTGGAAATCCAAAATGGCTGCCATTGTGGTCTTAAAAAAATATTGGTATCAAGTGGCTTTGGTGATATTATGACACTATTTCCTGATAATTACTAAGATTATACCCAAAAATGCATTTGGATGATAGAACCTTACAGACTACTCGTTTGATTTTTATCCAGAGTTTATATCGTGGAAGATACGCCACAGATGGACCCCTCCCCCCTCTCAAAATATCTTATTTAGGATTATATTAGACTCTGCTGTCTATTTAGGAATCATTCCATATCATCTCTGACTTTCCCCTTCCCTGTTGAGTACGCGGACTCGAAGTAAACCGCATTACGGACACCATTCAGAAAATGAAAAATTCGGTACGGCAGGTAACTTAGTGCAAGGTTAATGCTAAGGCACTTCAGGCAATAATACGGAGAGTTCGAGGTCTGTTATTACGTCATGGAATCCCAAACATTGTTGCAGATAATATACTATCGTTGAAACCATAGAAATAGTGCTGAGGAATGCAGATTGTCAGACCACACCTGCGTGGCAATTAAATTCACGCAATGTGCTTGTCGTTCTCAACATACCTCACCAGTTTACTACTCAGTGTGGTTTTAAACAAACTTTGAATCATTGAAATTCGATTGTTTGTCCATCTTCAGAACAATCGCCCTTCACCTCATTGGATTGCTGTCTGTCTGGTTGTGATATTTTCCAAAATAGCTTTAATGGACATCGTTGGTTCAACCTGTTCTTGCACAAACACTAAAGTGGGAGGACTTGCAGGCTACCAGGCCTGGACTAGATAAGGTGAAGCTGCCAGCTGAAGTCACATACCAGCTGAAGGCGTGATTTATTTGTTTATATAAATGTGGATTGGAATATTTAGTGTTCTGATTTAAACATTGGATTTGTGATGCTGTATTCCATGGTTGAAATGCCGTATCACTGTTAATCCTTATTATTATTATTATAAAGTACATTGACATCTCAGCATGATTCTCTTATCTGTACAATAAGTACGATATATTTCATGAGCTTCTTCTTCTGTAATTTGGCAGCTTGGTTGCCAGGTAGCTATCATTCTGTTGGGGCATGACAATGCTACTGATGCTATGCCCCTATACCAGTACACTGGTACTCATTTCACTGACTTCAGAAGGATGACATGCTGAGTCAACCCCACCTGGTGTTAATTCAGTGGCAAACGGGGCTCAAACTCAGGACCTTAAGATCCCAAGCCAGCATTGTCATGCCCCCAACATGTCATTGTCATGCCCAAACCACAAAGCCAATACCAGGCTTTTTCATGAGCTTGAGACACTGGAGGGAGCACCTGTTGTGTTTCTATTACACAGTAAAGCAAAAAAAAAACACAAGCATTGTTTGAAATTTTAACTTAACGATGAGGAATTTTATGTTTTGGAATTTTTGCGAAACTTATTCTGCACAATGATGATGATGTTTCCAAGAACCTGCTGAACTGGTTTTCTTCAAAATCTTTTTCCTCCACCCTTCTTACGAGTTCGCTTTTTCCACTTTTACCTTCTGATGTTATGTTTTCTTCTTGATGCCTTTTCCTTTTTCCATTGTGACCTGTCTTATGCTGCTATTTCTCATTTTATCACAAAATGTGGGCTCTTGGAAGAGCGAGGTGATGGAGAAATCATTTCACTGTTACATGAAACTCAATGTGCTTGCAGTGGGGGCAGTTGGACAACCTACGGAGAGACAAGCAAGTGAATGTGAATGGACAATAAAAACAGAAGGGTATAAGAAATAAACATAGTGTGATGATTCTGCAAAACTGGCATCTCCCAAAGCAACGGCACACAATATATAGCAGTTCCTGAGATAGTTATGTCATTAATGCTTGTACCAGGAAGCCCTTCCCTTATGTGTAGTGGGTTTATAGGTCAAATGCATTGTGTGGGCTTCAGGTAGGTTTTTCTTCCGATTCTTTACCTATCGTGCTTTGCTTATCCACACACGAACTTCTCCTTCCTTCACGCATACAAACATGCAACGCATAGCACAGCACGCCAAAGCTCACAACAAACAGGGGTAAGTCCTTTGCATATGTGCATCATTCCCCATTTGAATTGTGTTACCCAATGGACACTTCACCTCAACCTAAACTGGACTTCAGGCAACAACATTCAAGCAACCTCACAATGTCTTTATTATTAATCACAACACCTTTGAACCATAATCCATGCTCATTTACATTCACCATTTCCACCTCAACCACAACGAACAACCATGACCATTATGCCTCAACCACCATGCCATAACTTACCTGCTATGCTGCCGCTATAAACGCCTCAACCACAGTCACCACTGATGACCCCCACTGCCTTTTGGATGAACAGGGAACGGGGGAGTGTGGTGTATCATTACTGGCACTCTGACTCAGGATGTTCAGGCATCCAACTTTGAGTGTGAGTGTGCACTCAACTCCATTCAACATCGTGTGGACAGCCCTAGCAATATGCTCAATTTTAGCCCCCATTGGGAGTCCAGCGCATGTTCATGGCTGGATACCCCGGTACTATTTTAATTATGGAGCTTTGTCATGTGAGGAAGCTCAGAGCATAATGGCGACATCTTTGCGGTTGTACCCAGGCGTGGGCGGAGCTAGTGCCAGGGCAATTTCCCATACACCAATGGGGGTGCTGGAAACTCCTGCGGCAGTCCTGATCCACTCTTAGGCTCCTCCCTCACCAAGTAACTATAAAGAGCCATGCGTCCTGCATGGCGGGTTCATTCCTGGCTGGCTTGTGGTTCACGTGATTCAGTTTGGCTTCTTGGAGAAGGGCAGAATGGAGTGAATGGGTCAGAGTGGAGGTGGAACGGAGGTCACGAAGCGGAGTGCTGGTCAAGCAGGAGATTCAGGCGCCAGGCCGAGAGCAGTTATTAGAGCGAATAGCACACATACAGACCTCCTTACACATCATTAAGCTACTGTATCTTCTTGCACATTCTTCTTCTTATTTCTTTTCCATCTTGTCTACTGTAGACGCATGTTCATAAAAAGTGTATCAGCGATTACCTGGGCCCACTGACCCACATCTGTCACAGTTTCTTCTCTGCACATCACTTGCCTATCATTTGCACATCACTGCACCCTCATTTTGCACCTCCTCTGACCATGCACCTTGGACACGTTCAGTTTTCCTCCTCATTCCCCTTCTTCAGCAATTGGGCTTGTGCAGGTCCGTCAACCTCACCTGGTACCTTGTACTTTTCTTATCCTTCTTTAACATTCTAACTTTACTCAGGAGCGTTTCTGATAAAATTGTAGAAATAGATAACTCAGTTTAGCTCTGCCCTGTGTCTCTTTTGTATACAACTGTCTTTCTTTTGCCTCACCTCAACAATCCTTGCTTTCCCTGCGAGTACGTATCTCATTATAATAAACCCTTTGCTTCTACACATACCTTTCCTTCCTCTTTAAATAAGAAATTGCTTGTATCATAAATGTACCCAGTTCATAGCATCTTTTGCTCCATTGGTCCAACAGAGTACGCATGTCGTTATCCGGAAAGATTTACCCCACCGATTGGCTCTACACTTTAGCCAGTTCATACTTGGCAGCACTTGATCAGGTAAGATAAGACAAGTACTCATCGAAGGCATGAACCCCCCTTGAGCCCGTCATCCAAAGGTAAGGTAACACGCGAAGTACTGATAACCCTGCCAGGATTGCCAGTAACAATTGGCATTCATGGTTGATTAGAAACCCGCTGAGCTGCGGATTTATCCGTGGATGGTTGCCTCAGAACCAGGTGTTTGAGAGGAAGTTGAGCGCTTCCCCCAGTGGTTAACCTCGAACCCTGAGCCGTAACAATATTAACCTGACAGATGGGCAACATAAAAATCAGATTGACTACATTCCAATCAACAGAATATGGTGAAGTGCTGTGCAGTCTGCCAACACACTGCCAGGTGCAGACTGTGGGACAGATCATGAAATCCCTGTGGAAAAACTAAAAGTCAATTGAGAAAGGTGAAGAAAAATAAAAAAAAACTCCAAGCAGATTAAAACATTAAAAACTTATCCAAACAATATGCAATGGAGGTTTAAAAAAAAAACCTTTTTTCAGAGCAGAACTTGGTTTACAATGTCACACAAATTGTGGCAAGAGGTTGAAAACATTGGAAAAGAAGAGGCCAAAACATACTTGGCAGCTTCCAAAGGTAAGGTAATGAAGACCAACCAGAGAGTTGGTGTCAAAGCCACCCAATGCTCACCTGTTTATACATTTATCGTTTTTAAAAGACGAGTCTAATAATATTTTTTATAAAGCATTGCAGTGAAGTCTGATCCAAATAATTTTAAAGCAATATATGTATTTGTATATTGTAATCAGTAAAAAATAGTGTGGGAGATAAAAACATTAGAAAGGAAACTAGTACACATATTAAATGAATGGCAAGCGTCTAGTATAAACAGGCGAGCATTGGGTGGCTTTGACACCATCTTAGGTTGAAATTTTTTTAAAAAATAATTTGTTAATTTCAACTTCACTGCACCAATAATATACCCCAAAGGAACCTCCATGCCAAATATGAGCATCCTAGTACACATATTAAATGAATGGCAAGCTTCTAAATAACTTGCACCAAAAACTTTAACGTTGATGTGCTATAAAAAAGTTAAGTTCAAAACAGGTCAAAAATTTAAAACATTTGAAATTATTTTTTAATTTCAACTTCACTACATCAATAATATACCCCAAAGGAACCTCCATGCCAAATATCAGCATCCTAGTACACATATTAAATGAATGGCAAGCTTCTAAATAACTTGCACCAAAAACTTTAACATTTTCACGCTCACGCTGATGCCGGAGGTATCGCTATCGCTTTCTGTTCTTTGAACAGGCGAGCCAAAAAGGCCAAAAACAACATCGCCAAACCAAGCAGAAAGAAGGCTAAATGGCTGCCAGAAGAGGCAATAAATATTGCAAACAGAAGATGAGATTAAAACAAAAGGCGCATCAAGAGCGGACATTAAGTGGCTAAATGCCGTCTTCCAACGGCAAGCAGGGAAAGACAAAATAGGTATTTCAAAGAGGCATGCATAGAGATAGAAAGTCAAGGAGATCAGGGAGGTCACAGGAAAGTTTAGGTCTAGGATTGAGATCCTTAAGAGCAGAATCGGAAAATATCTGACAGGTGAAAGAAAGATGGAAGGACTTCACTGGAATTCTATAGAAACAAGCGAACAATATGATGGCAACCTTTGAAGAAAGAGAATGTGAGCAAGAACCAATAGTTATAGAATATGAGGTATATAGAGGCCTGAAAGAGCTGACAAATGGAAAGAGTTACGTACCATTGCCAAATAAAGAGGATCCAAGAGAATGTTCAAATAACCGAACCATTGCCTTGATGAAAGAGAATAGAATACACAGAATAGAAGACTTCATTAAGCGAGAAATACCAGTTGAACAATCTAGTTTCAGAAGAGGAAGAAGTAAATTCACGAGAACAAATCACAAATCTGAGGTAGATCATGGAAAAGGCTACCAGCAGGGTAGTACCCGCCATTGTCGAGTGCTGTTCTCATTCTGTTGGCATTTTGAAGAATATTTTTTTGTGGGGGCATAAAACATTTCCCTATACCCACTAAGAAATGGGGTCAGTGATCATTTAATATTACCTTTCACATAGCTACAAAGGCTCAGGTACTATACGTCCATCCATCCATTGGGACCATACTCTGTGCAGAGTGTTGGTGCTGCCTAAGTAGTCTCCTTGGCTATTGGGTACAATCCTGGACGGGTCACCACTCCGACACATGATATCAGCAAGCTGGCACTAATTTTGCCGACCTTGGAAGGATGACAGGCAGAGTCAACCCCACCTGGGATTTATTCAACAGGTGTGTGGGATTTCAACTCAGGATCCGAGGATCCCAAACCCACCACCCTAACCACTAAGCCAACACCAGGCATACTCAGGTACGAAAGAGCAATTTAAAAAAATTCCCCAAGAAATCAAACTGTTTTTTTTTCAAAAAAAATATTTTTGACTAAAACACTCTCCTGCATGTATGATGAACCTCTGAAAGTTTGTCGAAGATCCGTTCAGCCCTCTTTCAGAAAAATGGTGACACAGACAGACACAGACAAACGGCCCTCTTGCAAGATAGATAGCAAAGCCTTCGATTGTGTCGATCATGAATTGATATTGATTATGTTGAGAGAAATGGGGATGTCAGAGCACCTGATGGGTCTGATAAGAAACCAGTACACTAAACAAGAAGCCTCAACAAGAAAAGAGTATGAAGAGACATAATGGTTTATGATTGGAAAAGGGGATATTTAGACAGGAGGTGCATTCTCTCCCCATACTTGTTCAATCTGTATACTGAGTACAACATGAGAAAATCAAACTTGGATGACATACATGCTGGAGTCAGGGATTGGTGGAAGATGTATCAACAACCTAAGGTATGAGGATGATACCACTCTGTTGGCAGAAAGTGAAGATGACTTGATGAAGCTGCTGCACACAATGAATAGGGAAAGTGAAAAGGCTGGTCTTTTTTAAACCTACAATACACTAAAATCTTGTCAACTGAGAAGATCGACATGTTCAGATTTGGAGACAATCATTGGGAAATAGTGGAAAATGTCATTTTCCTGGGTTTTAAGATTGAAGTGAATGGAGAATGTGGAGGAGAAATTAATGGACGACGAGCATTGAAGAGAATAGGTATTTCAGGATTGACAAAAATCTGGAAAGACAAAGAAAGATTGACAATATCAACCAAGAGAAGGCTATAGCTGTCTCATCCTGGATGAATTCGCTGTTGAGTTGAATCACATTAAAACTGGTGTTCCCACGTGATGCCAGCAGGGGACAACCAAACTGCTATTGCAAGAGATTCTGATGGGGGTTTTGAGCCCTACCTTATTTATATTGTAAGGTGTACAAGTACAGCATTGCCTTTCTGGAGGGGTGTGATGCACAGTAATGGGGGAGGGAGGGTGGGCATGGTGGGGTGAGAAAGAGGAAGACATGTACAGTAATTAAGTATAGTAATTAATGTATTATATGGTGAAAAGTAGTTGTTGTCCCTTCACATTTCGGTCAAAATATCAGGATGGACTTTTTCTCTCATAAGGGGCATTCAAAACGTTATAGGAACGAGATACTTACAATTGTTCAAGATATACCAACGTGTATGTGTGTGTGTGTTGTGTGTACGTGCATGTGTGCACAAATCGAACTTCCTCGGCCTGGACATACACAATGAATCTCGATGACAAACAAGAATTTCGATTAAAACATTTATGGCTGGTCTACCACTTCAACAATGATGTCATCCTCACCATCATCCTTTATTCCCCATTGGGAGTAGAATGAAATGTGACAGCTGGGAGGGGAGCTCATTTCCAACTGAACTATCTGGCTCTCAGCCTACAACACCCAAGGTCACCCATCAATTTACTTCTTTCGAACGGGTAGTATCATTTACTGTGGAAGTGCAGCTAAGCCCCTGATGCAGTGCCCCCTTTAGGTTAGAGCAGGAATTTGTAAAAAAAATAATTCAGGGTGATGTTGAGAGCTCACCTACTCTTCTTGAAGGACACCGTGGGGTCTTTAACGTCCATCAACTAATTCCAGCAGACGGGACACCCGTTTAACGTCCATCCGAAGAAAGTCACACAGATTGATTCAACACCGGGGACCAGGACGACAGTTTATAGCTGGGTCGGGATTTGAACCCAGGCTGTAGAGCTCCGAGGCTACAGTTTGATGGATGTACTCACAGGGCTCGACGATTCTTATCTTTCAACATTTTATTGAATTGGATGCGTTAGTGTTGATCTCGGTTATCAGGTGCCATTATTCTTCTTTATCTAGCAGAATTCCAGCAGGTAGACAATGACGTCACTAATTGCTCTGTGAGTTGGCTTGGGAAGCTGAAGGTCATTTCTTATCACCGTGAACCATAACAATCATCTGTGTTGTTGTGAAAATGAAAATGGAATCAGATAAGCTGATGCCAAGAACACAACCCCGATTGTTATTGGAGGAACTTGAAAGTTCATTTCCCACGTGAGTTTGACGTTAGAACTAATATTACAACATGACTAAACGGAAGGGACTTCGTTCTTAAAGTAATCTCACGTCAATGTTGAGACTGTTGCAGACATCTTGTGGAGGTAGACATATGTAACATGTGTGAACGGTTTAAAGCTACAGGTGGGGTGAGCAGGGAGATAATTAAGCCGGCTATTTTCAAATGTTTGAGGTCTTATTTTAAGGTTTGCAACCACTTTGATACAATGGTGCAGAGGTAGCACATTTACCTGTGAGCTGTCGAAGGATGATAGATTCCAGACCCAACTACAAAACTGTCAGACTGATGTTTTGCTGGCAGACTGTTGCATCATAAAGTGTGCCATCCCTCAGATGGGTGTTAAGAAAGGTGTCCCATGTGCTGGCATTAGTTGATGTTGAGAAAAAGATAGAGAAAGAAAGAAAGAAAGAGATAGAGCTAGAAAGAAAGAAAGAAAGAAAGAGATAGAGATAGAAAGAAAGAAAGAAAGAAAGAGAGAAAGATATAGAAAGAAAGAGACAGAGAAAGAAAGAGATATAGAAAGAAAGAGAGAGAGAGAAAGAAAGAGATATAGAAAGAAAGAGAGAGAGAGAAAGAAAGAGACAGAGAAAGAAAGAGACAGAGAAAGAAAGAGACAGAGAAAGAAAGAGACAGAGAAAGAAAGAGACAGAGAAAGAAAGAGACAGAGAAAGAAAGAGAGAAAGAGAGAAAGAGAGAAAGAGAGAAAGAGAGAAAGAGAGAAAGAGAGAAAGAGAGAAAGATAGAGATAGAGAGATGGGAGTCATGGAGTTAGAATAAAGAATATTTTTATGCTTTATTATGCTTGTCAGTTGTCCTACTCTTCCTCCCACCCTTGGTACACTGAAGTTTGTGGCGAAGCAGTTGTCCTGAAACAATTGCCTTCATCTCAGGGAAAGCAAATCCAACTGAAGGCAATCTCAGTTCCTTCCACAAAGATCAGAACAAGTGTGTGTCTAACCTGAGGAGAGCCAGGAAAGATATTTTTCATCTGAAGTCTGAACTCTCAAACCTCTTGCCCTCCTCCAATTCCTGGTGGTGTTTAGTTAAATCTGTTTCTGGTGTATGTTCCCCCTTCATCCCCTCCCCCTTACCTCAAATGGCCACACAACTGACACTGCATGTGAAAAGGGTGAATGCCTCAACTCTGTTTGCTTCTAAATCTTGTGTCCCAAACCCATCACTTTCAGTACCCACCTTACCCAGTCGCACCCAACTGTTCCTGGACTCTGTGTCCTTTTCTCCTAACAAAGTGCAGAGCTTGCTGTCAAATGTCGACTGATTCTGCAATCAGAGCAGAAGGCATCAGCCCATGTATCCCAAAAACTTGCTCTGCTGCTCTTGCTCATGCTCTCTCTGTTCTATTCACCCTCTAATTTGCTCAAGGGCATCCGCCATCTACATGGAAATCAGCAAACTTTACCACCCTTCATAAAAAGGTGCAAAAACAGATCCCTGCAACTACAGACCAATCAGCCTTCTCCCAATCATCAGCAAGGTTATGGAATCCATCATCACTTCCGACATTAAGTCCATCCTCTCTCCAATGGCCTGATTTCCGATCATCAATTTGGATTCAGTTCAGGTCACTGTACCCTGGACTTACTGTTCCTGCATTCCCAACAATGGATGGAGGTGTCTCCATCCAATTAGGATCATTGGTGTCTCCCGTGATGAGGCTGAGTCTTTGGACCTCTCACTCTCTCACCGCAGGCAGGTTGGTGGTCTTTCTGTCTTCTGCAGTCTCCTCTCCAGCCTCACCCCCTCTGCTCTGTCTGCTATCTGCTCAGCCCATATTTCTGCACGGCGCTCAAGGTCTGCCAGCATCCCCCTTCTGGTAAAACTACCAAAATCAAGAATTACTGCTCACCTTCACCCTTTCATTCCTCTTTTTTTTCCACCTTTGGAACAAACTCTCACCTGCTCTTCAATCCCACTCTTCCCTCCAGGTCTTTAAAACAGCTGTTCACCACCATCTCATGTCTTCCCCCTTCAAAAACTATGATCTTTTCTACCCCTGTTAATCCACCCCAAACCCACCTCCTTCAACTTTCTGCTTTCTTTCCTGAAAGTCCCTGTAGTGTCAACAACAAGAAAAAGAGCACTCAGAGATTGCAGACACTCGCCAGGAATTGTTTTGTGTGGTGTATTTTGTGTGGTGTTTGTGTACTGGTGTGTTACATAATAAATAAGACATAATTAGAACTGCCACTTTATAACTGCTGACAGTGATGACCGTGTGCCAAGTCGTCCCACTTCTATGCAATCCCGCTTTGATTGGACACCTGACCATGACCCATGATGTTTATTATTATTCTAATGAATTTAGAAATTGGATTAAAATAAATTCAATTCAAATTAAATGGAAGATCAAATAGGTAAGTCCTGCATTGGAGAAATCAGAAGGAACCCAACCAAGGAAAAAGCAAAGATGAAGTCATCAGGAGGAACCTCGATAGGATTCACATTCAGCTGCTACTCCTCTACCCCCAAACCCATCCGGCACAGCCAAGTAAGCCTTATTTTTTTTAAAAAAAAATGTATATCAAAAAAACAGAATGAACCCAGATCAAAAAAATTAAATAATTCTGTCTGTCAGACCATGTGTCCAATCAAGTTCAAATTTAAAACATGTATTCCCCATCACTACTAGATCATAATTTGAAGTTTTACATCGATTGATGAGGCAGTTCCAGACAAAACATAATTTAATATTCTCTTAAATCCAATATGGCTGGCAAACCATGTGACCTATCAATTATTCCTTCACAAACTTGTACACCCAAGGCTTGGGGAACATTTATGTGAAGTTTCACCCCGATCTGTCTAGCCATTCTGGAGAAGATGATTTTTATAGGTTTTTATATTTTATAGATGATGACAACCACACAGGCCGTTCCTTCGCTCTCGCATGCCCGTACGTGCGTGGCCGTACATGCAAAAAAAAAAAAAATTCAAACTGCGTGCCAGAAACAAACACACAGGCCGTTCCTTCACTCTCGCGTGGTAGTACGTGCGTGGCCGTACATGCAAAAAAAAATGAAAAAAAACTTTCAAACCGCATGCCAGAAACAACTACACAGGCCGTTCCTTCGCTCTCGTGTGATCGTACGTGCGTGGCCGTACGTGCAAAAAAAAAATTTCACACCGCGTTCCAGAAACAACAACCACACAGGCTGTTCCTTCACTCTCGCATGGTAGTACGTGCGTGGCCATACGTGCAGAAAAAATGAAAAAAAAATTCAAACTGCATGCCAGAAACAACCACACAGGCCGTTCCTTCACCTGCGTGCCCGTACGTGCGTGGCTGTACGTGCAAAAAAAAAAGAAGAATTGTGACGTCAATTGTGACGTCACAGCACCATGTCCTGTCATTGGTTTGGTAAATAAATGGCCATAACTTGGGAAGCACTTGTCCGATTAATATCAAACCTTGAAAAGGCACATACTCAGGTCCCCAGCAATATACCTGGCAGGTTTCAATTAGATCGGACCAGCGGTTGTCAAGAAACAGCGGTCACAGACACACACACACACAGACACACACACACAGATTGCTGGAATTATAGATAGATTAGATAATACCCAAATTCAAGTGAATATATTTTTTTTTCATGATGTCAGTTATTTGGATCATTCTGATTTCGTATCATTTTCGGAGGAAGTTATGAAATGGAAAGATATCTCCCCAGAATTACACCGTCGACCACTATCCAAAAGGGGCGAGGTGAAATGGTCATGTGGATTTGTCATTGTTTTTGTCAACACCTGTGTTCGCACAGCACTGTTTCTGTCTTAAGGCTTCAACATCAAGAGGAAAACTGTGATTGTAAAGTTTATGCAAAGCCTTTAAAATCTAACATATTTGATGGAGGCTACCGTGAAAGATATTGAGTGGGGAGGGAGATGGTGAAGGGGAGAGAGAGAGAGTGCTATGGAGCAAAAGGACAATAAAGAAAGGTTGTTTCAATAAAGCCCTTCCTTCCTTCCATTATTCTCAGAATGAAAAATATTTGTGCACTCAGAGCCATCAGCCATCCATCATTCCGGTGTCGCCAAGCTGAGAATGAGGTGACACATTGAGGAAGTTTTTATAATGTCGCTCATTCCCTCCTTCCCAGCGAGTGTCACATAATGCTCTCGGCATGGTCACGCACAGTGCTCCGTTTCATCAGGCTATGAAGTCGCCTGTCGGCAGACTCCCTAACAGCCTCCATCACCTTCCGCTGCCGTTAACATGGTAACAATAGTTTATTTGTCTGCATCTCACTGTTTACATGGGAAATCTGAAGACGCTCATGATCTATGATGATTATTATTAATACAGAATTTGTGTACGCCATGCTCATAACACAATAGTTGCTGAGTCCTAATTACCACGATGAGTAAGGTAAATTATTAATTATTAGACATTACTTATAATTATTGTAACATCAGTTGAACCAACATGCGTAATAATGTTTGACATGTTTACGTTTATGGTACAAAGTCTACAAATGGTATATTTCATAGATGCGAGAATTTCAATTTGAAGTCGAGTTCCAACAGCAGCAATCACTGCAAGGGGTAATCTGGCTCAGGTTTGATGATTCGACGAACAAACTACAACGGTGCTCGGTAGAGAACACACCTCCACCAGGTTAAACACTTTACGTTTTGTATCCCACTGATGGGTCCTATCTGGATCTGCTGTCCTGAACCAAAATCGAATCGGCTTGTTCTTGTCATCGAACCAACTCATCCACCTAGTTTTTTCATAATGCGTCCATAACTTTTTGAGATGTCCTGCTGTATATCCTTTTTAGTCCTAGCACTCAATGGTGAAGAATTATTTTAAAAAATTTTTTATCGGATCCGGATCTGGATCTTCACCAAAATTGAATCCATTCGTCCTCATCACACACTCAACCTGCCATAAAATTTCGTCCGAATCCGTCCATAAGCAATTGAGATATTCTGTTCACAGACAAAGAGACAGAGAGACAGACAGGGGTACACACAACCTTCAACTACTTTCGGTAGCAGAGGTAATGAGTCCTGGTTCAAGACCACTCGGTAGTCGAACCGTCGTCAGTTGTCTTTGGCAATTGTTGCAGTCGGTGGTGCTTTTTATCCTTGAGAGTAAATGTTGCTTGTAATATTTTCCTTGTTGTAGTTCAAAAAGTTATTTACTTGAGCATTGAACAGCTTTACTTAATCTGTATTACATTTTTTGAAATTGTCGAACAATCCAACGGGATTTGTGGACCGGCCCATCCAGGATTATTGCAGCAATGTATAAAGCAATGGAAGCAGTACAAATGCACCCAGCTCAGCTTAGGGAAAGATTGGATATGGAATAGGTGAATATATAAGTGTGTAACAAGCAGAATGGCGAGTTCATATTGAGAAAATTACAAGGAAATTTTGCACAAGAGGAGGCCATTCGGCCCATCATGCCTGCACCACACCAATACCAGATTTCTTTTTACAATAAATCCATCAATACCACTTCCCTTCATGTGCAGCCTCTTGGCTGCTACACTGGTACTCATTTCACCGACCTCAGAAGGATGACAGGCTGAGCCAACCCCCTGTTGTTGATTCAGCGGCTAACGGGGCTTGAACCCAGGACCCTAAGATCCCAAAATACCACCCTAACCGAGAAGCCAACACCAGGTTTTACATCATGGTATTTTTTTACCACGGACTTCTGCTGGAAGGTTTAAATTGTTTTAATGACAGGTGTGCCAGACGTTCACCAATATGCCACAATCTGCCTCAGTGTGCTTGGTGTGCATGGGCAGAAACTCTTAGCAACAACGGTCATCAGGGCAGGGGATATATTATATTGTGTGTGCCAGGTAAGGATTGTTACCTAAATGGCTCACAAAGCTTCTAAAAGAAGCCGAGAATACTTGGAAAAGTACCTGAAAGAAAGGGGTGTGCCTCTGCACACCGAAACAGTCAGATAACTTCCTGACAGATTCGTCTAAAAAGTTGATATCATGCAACCTGTACTGCAAAAACTGCCAGCAATATACGGGTGTTCGAAAAAGACCCGAACAATTTTGGTTGTTAATGTATTTTGAACCACAAATGATACAATGATACCTTTCGGTTTGCATGATGCAGAAACTCATAAAGTTTTGTGCACACCATCATTACATTTCAATGTGAGCTCCGTGTGTCACGTACGGGACATAACGCAGCACGTGAGGTCTTGCAAACTTTGGCTCCGCATGTTTGTGTCCACCAGTGCGCACGCAGCTCATCCTCCGTAGAATCACCCTCCGTAGAATTACCCTCTAGAATTACCTTTTAAAATTACCCTTTGGAATCACACACGGTGGGTTGGAACGGTTCTTATTCATTTTTATGGATGGAAGGAAGGCCATACCCAAATATTGAAGTGGCTTCACCGCAAAAAAACGGGGGGGGGGAGGGGGATATTGTAATTGGCTCCATCCTCTGTCTGTCTAGCCCCATTAGTCACTCTATCTCCTCATAAATGGTTGGACAGAAATTCACCAAACTTGGTAGTTATGATCACCACATGGCATGAAGGTGCAAGAGCAGTATCATTTGTTGCCATGCCCCCAGGGTGGGTCAAAGGGTGAAATACCAATTACAGGCACATTTTAAAAACATTTTAAAATGAAACATTGTAAATGCAATCAACATTGGGGGTGGGGAGGGGAGGGGGAGGGGGGCACGTGAAAGATGTAACGAGCTTTTGGATTTGACCCACGGTTCATGCCTCAGGGGGTGGGGACTTTGGGTCAGAGGGTGAAAACGGGATATAATTTTTTTTAACTCAACATTTGATACTGGGTCATTCCTGGTGGAAGCTTTTTGTCATTTTACAACTTTGCCTTTGGTGGGAAGTGTGGGGCTTTCCAATGGCGTGCTATTAGTTAACAACACATCATGGACCATGACATGTTCATCCCAAAGTAATTCAGGATCCATTTGCCTTAATTCAAAAATAATTCATGTCAAAATATGTCGTGATGGCAATCTCGAAAAGGATTGTGGTGTTTTATTGTGGCGTTATTACTACCTTATCATTCCTTCCTACCTTGATTCGTTGTTTTGGGTCAATTCCATCTCGACCTGTTTTGTCATTTTTAAGGAACGTTTTTTTTCCAGACTTATAAACCCATAAATATATGATGTAAATCTGCCAGGTGGTTAAATTCTCCTTCCCAGAAGGCTTACACAGATATCGTTTGCTCAGCTAGGATTATTTAATGGTTTGCCCCAATTGCGATGAAGATGGAAAATCTATGTGGTGAGTCGTGGGAAGTTTGGGGAGCTCCTCCACTCCCACATCCCTCTGTCTTCTTTATTTTTTTTTTTGTCTCTGTCTCGTCATTCTGCAATTGGCTCCTATTTTTCCAGTCCAAAAGTGTTCCGCCGGTAGGTAAAAAAATGTCTGTTTTGTGGGGACTAGCCAATCCAGAATGCACTGGAATACTCATGCGGGTTGTTAAATCCACCTTCCGTGCTCACTTCCTCTTGACCCGGGCAGGGCCCCAAATTGCTCTCTGGTATTTGATTATGCAGCCACCCTGCTTGTTGTGGGCACCAGTCAGAAATGTAGCTCAAAACGATCAGCTGAGCCAAACCACTTGAAACCTAAATTGTTTACAATGTCACTAAAAAACACCTTGACAAAAACAGGTGCCCGTGGCACCAAAATGTCTGGGGTAACATAATTAGGTCCACCTGATAACTGTGTGCGCCCATGAACTATATCTCCGCAGAAACCCAAAGAAGCAGTTACTTTGCATTTTAAAAAACAGAGTAAATTATCCAATAAAAAGTCACTGAAATGGTAAACAAAAGGACACGCTCAGAAATACCAGACTTTATTTTGAGGAAAGCATGCCAAACTGCTATCTCACAAAAAATGTGCCACCTGGCTTTCCATCGAAGTCTCCCATCGCTGAATATATGGGTTGAACTCAGATGAGCTTTTTATTTTGACAGCTGCATTCATGCCAATTAATCATCAGTGATATTACTTGAAAAAATGACAGATTGAGCAATTAAGGCATTTCTTTTCCACAGAAAAGGTTAAACATGGAGAACATCACAAATTACTGTTTTCCAATATATGATTCCAATGGTCTATTGTATTCATCGTTTGGCTTCGGTATGTTTTCTTGGTTAATTATCTTGAACTTCAAGGACATTCAGCAATCCCCATATTTCAATGCAATTGCTTATCTTTGAGATTAACTTTGAGTTAACATATTCTGCATTCCCAACTGAGAACATTGCTCATGTCGCTCAGGTCCCAGGCTCAGATCCAGACGACATTACTCGGACAGTAATGTTGATTTCTGCATTGTCTCCAACTGATTACAAATTATATATATATATATATATATATATATATATATATATATATATATATATATATATATATATATATATATATATATAAACATATACACACACACGACCGGTCAAGAGTTTTAGAACACCCCCATTTTTCAGTTTTTACTGAAATTTTAGCAGTTCAAGTGCAGTGAATAACCTGAAATGGTACAAAGCTAAGCGGTAAACTGCCAAAGGATAAAAAAGAAAGTTTAGATTACCAAAAACTGAAAGATAATGCAAATTTCAGAGTTGTTAAAATTGTTGTTGAAAAGGGTAACAATAAGTTGTTACCCTTTTCAGGTAACAAGTAATGGGTTAGTAACTGCAGCTGTTCTGCAGCAATGGAAGTAAATTTAGTCTTGAAATTTGATGCAAACAATTCCTACAGGTGTCTCAACTTTTGTTGATTAGTTACAAACCCTCTGTCTGTATAAAAGCAGTGTTGGAACAGACTGTGTTGCTACACCCTCTGAATCATTATTTTGACAATATTGCACTGCAGGAAGTAGTTAAGTATATTGCTACCATAATGGTGAGAAAAAGACAAGTAACAAAGGAAGACAGACAGACCATGACAACCCTTAAAAGTGTACGTCTTTCCGCAAGAGAAATTGCAAAGAAGCCAAGGTGTCAGTGAGTACAGTTTCTGACACCATCAAAAGGCACTTGGAAACTGGAGGAAACTCTGACAGGAAGAGGTCTGGCAGACCCAAAGCCACAACACAATCAGAAGACAAGTTTCTGAGAGTCAACAGCTTGCGTGATAGGTGGCTCACAGGACAGCAGCTTCAAGCACAGGTTAACACTGGTCGAAGTAAGGAAGTCTCAGTTTCAACTGTGAAGACAAGACGTCGAGCTGCAGGTTTGACAGGTCGAGTGGCAGTAAGAAAGCCATTGCTAAGATCGCAAAATAAGAAAAAGAGGCTTGCATGGGCCATGAAGCACCACCAGTGGAATACTGAAAACTGGAAGAAGGTCTTATGGACCGATGAATCAAAATGTGAAATCTTCGGTTCATCACGCAGAGTTTTTGTACGCCATCGAGAAGGCGAAAGGATGGTTCCTCAGTGTGTGACACCAACTGTCAAACATGGAGGAGGAAGCGTGATGATCTGGGGCTCTTTTGCTGGATCCAGAGTTGGCAACTTGTACCATGAACCAAAAGTGCGGATACAGCATTTTGCAGCGATATGCAATACCCTCTGGTTTACGCCGAGTTGGTCAAGGATTCATCCTCCAGCAAGATAAAAACCCAAAACATACCTCCACGCGATGTCAGAACTACCTTAGAAGAAAAGAACAAGACGGTAGGCTTCAAATCATGGAATGGCTTGCACAGTCTCCAGACTTAAACCCCATCGAGCTGGTTTGGGATAAACTGGACAGAAGGGTGAAAGCAAAGCAACCTCCAAGTGCAACACATTTGTGGGAACTTCTGCAACAGTGTTTGGATGAACTTTCCGAACAATATTTGATTTCCATTGTAGAAAGAATGCCACAAGTATGTCCGGCTGTTATATCTGCAAAAGCTGGCTACTTTGATGAGTCAAAAATTTAGATTAAATTTTGTTCAACAAAACGATTCCATGATTTCTTTTTTTTATCTGCAATTGTTTATTTGTTCTATGCTGTAATTTGAAAGTACATTGAAACATTAAACTGCATAAATTTCAGTAAAAACTGGAAAAATGTGGGTGTTCTAAAACTTTAGACCGGTCGTGTGTATATTTTTATGTTTTTTTTTATCAATATATTGTATAAGATTGGGGCAGTTGGGATTACACTTTATTTTTTTTATTTTTGAAAGAAGAAGGCGCTTCCAACCAAAGTTAAAAAAATCTAGATAAACAGTGTTAATTTCAGCAAAAAAGAGAGAGCAGACCCGGTCTTAGGCAACGTTTCGCCAGCTTCATAGCCTGCTTCATCAGGCACAATATATCATCTATTGTGCCTGATAAAGCCGGCGAAATGTTGCTTGAGACCAGGTCTGCTCGCTTTTTAGATCCTCGTGGAGGATCTCTAAGTCTTACTCACGTTGTTGTTCTTGTGGACTTTTTTGTTTCACAACCTACAGTTTTCATCGAAACTTCCTGTAACTTGGCATATATATGTAAAAAATACCCTGCGCAGCCAGTAACCATCTCCGATTTTGAAATTCCTCCTAGAAAAAAGTTATGACGTCAAAATATCTCCGCTAATGGAAATCGCCTAAAAAATTATCTGCGAAACTAGGCAAGCTTTTTGAATTCTGTTTGCGGGAATCGATCAGGGCATTGGCAGAGATGAATTACCGCACATATGATACATCGCTATGACGTCATATCAATTTTTATGACGTCATTCCTATCTTTTAACATTTTTTTTCACAATCCAGAGTTTTCATCGGATCTTCGAGAAACTTGCTATGTATATGCAGAAAGCCCACGCGCAGGCAGTAACCATCTCCGATTTTGGAAATTCTTCCGAGAAAAAAAGTTGATGTCATAATATCGCCGCAAATGGAAATCGCCTATACCATTATCTCCGAAACTAGGCAAGCTGTTTGAATTTTGTTTGCGGGAACCAAGCCGGGCATTAGCATAGATAATTTTTCGCAAACCTGATACTTCACAATGACGTCATATTCGTTTTTATGACGTTATCATTAAGAGTTCAAGGATCTTAGTTCATTTGAGCTTGTTTTTCTCAAATTAGCAGCGTTGATGTCGTTTTTTTTTTTTTACTTTGATTGGAAATCTTCTTTAAAAAATTAAATAAAAATTAATATTACACATATACACACACAAATACACACATATACTGTATTCGGCTTTAAAAAGACACACTCAAAGAACCATGAAACATCAATTGTATAAATCAATTGCATAAGATTATTGAATACAATAGATAAAAAAAAACTCAAGACATCTCCTGTGAGCACCTTGTTGACTCTGTGACAAGGCCCTTGGGACAAATATAAACCCAACATGATATTCGGTGCAGGTCTTCATAAAAAAAGGTCATCCTTTATAATACACAAATGTGACAAGCATTATTAATCAATTTCAGCATTTTCTGCCTTGTCAATTAAAAGATTTTCGTTTTTCTTTTTTAAGGTGAGCCATATCATCCCGTTGCTGCTAACAGCCATCTCATTTGTGGGTAAGTTTGGAATTAATTGAACCTCTTTTCCTGCATTGTGATGAATTTATTTATCAAAATAGTTTGATATCACAACTGGTTTATGTATCTGTAATGTATGTTTGTAAGCGTTGTAGTTAACATTGGTTAACAACATGTCACCGTCCATGACATGGTTAATTCCAAAGTAATTTAGGATCCATTTGCCTTAATTCGAAAATAATTAATGTCAAAGAATGTCATGATGGCAATCCGTTAAAGAAATGTGGTATCATTACTACCTTGTCATTCTTTATTTGGTTGGGGGGGGGGGATTCCATCTCTACATGCTTTCAGCTCACCTGGAATGTAGTTCCAGGGAGCTAATGGGATGGCGCGTCGTCCGTCCGTCCGTCCATCCACCAACACATTCAACTTCTTCTCTGAAACTACACATACGATTTTAATGGAACTTCACCACAAGGTTCTTCACCGTGTATGTACCAAAGTTTGTTCATGGCATTAAAAAATCGGGCCCTAAGGGAGTTTACGGGGGTTGCCCCCCAAAATGGGTATTTGCTTTCTTCTCCGAAACCACACATGCAATTCTGATGAAACTTGACCACAACCTTCATCACCCATGACATACAAAAGTTTCTTCATGTCTTTGAAAAAAATAATCGGGGTTTGAGGGGGTCTACGGAGGGAGATTACAGGGGAGGGGGGGTTGCCCCCACAAAGAGATATTTACTTTCTTCTCAGAAACGAAACACAATACACACAATAATAAGGTAATTACCTTACCAGGTTACTTAAATGTTTGACTATGTGTTCGGCCCCTTAGGGAATTAGTTTATTGTTTCTTGGCATTGTTTGTTTTATAATTGTTTGCCCATGTTTGCGAAGCGAAAGGCAGGCTGAAGCAATCAGTCGCGAATGTATGTAGAATGTACGTGTCTGCATTTTGTTATTCCTTTTCCTCTGCAACCACTTCTTGGATTGACACAAAATTTCCATCATAGATTCAAACTTGGCTCCTGTCCCATGGGGAATGTGTGATGATTTTTTTATGATGTCATAGGTGCCTTCATTATGACATAATTGCATATGTAGAATGCTGCATTCAATCAGTAAAAAAAATTCTGAGTCATCTTGGGATAAATTGGTCAACAGAAAGAAAAAAAAACACTGAGGACATCATTGTTCATGTGGTTTGGCAGCTATATATATATATATATATATATATATATATATATATATATACATACATACTTTATGTATATAAAATCTTCTCAGACGACTGAACAGATTGAGGTAAAACTTTATAGGCCAGACCATCTATCTATGAGGACCGAAAAGTTGCCACCTATAATGTCATCGGTCACATGGTTTGGCAGCCATATTGGATTTACTCTAAAACCGTGAAAAAAATTCTCCAGAACAGCTGGACAGATCGGGGGGAAACTTCACACACATGTTCCTCAATCCTTGGGGATACCAGGGTGTTCACGAATAATTGACCAGTCACATGATTTGGCATCCATATTGGAATGAAGGAAATTTTATATATATGTATATATATATATATATATATATATATATATATATATATATATATATATATATATATATATATATATATTATCTTGAACTGTTGATGGGATTTGACGTGAAACTTCAAAATTATGATCTAGTCATGATGGGGAAGATATGTTTTGAATTTCAACTTGATTGGACACATGATCTGGCAGACGGAATTGTTGAATTTTTTTGAATCTGGGTCATTACTTACGAAATCTTTATATTGATGACTTCCGTCATCTGTTTGTGTGTTTGTTTTTGTGTGTGTTTGTTTGTTTGTTTGTCAGCACGATAACTCGAGAACAGAAGAAGCTACCAATGTCAAATTGCACCACGTGATTCAGGAGGGTGGTGGCTAGCGCTGATTATATTTTGGTCAAAATCGGTCAAAGGTCAAGGTCACAGTGAGGTCAACTATTCGATTTTTGATGGTTTGGTACAGAATCATCGTAGAAACTTCTGGTTTGCGTTGCTACTTTCTCTCGAGACAGCTTTTATTAGACATGGTCAGATGCCAAGTTGACGATTTCGAAAGTACCAGTCAATGACTGCTTGTTTTTTTTTTAAATAATGCTCAATTGGCTGCACCGAGATGGGTTTGAGGGTGGAGGAGTAGCAGCTGTAATGCGATTCCTATCCAGGTTCCTGCTTTTTTGTTTGTCCGGGTTCCTTCTGATGACCCCAATGCAGTCAGTACCCATTTTATTTGGTCTTCCCTTTGATTTGAATTTAATTTTTTTAATGCCATTCTGAATTCAATTTAATAAAAAGGATGTAATGAGTCAGGTGTCCGATCAAAGTGGGACATCTTAATAAACTCGAACGAGAATAAAAGCTACTTTGTAAAAGCTTATGAATGAACTCTGTGGGAGACTTTTCAAAGTATAATTTGTACACATTTACCCGAGAAGCGTACAAAGACACAATTACAAGTTTGCCGCCAGAAGAGTTGGCTCGCACCAAGTCCTTCTCATGACTGTGTGGGGTAAGTATTGTATGAATAGCATCTAGTTTTATTCTGTGTTTGGGATTCTCTTACCGTCTGTCTCACGTGTGTCTGCATTTAAATGATTTATTCCCAAGATTCCGTGTACAAGTCTGGTTTCTGCCATTTTTCCCGTGCCGACAATTCAGTTCATTGAAAACACCTGGAGGGAAATAAATTAATTCGGGTAATCCCTCGTTTGTCTAATCAGGGAGTGTTTAGATATACGAGAAAAAGCAAGCATGTCACAACACGGCTCAGTTTGCATGTCGTCCAAATTAAGCCTTAAGCTGGCTATCTGCAGGGTATCAACTCCCGTTATGTACAGTCCCCATACTTTTTTCGCTCACAGTTTTGGGTGGGAGTGTGACTGGATGGTCTGTGTACATGTGCAACATCACTGTAAAAATACACACTTTAGCACATGTGTGTGCAGACACAACACACACATTCCATTGGTATTTCATACTTAACAAGGCAGAGAGTGTCATCATAATAGGATTACAATTTCATTTTGTCTCCTGCCTCATTTGATGTTTTAACTCTATTGATCTATGACGAGGTCCATACGACTCCACACCAGATTGAGGACATTGTTAAAAACAAAGACGTCCTCTCATTGCAGCTTGTGTGGACATCCAGTCTCTACCTGGCCGCTGCTCATTGTATGGAAATCACTGGATTTCGACGTTTGATGGGAAGCAGTTGCGATTCACTGGAGACTGCAGCTACCAACTAATGGCAGACTGTGTACACCACAAGTTCTCCTTACACGGTGTGCATCTCTTCACATATTTCTAACGAATAGCCAGGTTTAATTAATTTCACTTGTAGCTTGGAAAACCCATCCATCTGTTCCCACATCAACTGCAACAATAAACTCAAGTTACATTTCCATCGATCTCTTGGGAAACCGGTTGAGGCTTGTTTGACCGTTGTTTTGGAGCAATTGTTGTGTGGACTATTGTTTTTTGCAATTCAGTGAGTTTAGTCTAATTCTCCTGCAATGATGGTAACTGATGCATGACAAAAAGTTACATATTGCATCTGAATTGCAATTTGTAAGAAGCATGTTGTATGGGGAATAATAATGTGCATGGTGTGTATGTGCAGTGCTCATCGAGGGTGGTGCGAGAGTAGGCCTGGCCCTCTTCTTACCTGCACAATCCACCACCATCAATCTCTTCAGGAATGGCTCTGCTATCACCAATTCAAAACAGTAAGGATTCCAGTGTGTACATTTTTTTCCCATGTCTGTGTATAACTGGGTTGTCTCAAGATTTAAAAAAAAAAAAATTGATCCCAAGTCCTAAATTTTCCGAGATGATACCAAGCTATGAACAAGTCAGGGAGGATGGTTTTGCTTGTTACACCGGAAGGAGTGTGCAAGAGAGGAACAAGAAGGAATGAGAGGGAAGGGACAGGTGGTATGCATGGCTGGTAAACATATAAAGTTTGAAGAAGGAAGAAGTAAGTCATACTTTGTATGTATGCCTGGTGTTGGCTTTCATGGTTACGGTGATGGGCTTGGGATCTATGATCCTGAGCTCAAATCCCACTCGGCTGTTGAATTAATACCAGGTGGGGTTGACTCTGCCTGTCAACCTTCCGAGATCGGCAAAATGAGTGCCAACTTGCTGGAATCCTGCGTCGGAGTGGAAACCTGTCCAGGATTGTACCCAACAGCCAAGGAGACTGCTTAGACAGCACCGACGCTCTGCACAGAGTATGGTCCCAATGGATGGATACATTGTGTTATCTGAGGAAGGATAAAGCTTCCATAGAGGGACCAGATTGATGCTGGGGCAAGCCAGACTAACCTCTGGCAACATTAGAAAGGAGATGATTATGAAGGGGGATTGGATAGAGATGTTTAAGATAATGAAGGCCATAGACAAAACATGTGCAGAATCGACAGTGAGAGGACCAAGGACCATACATAGACTGTAAAAAACAGCTTTCTTTCACTCAGAGAGTAGTTAATGCATGGAATAGTCTCCCTGGAAAGGTAGTGGCAGCAGAAATAGTAGATAGGTTTAACTTTAACTTAGATAGATGGCTGCTGGGGGCAGAGGGGTTCCTTGGATATTTGGAGGATTAGTACGTAGCTAAGGTATGGATCGGTGATTGTATACTTGTGTTGTGATGTCTGTGAAAAAGGCCACATAACACCTGATCCACGAGAACATAGCGGACCCAATCAATACATTTTTTAAATATCAGGCGATGTATCGTTTTTGGATGGTGAAGTCTCTCAATCGTGAAGAATCACTTTAAAAATTAAATAAATCTCGTATCCAGATCCAGATTTGGATCTTCACCAAAATCGAATCAATTCGTCCTTGTGACACACCCAACGTGTCCACAACGTTTTGAGACATCATGCTATATATCGTTTTTGGCCCGATCTCTCAATGGTATAAAATCACTTTAAAATTTCTAGTAGTCGGACCCGGATCCGGATCCGGTTCGTCACCAAAATCTAATCACTTCGTCCTTGTCAAACACCAAAACTGTCCACAAAATTTCATTTGGATCCATCAACAACTTTGAGATATCCTGCGCACAAACAGACAGACAGGGGTGAAAACAACCTCCCTCACCTTTGGTGGCGGAGGTAAAAACACCCCTATCCACCAATTGGGGTCATGCTGAACCTATGTAGCAAATCTAGGTGTAATCAACCCAGAACTGTAGGAGGAAGAGCACGACGAACACACCGGTCTATGAATTATCAGAAGGATAAAGTACTCTGGTGATGTCTGCGCTTGCCTCAGTGTTCTCATCTCCACACTCCCCCCATTCCCTACCCCAGTGAATTCAAGTTGATAAACTGTTAAATTCAATTGATGTGGTCGAGATGTAGCACAGGCTTGGTGAGCCAAATAGCCTCCTCCTGCCTCCTTAAATTCCTTCGGTATCTTTGTGATACGATACAGAAATGCTTGTGGTATATTGACTCAGCACTATCTTTCTCTTCCACAGTGTTGAGCTTCCAGTTTCTGTTGCTGATGTGCTGCTAGAGAGTGTCCTGGACAACCCAACTATCCGCAGCACCACCCTGGGTGTGCGAGCCACATTCTTGCCACCCAATGCGATATCACTTCTGGTGAGCAGCGTACACGCTGGGCGTACGTGTGGCCTCTGTGGGAATTTTGACAGCTTGCGCCTAGATGAGCTCATCACACAGGAAGGTGAGCATTTAAAATGCACATCGTTTGTAGGACAAAATCAACTCAAGTTATTATAACTCCATGTCAGCACATTTAATGTACTTTTTAAGATTAAAAAAAAAATCTTGATGCAGAAATACAGATGAAGAAATGCACCAAGTGACCTCATGGTTCTCACAATCTTTCATGGCAGAACCAATTAGCTCGAGGAGGATGCAGCCCCAACCAAGACTATGTTGTCCCTGACTCGACTGGGGAGGGCATCTTCCCTCCATTTTTGTTTCTCATATTTCTTCCTTTAATTTTCATTGCTCCCCCTTCTTTTCATCAACCTCTCTCTTGGCAACCCTGCTAGAGACCATCTATAGAACACATACAGTACAATGAGAAAGGCACTCGGTAGAGCGCGTACCTCCACCAGGCTGAACAGTTTAGGTTTTGTATCCCACTGATGGGACAGATCCGGACCTGAACCAAAATCGAATCCAATTGTACTCGTCACCTACCAACTCATCCACCTAGTTTTGTTATTACCTGTCTATAACTTTTTAAGCTATCGTGTTATATATTGTTTTTGGTCCTCCCTCTCAATGGTGAAGAATCACTTTTTAAAAATTCCAGTATCCAGAACTGGATCTTCACCAAAATCGAATCATTTTGTGCTCGTCACACACCCAACCTGTCCATCCCAATCCACCCATAACCTTTTTAGATATCCTACTCACAGACAAACAGACTTTTCATGGTGGAGGTAAATACAATTGGATTTTTTAACCTTTCTTCACTGCTTCTCCCTTCCTCCTTATGTTCAAATATGTACCTCTTCCTTTCATTTCCATCCCCTCCCAATCCTCTTTTCCCTTCTACCCCACACCCCCAACCCTCTTTCCCCTCTGTGCCTCCATCCTATACCTTCTTCTCTTCCTTTTCTCAAGTTCTAATTTGCTCAATTTAGCATGCACCTTCATCACGTATACGAAATGAATGGCTCTTGAAATGGTTGCTGTGTTCCCAATTCTAATCGCATTTACAATATACATTGGTTACACTTTTCTTGCTCACAGATTACATCACCACAACCTTTGGACGTGGATTTTTATTTAAGAAAAAGTAAAAATTTATTCTTCCTTTTTGTGAACAAAAAGCCATGGAAAAAGTAGAACATGTTTATTTCTAATTTGATTTTCATAATCATGTCATGCTTTGACCTCAAAGGTCTGAATGTTGGTGTGACTGATAAATCTTCTTTGACTTCCCTTCCAAGGAATATCAATGCAGGAGGAGGCATCAAGGTTGCAAAATGGTTACCAACCTATGGTTGTTTTCCAAGATCTATCTTTTTGAAATGCTGAGCGTTAAGCAATGAAGCAGCAAGTACTGTGGCTTCACACCCCTCGACGGTCACATTTTGTAGTGTTCAGCCTGAATTTAAAATGGATTGAATTTTAATTTTTTTGCCACCGATCTATGCAAAATACCCCACAATGACAAAGTGAAAACATGCTTTGAGAAATTTTGACAAAGCAATCAAAAACAAGCTCGAATGAGTGAAGATCCTCGTCCTCTTAATGATGACGTCATAAAAACGAATATGACGTCATTGAGATGTATCAGGTTTGCGATAGATTATCTGTGCTAATGCTCGGCTTGATTCCCGCAAACAAAATTCAAACAGCTTGCCTAGTTTCAGAGATAATGGTATCGGCGATTTCCATTAGCGGCGATATTATGACGTCAACTTTTTTCTAGGAAGAATTTCCAAAATTGGAGATGGTTTCTGCCTGCGCGTGGACTTTCTGCATATACATGGCAAGTTTCACGAAGATCCGATGAAAACTCTGGGTTGTGAAACAAAAAATGTCAAAAAAGTAGGAATGACGTCATGGTGATGTATCATATGTGCAGTAATTCATCTCTGCTAATGCCCTGTTTGATTCCCGCAAACAGAATTTAAAAAGCTTGCCTAGTTTCGGATATAATTTTTTTGCCGATTTCCATTAGCGGAGATATTTTGAAGACATAACTTTTTTTTCTAGGAGGAATTTTCAATATCGGAGATGGTTACTGTCTGCGCGTGGGCTTTCTGCATATACATGGCAAGTTTCACGAAGATCCGATGAAAACTCTAGGTTGTGAAACAAAAAGACACAAAATAGGAATGACGTCATAACAATTGATAAGACGTCATAGTGATGTATCATATGTGCGGTAATTCATCTCTGCTAATGCCCTGTTCGATTCCCGCAAACAGAATTAAAAAAGCTTACCGAGTTTCGGATATAGTTTTTTTGGGTGATTTCCATTAGCGGAGATATTTTGACGTCATAACTTTTTTTATAGGAGGAATTTTCAAAATCGGAGATGGTTATTGTCTGCGCAGGGTATTTTTTACATGTATATCCCAAGTTTCAGGAGGTTTTGATGAAAATTGTAGGCTGTGAAGCAAAGTTTCGGAGATAATCGGAGATATAGGCGATTTCCATTAGTGGCGATATTATGACGTTAACTGTTTTTCTCGGAAGAATTTCCAAAATCGGAGATGGTTACTGCCTGCGCGTGGGCTTTCTGCATATACATGGCAAGTTTCACGAATATCCGATGAAAACTCTGGGTTGTGAAACAAAAAAAGTCAAAAAATAGGAATGACGACATAAACATTGATATGACGTCATAGTGATGCATCATATGTGCGGTAATTCATCTCTGCTAATGCACTGTTTGATTCCCGCAAACAGAATTCAACAAAGCTTGCCTAGTTTCGGAGATATTTTTAGGCGATTTCCATTAGCGGAGATATTTTGACGTCATAACTTTTTTTTCTTGGAGGAATTTTCAAAATCGTGGATGGTTACTGTCTGAGCAGGGAATTTTTACATATATATATGCCAACTTTCAGGAAGTTTCGATGAAAACTGGAGGCTGTGAAACAAAAAAGTCCACAAGAAGCACAACAACATGAGTAAGACTTAGAGATCCTCCACGAGGATCTAAAAATGTCAAAAAATAGGAATGACGTCATAACAATTGATATGACGTCATAGTGATGTATCATATGTGCAGTAATTCATCTCTGCTAATGCCCTGTTCGATTCTTGCAAACAGAATTCAAAAAACTTGCCGAGTTTCGGAGATAATATTTTAGGCGATTTCCATAAGCGGAGATATTTTGACGTCATAACTTTTTTTTCTCGGAGGAATTTTCAAAATCGGAGATGGTTACTGTCTGCGCAGGGTATTTTTACATTTACATGCCAAGTTTCAGGAAGTTTCGATGAAAACTGTAGACTGTGAAACAAAAAAGTCCACAAGAAGAACAACAACATGAGTAAGACTTAGAGATCCTCCACGAGGATCTAAAAATGTCAAAAAATAGGAATGACGTCATAACAATTGATATGATGTCATAGTGATGTATCATATGTGCGGTAATTCATCTCTGCTAATGCCCTGTTCGATTCTCGCAAACAGAATTCAAAAAGCTTGCCGAGTTTCAGAGATAATTTTTTAGGCGATTTCCATTAGCGGAGATATTTTGACGTCATAACTTTTTTTTCTTGGAGGAATTTTCAAAATCGTGGATGGTTACTGTCTGAGCAGGGAATTTTTACATATATATGCCAAGTTTCAGGAAGTTTCGATGAAAACTGGAGGCTGTGAAACAAAAAAGTCCACAAGAAGCACAACAACATGAGTAAGACTTAGAGATCCTCCATGAGGATCTAAAAATGTCAAAAAATAGGAATGACGTCATAAAAATTGATATGACGTCATAGTGATGTATCATATGTGCGGTAATTCATCTCTGCTAATGCCCTGTTCGATTCTCGCAAACAGAATTCAAAAAACTTGCCGAGTTTCGGAGATAATTTTTTAGGCGATTTCCATAAGCGGAGATATTTTGACGTCATAACTTTTTTTCTTGGAGGAATTTTCAAAATCGGAGATGGTTACTGTCTGCGCAGGGTATTTTTACATTTACATGCCAAGTTTCAGGAAGTTTCGATGAAAACTGTAGACTGTGAAACAAATAAGTCCACAAGAACAACAACGTGAGTAAGACTTGGAGATCCTCCACGAGGATCTAATAAAAAGCGAGAAATGTCTCAGCTTTTGTGGCAAGAATTCAACCCCTTTGCAATGACACTACAAATTGAGCTTCAGTAGATCCAATTTCCTGTGATCATCCTCGAGAAGTCTTGTAAACTTGGAGTCCAACTGTGGCCAATTCAATTGATTGAACACGATTTAGAAAGAAACACACCTTTCTATATAAAGTCTCACAGTTGACAGTATATGTAAGAGCAAAAACTCCACCAAAAAGTTCAACGAACTGTCCAGAGAACTCTGAGATAGAATTGTGAGGAGGAATAGATGTGGGGAAGGGTTAGGTACAAAACAATTTCTAGAGTGTTGAAAGTTCCCAAGAGCACAGTGAGCTCCATCATTAAGAAATGGAAATGATATGGACTGACCCAGACATTTCCTAGAGCTGACCATCTGACCAAACTGAGCAACCGGGCAAGAAGGGCCTTGGTCAGGGAGACGACCAACAACCCATTGACCACTGACCGAACTACAGAGTTCCTTGGCTGAACTCTGTTGGCTTTATGGGAACACTTAACAAATCTAGGGTTTATGGGAGAATGGCCATACGGAAGCCACTCATCAGAAAAAAGCACATGACAGCACATCTGGAGTTTGCAAAAAGGCACGTGAAAGACTCAGAGCATGAAACAAAACACACTGTGGTCTGACGAGACAAAAATTGAACGCAAAGCACTACATCAAGCAGAAACCGAGCACAGCTCTTCACCCATGTAACGCCTTCCCTCCGATAAAGCAGGGTGGTGGCAGCCTCATGCTATGGGGATGTTTTTCAGCAGCAGGGACTGGGAGACTTGGAAGGATAAAGGGAACAATGAATGGAGCCAAATTCACAGAAATCCTTGAGAACCTGCTTCAGAGTGCAAAAGACCTGAGACTGCGGCAAAGATTGATGTTCCAACAGGACAATGACCCCAAGCATGCAGCCAAAGCAACACTGGAACGGTTTCAGAACAAGAACGTGAAAATCCTTGAGTGGCCCAGTCATAGCCCAGACTTTAATCCCATTGATAATCTGTGGAAAGACTTGAAGATTGCTGTTCCTCAATGCTCCCCATCTAACTTGACAGAGCTTGAACAAATCTGTATGGAAGAATGGGAGAAAATCCAGATGTGAATCCCAAAGCTGATACAGACATACCCAAGAAGACTCAAAGCTGTCATCACTGTCAAAGGTGCTTCTACAAAGTGTTAACTCAAGGGGTTGAATACTTAGTGATGCAACATATTTCAGCTTTTCATTTTTAATTAATTTGTACAAATTTCAAAAAACATGTTTTCACTTTGTCATTGAGGGGTATTTTGTGTAGATCAATGACAATTTTTAAAAATTTAATCCATTTTAAAAATTCAGGCTGTAACACAACAAAATGTGACAAAATTCGATGGGTGTGAAAACTTTCTGAAGGCACTGTATATGTATTAGTCTTTGGTGTGACTTAATTGGCAGGGATTCGGACCACCGACCTCACAGTTTCAGAGCGGACTCTCCATAACTATTACTCAAAGTTTTCCTTCTGTCGTTTGAAATCCACCTTTCCAGGAAAGCTTGTTTAAGTGTAGTGTTTTGTGGTTATGAATTACTTCGATGGTTCTATGTTCCTCCAGTCATTCACTCCACAATGTGTGTGGCACATGGAGATCTCAAAGAAATACCCTGTCTTCTTCCCACTTAGGATTCATCACAGAAGATAGTTACGTGTTTGGGAATAGTTGGGCCATGAAATCTGTTGGGCAGGTTTGCCAACGTGCCAGCCCAGATGATACCATGTGCCAAACGAACAGCACTGTGAGTTTGAAGAAGTTATTTGTTTAAACATACGTTGTTTGAACTCAAACACATATTAATTGTGTCATTCATTCCAATGCATCGTTCAAATTGCACCACCACACTAAAGATGTTTGTTAGAAGAATATTATGAACAGTGTTAAGGCCTGCAGCACACCAAGCCAACATACGGTCAGTCCGCTTTTATTTAGGGATTGTAACCATCAGAAATATATACCTATACATAACGAAGAAGGAAATAAAGAAAGAAAAAAAGGAAAGAACCCGATGAGGCCAGCACAAGGGTGACGGAGTAGGCAGCCAGGGAGCTGGAGGGTGCTGTTCCTGTAAAATACTGTGGTCACCGGATGGAACCCCTTTGGAATCCCACCAGTCCCAGGAGAAAACCTGCAGTCCGATGGTCCTAAAAATGTCAGAATAGGAGAGACCCAAATGTGTATGTGAGCGGCACGGTATCATCTAGTACCAAACTCAAGGCAAGATCAGGGATCCAAACTGGAGGAGCTGCAGCAAGAGTTCAAGCAAGCACAGCATTCAATGTAGCCTACCCACAGTAGGCCCCAACGGAAGGCCGGCAGTGGCCCCAACGCAAGCCACCAACAGTAGGCCCCCAACGCAAGCCACCAACAGTAGGCCCCAACGCAAGCCACCAACAGTAGGCCCCCAACGCAAGCCACCAACAGTAGGCCCCAATGCAAGCCACCAACAGTAGGCCCCAACGCAAGCCACCAACAGTAGGCCCCCAACGCAAGCCACCAACAGTAGGCCCCCAACGCAAGCCACCAACAGTAGGCCCCCAACGCAAGCCACCAACAGTAGGCCCCCAACGCAGGCCCCCAACAGTAGGCCCCCAACGCAAGCCACCAACAGTAGGCCCCCAACGCAAGCCACCAACAGTAGGTCCCCAACGCAAGCCACCAACAGTAGGCCCCCAACGCAGGCCCCCAACAGTCGGCCCCAAAGCAAGCCACCAACAGTAGGCCCCAATGCAAGCCACCAACAGTAGGCCCCAACGCAAGCCACCAACAGTAGGCCCCCAACGCAAGCCACCAACAGTAGGCCCCCAACGCAAGCCACCAGCAGTAGGCCCCAGTGCAAGCCACCAACAGTAGGCCTCCAACGCAGGCCCCCAACAGTAGGCTCCCCAACAGTAGGCCCCCCAACAGTAGGCCCCCCAACAGTAGGCTCCCACCAGTAGGCCCCCAATATAGTCTGCAAGGTAGAGATACTGTAATCAGGGTTCGACCAAACACAACCTTCTGATAAAGATACTGCAGATGGAAACTCCAACCTGAAAAGGTCCTCGTTCTCATCGCCCATCATAGGATTTATACCCGTGGGTTGAACCATTTGGTCTAACTTGGGGGTGGGGGGGGGGGCAGAGGAAGAAGAGAAAAGATAGAGGAACAGAAAGGTCACAGACCGTAACAACAGATTTATCTTAGGAGTCGACAGTCTTGAAAAGCACTAAAGGTATATATCATGCCATCCTCAGAGGAGAGAAATAATGAGGCATTTTGTAACGGTATTAAATATTGTTTCCCCTTAAATTTTGTTTATTTATTTTACTGCGTAGGGGGGGGGGGATGTTTTTTTTGTGTGTGTCAATGACCTGAGCATTTGTATCTCCAGCACAAATGCAAAATTTGGTGGAAATTCTCCAGCCATGTTTGTTCTTTTTTAGCTAATCTGGAATTGGAATTCCTCATAACATATTTTCATCATGTGCCATCCGTCCAGCTGTCTGTCAAATATTTCGACTTCTCCGGCCAAACCACTTCGCTGATCCAGCTGAAATTTGGCAATAACGTTTCACTCCTGACTGGTAACGGAGACTGCAAAGCTCGTTCCAGTTACTTGACTTTAAGTAGGTCAAAATGGTGGATTCAGTAAATTCCTTCAAAAATCTTCTTCTTCAGACCCACCAGCCAGAATGCTACCAAATTTGGGTTACAACATTAGGCCAGGGTAGGGATGTTAAATTGCGGAGGTCATGCCGATCATGTGACCGGAAGTGCGTCAAAATGGTGGACTTGGTATATTTTTGGGAAATTCCTTAAAAAAATCTTCCTCTTCAGACCCACCAATCAGAATGTGACCAAATTTGGGTGACAGTATTAGGCCAGAGCCAAGATAAGCTACAGGTCCAGTTGTCCTATTTTTTTTTCTCTGAGTTTCAGACGTACACACATGCAGACAATTGCCGTATTTTATACTAGCGAGATTATGACACAGTCCCATGGGGCTGCTTGTACATGAGCAAAGAGTGGACTTTTCTTTTTATATGAATGCCAATGTTATCTGGCTCACATCTCTTAACTACCTCTGCTACCCGGTACTGTCATTGAAGCTAACAAGTGTCAATGTTATATTAGTCATTAATTTGCAGCACATGGCTGTGGGTGGCATTATTTCCTGGGGGGTGCAGCTGTGTCACTAATGCAATGCCCCCTGTGGGTTAGAGCACTGATTTGGGATTTGTTTCAATTGCTGCTGATGGCGATCGCCCACGACTGCGAAGGACATCATGGGATCTTTAACGTCTCACCATCCGATGCCAGCAGATGGGACGTCCATTTAACGTCCATCCGAGGGACAGCACACACATTGATGAATCGCCCTGCCTGCGAAACACCATGGTGCCAGTTTATAGCTTGGTTGAGATTTTAACCCAGGTTGAGACAGCTCAGAGGAGAGTGTGGATACCCATAGGCTATCCTGCCAGTACCATCAACCTGAAGGAGAATGTTTCATGGAATGAGTGATTGAAACGAGTAATATACATCGTTATAGACTTTCTCTAAAGAAGACATCTGTAAATACCATGAGGTCCTGCCACTCTCAACTAGCACACTACTCGGTGGTATTTCAATAACAAGTATTGCTTTAGTTGTTTTTTTTAAATAATGACCCAATTTTCAATCCTAAAATGAATAACTTATTATCATTTTTCTTTTACTCAGGCACAGCTGGAACAATGCCAGCCATTATATCTTGAGCAAGGCTCAGCAGAAGTCTGCAGGCTTCATTTGGATTATGAAGGTCTCATTGATGCTTGTGAAGCAGCTGCCTGTACTTGCAGTCCCACAAAGGCCTGCCACTGTCCGCTTTTTCTCGAGTTCTCCAGAGCATGTCGCCATGCCGGCGTCCCAGTTGTGGGGTGGATTTCCGATGCCAAATGTGGTAATGACCTTTTTGTGTGCTAAAGTTCAAAAATCCTTAATATGGATAAATAACCTTTGAAACTGTTATCTTTGGAGAAACTATAATGACAATGGAAGAAACCAGTCTTGTGCTGTTATTAATTCAGACAGAGGAAATCTTGGATGCTCGAGATATTATTTAATTATTTTTAAGTGTTGGTTCCCATCGTGTGCTGCCTTTTTGGCTGCTGGTTGCATCATTGGTTGAGGGCGCGGCAATGTTGCTGATGCAGTGCCCCTATTACTAGTATACTGAGGCTCATTTCGTCAACCTCGGAAGAATAACAGGCTGAGTGAACCCCCTGGTGTTAATTCAGTGGCCGACGGGGCTCAAACTCAGGACTCTGGGATCCCAAGCCACCACCCAAACCACTAAACCAACACCAGGCTAAATATTAGTAAATACTGAACAAATTTCTTACAGGAAACTGGAGGCAGCAATCGTGGAGGTGAGTGGTTGGAGCGGGTTGGCTTCAATTTTCTGCACTAGGACAATATGTCTGAATTGTAGGGAATGTTTAATTTAATAGATCTCTTTTGAAGCTTTCCCAATGGGGTCCACATTTTCTGCTAACCATAACCATCCTTTCATAACTCATTTATTTATGTAGTCCAATGTAATGGGGCTGGCAGAATGGCCAAGACCTCGAGGTGGTACGCACATTCGCCTCCAAGATGTCTTGCCTGGGTTTGAATCCTGACCAAGCTAAGAACTGTCATCTTGGTGTTTCACAGGCAGGGTGATTCATCAATGTGTATATCATTCCTCGGATGGTTGTTAAACTGGACATTCCATCTGCCGGTATTTGTTTGTGGACGTGAAATACCCCACGGTGTCCTTCGTGAAGAGTAGGCGAGCTTTCTCCGGCACTTTGAACACATTACAAATCCCTGCCATAACTACTGCTGTTAAACAGGCAACGGCAAACCACCCAGCACAACAGTTGATTATGTGTGTGTGTGTCTATAAATGAATGCAATGGCGATGCCACAGTTAGAACTCCAGTATACGAGAGTTGTACATTCATATACTAAAGTTGGTAACAGGTCCATCTACAGTAGTCTGCACAGAATTACTACAGGCAAGTAAAGCTATTTTTTCCTGGTGGTGGTTTGTCCCACAGATCCCGAATGCAGGCACGACAAGGTATACAAGGAATGTGCTACACCATGCCCTCGTACCTGCCAAAACCTCCACACGTATATCCCATGTGATAATACGTGCGTTGATGGGTGTGTCTGTCCAGGTAAGCATACTTTGTCTCAATCTTCATGTTGTTAATGTATACATCGTATAAACGTCAACTAAAATGTATACACAAAGCCCCAACGTTACATTTTTGATGGAAGCAGGCAGGCAATTTTGATAGTTTGCACACTTGGAACAGTTCTGAACAGTTTGCTCTATGTCCGCATTCATGGAAATCCAGTATAGAGCCTCCCTAGCTCGTTTCTTACACTTGACTATTTCCAAGATGTGATTCGTGAATCGGGCTCAGCATGCGGAGTCTCAGAGTAGGTGGTACGACAATTTGCATGTCTTTGTATACGATGCCATCCATAACCGAAAGTTCACTCCGGAAATCCCAGTATGGTTCAAGACAGAATGATACATCTCACCTGGCCTCTGGCCATCCGTCAAGAATCATGGATTGTAAATGACTGAGTTCTGACTGAGTAGCTTTTTGAAGATCAGCATACCTCTCGTCAGAGATGGATAGAAAGTCCAGCATTGAAAGGCAATTCAGAGGCAGTGTTCCGTGTGCACATTTTCAATATTCGGACACATTCACAACGAGACTCCAGAGGGTCTCTTTCACACAAATATCCCATTCTTTTTGTCAGAGAAAAGTTCACAGTTCGTTCATGCAGTCCTGAGTTACAGGTGATGCCAAAGCTCCAGGTTCAATTAGCTGTACGTGTAGTTAGCTTGTGTGACAAACCTGTCCTGCGGTCCCGCCCTCTGTGCATTCATTTGACTGCAGCTGGGCTCACATGCACCTGGGTCAGGAGGGCAAAGACCTCTTAAAGTAAGGATAATAGAGAAACTGAAGATACTCGATATAAATTGAAAAGTGTTTTTAACATTTTATTCATTGAGAACCCACGAAGATGAAACCCTTTTTAACTTTCTGAAAGCAGTGGAATATTTTCCACTCCATAAAATATAATTGTCATAACCTTTGATATTATTTGATTGCACTATTTATTTCATGAAGAAAGAGTTATTTCCTTATTTGACTGCATCAGTTGCAATTTGGGTGACATCACCTGCCACTTGTTAGTGTGAGTCAGAGTACATTGGAAAACGAATTGGTGACCATCTCACATGGTTATCACAATACAAGACTGTCTCTGTTCAACAAACAAATTGGAGTTATGAATATACAGGATGGATATGATTGGAATTTCAGTTCAATCCAAATTTTGCTGATATATTTATATATATATATATATATATATATATATATATATATTTATATATATATATATATATATATATATATATATATATATATATATATATATATATATATATAATCAGCAAAGGAAGTGTTTGACACAGCAAGGCACTTACCTTGTGTAGGCCTTTTTGGTTGCTTTACACAACAGTTTCAGCTGGAGGAGCATGGGAGGTGTCAATTTATTTATATAATTATAGCCACCTGGGTTTAGTTGATTAGGTGAGAGCTGATTAGCTATTCCCTCCATTCGCAGGTGAGAGATGTGGGTGTCTTTCTTTAATATATATATATATATATATATATATATATATATATATATATATATATATTTATTTACATCATCAATCCTTGTTGAAGAGCGAGACAATGTGGGGTTGAAGGAGTTGTTCACGCACTAGTTTAGTCAGGATACAGGTGGAGGTGAAGACCAGGTACAGACTCTGACATAAGAGGTTAAGAAGATTTGGTTCGCTATGGTAATAGAGATCATGGGTGGTGATGGGATAGAGTCGGATTTCAAGGAAGGTGATGTGTTGTAGGGGTAAAGTGGAATTTAAGAAGTGTGAAGGATTATAAGTTTGGGTGGAAGTGCATTAATTGTAGTTTAAGAGGGGTACAATAGAGGATACAAGAGGCGGATGGATTTGTTAGCTGGGTATTGAGGGGTATTGAAGGGGTATTGTATGACATAAGGCAGCTAAAAATTGTGATGCAGAGATGCAGAGGGTAAGGATAGTGAGGTTAGATTTAGCATTGAATATAATGGGGGTAAAGTGGGGTGTAATTATGGTCGAGTGGGGTGTATGTGTGCTGGACTGGAGTATAAGGGGGTGTCGTGGGGGCACTAAGTGAGTTAAGAGGGGTATTGTTGGGTGTACATGTGATAAATTGGAGCATAAGAGATGTCACATGAGGTGTTATAGTGGTAAAGTATGGTGCAAGGGTGATAGAGTGGGGTGTAAAAGGGCAGGATTGTCGTGTAACAAAGACAAAGTTGAGTGTGCATGCAGTGTTAAAAGAGGGAATTTGAAGGGTCACTGGTCGAGCGCTCTGGTTTCATGGATGTTGCTTCGTCAGCGTTGTGGAAGTGGAACTTGATCAATCGCACATTTTTTGATCATTTCAAAATGGGATGATCATAGAGATGATCTGCAATGCTTGCATTTTAAGAGAATTACCCTGTTGGAAATGTCAATAACAGTAAGATAATGGCATAGGGACTGAGCTGATTTGGTGTAATGATCATTTTACACCCTTCAGAAACTAGAAAAGCCACTTGATGCCACCAGTCCACCTGCTGCAGTAACTTGGCTGTGCTCCATTCATGCAGATGGTTTCGTGCTGAATCGAGGTCAGTGCGTAAAGCCAGATGACTGTCCATGTGTACAAAGTGGCAAGGAGCATCCTGCTGGTACCATCATCTCACAGGACTGCAATCAGTGGTGAGGTTGTTGCGTATATTTTCAAGGTGGTATGCTCATGATGCTATTGTTTTTTTCGACTACCAGACCATCAGGTTTAATGACGATGCGTAATTCCCTGTTATTCCGTGTTGAATGCAAAGTTTGATTGCTTTGGTGGTCCTCTTTCAACTTTGCATAAAGACGTGTTTGTCACTGTTGTACTAACACAATAAACTTGTACCTGCATTTCAATTTACAAAACAACACGATTTCACGTCTGCTGCCCTCAGTCACCTCAACCTCTCTCACATTACCACGACTGAAATCTACTACACCTGCTGAGACCTCGTTCCCACCATTTATTTATTATTTTGTTCATAAAGTCAAGGATTATTAAAGAGTTAGAACAACCCTTCTCTTGCAATTCCTCTCCTTATGTTGCCATGCATCCATTTGTTGATTGCCTAACTGTTTTGACTTTGCTCAACTTTCCTATCGATCCATTGCCCCCATCGTAATGCTGGCTCCACCATGAGCCTCGATACTTGCACAAAATAAATTAATGACAAAATGGTGTGTTGGTCACAATGCAGTTGAATAGGAGTTGACATGTCATTTGTTCAACGTTTCCATCATCCTCACTTCTTAATAACACTCAATCCCTTCATATTCATCTGTATCGATACTGCATGCTTTTTAAAATTGCAAAAAAAACCTTCTCGATGGCCCTTTGTGATTGAAATATGAGTAATTGAGTCCACTCCATTCTTGTGTATTTAACTTTGATTCAATTGCTTGTTTCTAACCAAACTCCCTGGCAGTGTGTGCAAACAGGGTTCCTGGCTGTGCACCAACAAGGAATGTCCAGGTATGACTGATCTATTCTGGAAATTCCACAGCTGGCATACTTTCCCACTCAGAACAACTATAATGCAATCTCCAAAAGCACACTCAGAACCAAGAAAATTAAACTCCTATTTTCCTCATTGGACTTTGTGTGTTGTGTTATGTTCTTTTTTTTAGGGTATTGTTCGTTGGTTGGCCAAGGACACTACAGAACTTATGATGGGAAGTTCTTCATCTCACATGGGCGCTGCCAGTACATTTTCACAAAGGACTGCAAAGGAGGAGACTTTTCTGTACTTGTTGAAACTGTTCAGGTGAAGCCCCATAAAATGATTGGTTTTACTGGATCCTTTTTATTTTTGTACAGAACGTAAATTCACGGGGAAGAGCTAGAACAACATAGCACGGACCAGAAGATAACAGAACGAGAAAGGGTACTCGGTAGAGCACATATCTGCACCACATAATACCTGATGCAGTAGAACATAGCGGGACCGATACATTTTTGAACTAGAAAGGCACTCGGTAGAGCGCATACCTCTGCCGCACAATGTCTGATCCACGAGGACATATTGGGCCCAATCCATTTTTGAAATATCATGTTGTACATCGTTTTCGCCCCGTCTCTCAATAGCGAAGAATCGCTTTAAAAACTTAATAATTCTCGTATCCAGATCTGGATTCAGATCTTCACTAAAACTGAATCAATTGGTCCTTGCCACACACCCAACAAGTCCATCAAATTTCGTCCGAATCCGTCAACAACTTTTTTGAGATATCCTGCACACAAACAAACAAACAGACAGACAGGGATGAAAACATAACCTCCTTCACCTTCGCTGGTGGAGGTAACAATAACATGGAAAGCGGCTGAGGTGGGTTGTGGAGGAAGCAAACAAACAGAAGGGTAGAGGGACACTTAGAGCGGTGTAGTGAAGAATAAGGTGAAGGGGAAAGGGGGGGGGGAGGGGGGAAGACACAAGGGGTAAACAAATTGGATACAAACTCAAATATAGCAAGGTGAGAAAGGGAAATACTGGGGATGAAACAGAAATTGGGGATGAAACAGAAATGAAACAAAAAACGAAAGAGAGGGTGAAAGAAGAGGAAAACAATAACCGGGAGAGGAAGGGGTGTGCAATCTTGAGTCAGGGTAGAAAAGATCACGAGTGGTAGTTAACAGACGTCTTGAAGAACTGGAGGGAAATATGGTGTTGAACAGACTGAGAAAATTAGTTCCACAAACGAGAGAAGCCACCGACCCATCTGTGATTGGTGGATATTATCCCACTGGGTCTTTCGTGAAGAGGTATTGAGTTATCGCCGGCATAATGAGCAAATTACAAATTCCTGCACCTTCAATTATATGTCAGGCCTGGCTACAAAGTTCCAAGAGTAAGAGGCCGAGAGACTCAACTTAATCACAAGAGATCCCAATGACATTGAGGGCCTTGGTGTCCATGGCATCGAGATGTGCATGGTTTGAGGCAGGGGCGTCAGCCCAAAGGGAAAGCAGTGCTCCATCCAGTTGCAGATAAAGGCCTTGTGAGCTGAGCTGATGAAAGTTCAGATTCGCCCAGGAAAGACTGGATATCCTCCAATGTGAAGTCACAAGCTTGCTTTGGAGGCCAAGTTCAATACATTGTTTGCCCAAGAAAGATCATGGCTGATAGTGAGGCACAAAAGTTTGAGTGATTGAACTTCTTCAAGGAGTGTGTTGAGGAAGTAGATGTGAGGGTTTGCCAGATAGCCTTTTTCTAGAAACAGAGTGAGTGTGGTACTTGTCATGGTTGAAAGAGATATTTCAAGTGCTGAGTCAGGATTTATATCAGAAAACTAGGAATGACTACAAGAAACAAATCACGCACACGTGTGCGCATCCACACACATACAACACTACATAACGTGTAAGGAAAAAAAAAAGAAGAGCAGAGCACCCCATCAATGATGTGATTTGACGTTTAGTTTGCTTTTGCAAAATAAAATAAAAAACACTCTTCCATTTGACCTCGAGCATCAGCACGTGACTGTAAATGAGCGGTTGTATCGAAATAAGAACCGGAAACGCGCCGCAGCTCGGGGTCTGTTGTGCCTGATGAAACCGGATGGGAAGCCAGCGAAACGTTGCCTGAGACCGGTGCTGCTCTCACTTTTTTGCTCAAATTAGTGGAGTCGATCTCGTTTTTTACTTTTGGTTGGAAGCGCCTTCTTCTTCTTCTTTAAACATGTGGGAATCTCAACCGCCATAATCTTGTTATATATATATATAAATATATATATATATATATAAATATATATAAATATATATATATATATATAAATATATATATATATATATATATAT
Organism: Eptatretus burgeri; assembly: GCF_056783735.1. Classification (NCBI taxonomy): domain Eukaryota; kingdom Metazoa; phylum Chordata; class Myxini; order Myxiniformes; family Myxinidae; genus Eptatretus; species Eptatretus burgeri. The sequence goes on along the minus strand of NC_140963.1, from coordinate 41,053,924 downwards.
ATATATAAATATATATAAATATATATATATATATATATATATATATATATATATATATAAATATATATATATATATATATATATATATATATATATATATATATATATATATATATAGCCATTAAGAGTGAAAATTTGGTGTTTAGGTTAATTAAAACACCCCTTTTGAAGAAAATTAAAACCCATATTTAATTAATCCTTTATCAGGTGACATCCCCAGCCACCTCACCCTCTGGGGTCTTAAGGAATTTCCTGAGTTACCTCCTTGGGGTCTGAAGCCACCATGTTTTTTTGGCTTGCTCAACCACGTCTTGATTTGGAACAGGCCGCAACAATTTATAAACGATTGTTTTGGGGTTTTTTTTCACTTTACTCATTCATATTATTGAATGCCTGTTCATCATATCGACTAATTGCTGGATACATTGCAATGCTTATAAACGCCCAGAGATGCCAGCATTCATGGCTTTGTCTCATTTCCGCACATGCTATAACCTCGAGGAGGTCTTAAACGAAGCTGAATTACAAAACTTAAGGTCCAGAATCGAACTTGGCAGTAGTTCCAACTCCTATAAAAGTGTTCATTTGTCCAATTAGGTCATATTTCACCTTTTGGGCGACTCCAGGAGGTGTATGTTTAATATGACAGTTCGGTGATTCCTAATAATGTGTGTGTAATTAGGTGATTGCCTTCGTGTGTGTGTGTGTGTGTGTGTGTGTGTGTGTGTATCGGTCATAAAGCATAACATATCATTCTTTGCGAACCCACCCTCCTCCTCTCACCTTTCTCTCTTCCCCCCCCCCCCCAAATCTATCTATCTATCTCTCTCTCTCTCTCTCTCTCTCTCTCTCTCTCTCTCTCTCTCTCTCTCTCTCTCTCTCTCTCTCTCTCTCTCTCTCTCTCTCTCTCTCTCTCTGTCTCTCTGTCTCTCTCTCTCTCCCTCTCTCTCTCTCTCCCTCTCCCTCTCACTCTCACTCTCACTCTCACTCTCACTCTCACTCTCACTCTCACTCTCACTCTCACTCTCACTCTCACTCTCACTCTCACTCTCACTCTCACTCTCACTCTCACTCTCACTCTCACTCTCACTCTCACTCTCACTCTCACTCTCACTCTCACTCTCACTCTCACACACACACACACACACACACACACACACACACACACACACACACACACACACACACACACACACACACACACACACACACACACACACACACACACACCCATCCCTCCCGCAGTGTATGGCAACATTTGTTGGTGAGGCGTCACTCTCCCCACCTCTGCTCTTCCTCTCTTCCAAGCCTCCCTCCCTTCCTCACCCCTCCTAGCTTCCCCTCGCTCCCCTTCCCCTCACCCCTCTGTCCTCTCTCCTCCTTCCTCTCTCTTTCCCCTCCCTCCTCTCCCCTTCCCTGCCTTCCCTCTGTCCTCTATCCTCCTTCCTCTCTCTCCCTCTCTCCTCTCTCTCCCTCCCCTCCCTCCTCTCTCTCCCCTCCCTCCTCTCTCTCCCCCTCCCCTCCCTCCTCTCTCTCTCTCCCCTCCCCTCCCTCCTCTCTCTCTCCCCCTCCCCTCCCTCCTCTCTCTCTCCCCTCCCCTCCCTCCTCTCTCTCTCCCCCTCCCTCCCTCCTCTCTCTCCCCCTCCCCTCCCTCCTCTCTCTCTCCCTCCCTCCTCTCTCTCCCCTCCCTCCTCTCTCTCTCCCCTCCCTCCTCTCTCTCTCCCTCCCCTCCCTCCTGTGTCGTGCTATCACTCCTGTGTCATCTTTGAGGCTCTACAAGGTCCAATGGGTTGTGTTTCAGCTCTGGGTGTGGAAACCTTGGCTTTATAATCGACATGTAATTATTAACAGTCATCTTTGTGCCTCAGGTCTGACAAATGACAAAATGCAAAATGGTCAAAGAAAATGAAGAGCAAGTTTTAAAGCAATTAACAAAATGAACAGTGAACCAGCCAAAGACCTTGGTTGGTTTGACTGGGTGACATGGTCATGCTGACCGGTTCCAAGATGACATCAGGATTGTGCCCTTTTTCCAGTGTGGGGATGCACCCGAGGCTGTGTGCCTGAATTCGGTGACTGTGAGGCTGCACAGAACCGAGAACATCACTGTCCTGCTTAAGCATGGAGGGACTGCTGCTTTGAATGGCATTGGCATATCGATGCCATTTTATCAAGGTAATTTCTCGCACAATGAAGAATGTTGTCATAATAATTATAATAATAACAATCATAGTCGTATGATCGGAAACAAATGATGAAACTCATTAAATAGCAGTAATATGTATTTACGTAATGTGAACTGAATGTTTCATGAACTCGTAAAGACGTCACAGTGAAAGCTTTGTTCAACCATGCAGTGTTTTTTTTGGTCCATGCAAATGGCAGGCATATTGACCATCTGGAGAGCTCTCAACTCTGACATCCGAATGGTCTACGGTGACATTTTCGCTCTGGAGTGGGATGGACGTGGTGCTCTCTACGTGGAGGTTGGTCAACGGTGGAGAATGGGCCGATCGGGAAATATAATGCGAAGATATTATATGATGTGATTTAAGTAGCTGCTCATAAGGGTAGCTCATAAGTAGCTGCTCATAAGATCATAAGGATTGAAAATCGAGGTGGGGATGAGGCGGTGAGTGAGGAAGGAGGACGAGAATACAAGTAAAGAAAATTTGAAAAATAATGAGAATGGAATGGTAGAGAGGGGAGAGAAGAGAAGGAAACAAGAGGACAAAGGAAATAGAGAGGGAGAAGGGAGATGTTTGGTGAAGTTGAAAGGGGGTGGGTTGGAGGGAAATAATTGTTTTGCCACTTTAGAGTATACTTTGGGTTAATCCTGGTGTTGGCGCAGTGGTTAGGGCAGCGGCTTGGGATCCAAAAGGTCCTGAGTCCAAGCCCCGTTGGGCCACTGAATTAATACACCAGGGGGTTGACTCAGCCTGTCATCCTTCCGAGGTTGGCGAAGTAAGTACCAGTATACTGGGCCGGTGTATACCCCGGTTAAAATAGGTGTACCATATCCCTGTGTCATAAGAGGCGACCAGGGTTGCGTCAGGAAGGGCATCCGGCGTAAAACATGTGCCAAATCACTATGCGGATCATACGGATGATCCGCTGTGGCGACCCCGAACGGGAGCAGCCGAAAGAAGAAGAAGGAGAGTATACTTTGGGTTAGAGTTAGGGTACTTCTATTTTCTAACTCCCTCATCCAAAGTTTTCTCATCATGACATACAAGCAAAGTCAGAGAGGGTTGGGTTAAGAGAGGTGTGGATGAGGAAAACCTGGCAGGAGGGGGAAGAGGGGCAATTGGGGAAGTTGAGTGATGGCCTATACACAAGCGAACAATGGGTGGTATCGCTGCAATGTTCTTTGAGGTATGTTAACCACCGTGGGAAGCAAGAATAATCGGAGGTTTTGGGGATGCTCTGATGAAGTATAAATGCTCAAAACGTTAGCTTCTTGCTTGCAAAGGGGGTTAGCATACCTCGATAAACACTCTGTTGAATCATCCATTGTTCTACCTGTCCATCGATTCAGATCAACACAAGCAAGACTAGTTTCTTCATTCCTATCTACAAGGAATGGTGGGTGGGAGATAGCATTTTATATAAATTCAAATTGTCGATGTTTCTGAACATTTTCTATGTAGTACAAATTTTCTAATTACTCTCCACTTTTCAAAAGTGTTTTTTCAATTAAATTTCACATCTGGTAATCCAACAACTTTTTCAAGTTGGAATAAAGGACATTTACAATATACAAAAGTAAGAACTGCAGAGTGGAAAGTGCATAACAATCACCAACTTAATGTTTTGTCACAAAAGACAAAGGACAACGCTGACTTATGAAAGTGAGGGCTGAGGATACTGAAAGAAAAGCTGAGCAGGTTGAATACACAGAGGTTTCATCAGTTGAAGGTACTGGCCACAAGCCATGTTGTTACAAGGGGAGCTAGAAAAGTTGAAGTGTGAAAACAACTCTGTTTTTTTTTCTTCCTAACATAATATGTTGGCATACAGGTACTGGTGATGGGCAATTGGTGTTCAGGGTCTTGTGAACTTGTCCGTAACTGAGGATGGCATCTGAAGAAAGGGTTCAATTTCAATACAACTCCACCATACATTCCCACAGGCCAATTGGTGGTTCCCAGAGAATCAGGCATTTTTGGGTCTCCCAGCCAAAGAACATTTCACTATTTCAACCAGGTTATTAATGGCTTCACAGGTACTGTATTAAGAAGTAGGTTTAGCCGAACAATGAGCGAGTGGGAAACTTGACAAAGATTACAGGCTGATGCTCCGAGATGGCACTCCCACAAAACATCAGTCTCTCCTGGATTCTTTAGAATCTAAAGCTGTCAATGTTATTGGCAGCTCCCATGATAAGGCAGAAGCATAAGGCCATTTAGTCTCAAATTGCAGGCTGGTCGGTTGCCTTTCTCATTTTAACATTTCTACTCTGGTCTGTTATGGTAGATCTGAGTTAAAATGAACTTCGAACAGGAGTAAGCCATTTAAATAAATAAATAAATAGATATGTATGTATATAGTCAGCTCCAGTCAGACGGTTGCTCCAGTCAGTTCCAGTCAGACGGTTGCTCCAGTTAGTTCCAGTCAGATGGTTGGTGGGCTGGCGACAGTTGAGTTTGTGATAGTTGGTGATGGCCTTTCAACCTCACAGCTTCTAACAGCTGTCCATTCATTAGTTGTGGCTCCTGGTGGCTCCTGACTGTGGGTGATGCTCGGACCATTAATGCTGGTTCTGCTCGAGACCTGCTCTTGGCATACCTGATTTTTGGTGTCACTGGTTTCTGGGGGTGACGAAATGATGTCGGTTGGCGTTCAAGCCTGTTTGCGAGTGGGTGTACGGCAAGGCAAGGTGCTGGCAATGGACCAAGGCACGCTCACACATTTCGGGACATTCTATTTGACGTACGACGACTTCAACTTGGTGGGATTGGATTTCTCTTCCCCCCTGAATGATCTGCAGGGTACCCTTGTCTCGTGTTTAATTGTAAAGTAAGGCATCGTGATAAGCATCTGCTCTTTGTCTGTCTTTCTATCAATGCCTGATTAATTATTTATTTGCTTGCGATTATTTTGATTGATTTGAATTGACTTATTTTTACAAGGAAATAAAAAGTTATTTTTATTTTTATTTTTTCCTTTTTAAATAACTTCCTTGTTGACGTTGCACCCTGTCCGTGCTTGTCCTTTCCTTCCATTGATCCAGCATTGTCCAAACCTAGATAGACTGGGAGGTAATTACAAATCTAATTGACCTGTCATAGTCAGCACACACCAGCGGTTAAACGTTCGGCTGCCCTAATTAAGATCTAATCAAGATAAGATCGGTGCTTTGCCGAGGGCGCGCTCCCTGTTCAGGAAGCCATGTGACCTCTAGTTAAATGGAAAAATTAGATGGTGAACACTGGAACTCATGGTTAACTGATTGGCGATCGTGCTTCTAAAGCAACCCACCGTACCACAAAGTTAATTGTGTTCGGTGGCCCCAGGTTCGGCTCTTCCAAGGACAAATGGGGATTAAACCCCCTCATGATACACTTGGTACCCATGGCCGTAACTATGTATATATATATATATATATATATATATATATATTTGTATAAGATTGTGGCGGTTGGGATAAGACATTTTAAAGAAGAAGAAGGCACTTCAAACCAAAAGTAAAAACTACATTGACTCTGCTAATTTGAGGAAAAAAACAGTGAAAGCAGACCCAGTCTCAGGCAACGTTTTGCCGGCTTTGCAGCCAGCTTCATCAGGTACAATGGACCAAGAGCCTCGGCACGTGTCCGGTTTCTATTTCGATACAACCGCTCATTTCCAGTCACGTGCTGGTGCTCGAGGTCAAATGGAGGAGTGCTTTTTATTTTATTTTGCAAAAGCAAAAAGAAACGTCAAATCACATCATCGAAGGGGTGCTCTGAACTTTTTTGTTTTTACTTTCATGTGATCTGGTGTTGTATGTGTGTGGGTGAGCACGTGTGTACGCTTGTTGTTTTAGTGTTTCTACAGCATGAACACAGCTGGTTTCGTGTCCGGGTGAGGCATGATGAGAAGTTGGTTGTGCGAGTGTTGGGGTTCTCGTTGGGTGCTGTGCACATGTGGATGTTGTGTTTGGGATTGAGTGTTGTTTGTTGCTCACCTTATCCAGCCATTTGCACCGTCATGTCATCTCAAAACTAAATGACCCAATACCAACTGGTGGTAAATCTGGAGTAGTTTACCATTCAACATGCAAAGACTATGACCAATTCTACATTGGTGAAACTGGAAGAAATTTAAAACAATGGCTAGATGAACATGATGGAGCAATTAGGCTTGGAAAGGTGACTCAGTCAGCCATAGCATGGCATTGCCTGCAATGTGGCCATAAATTTGACTTATATGGGACCCGTGTCCTACACACTGCATCTAACAAATGACAGGTTTATTTTGGAAGCATTGCATATGAAGAGCCGGGAGGGTGGTCTAACTGGGGAGACCGTGGACATGCCCACACAATACACACCTCTAATGCAAATGGGGAAAACAGGATAGTGCATTCTATGGGAACCACCGATTGTTCCTGATGAAGGCGGCTGCGAAGCCGGTGAAACGTTGCCCGAAACTAGGTCCGCTCTCACTTTTTGCTCAAATTAGCGGAGTCGATCTAGTTTTTTTTCTTTTGGTTGGAAGCGCCTTCTTATTCTAAAAAAAAAATTATATATATATATATATATATATATATATATATATATATATATATATATATATATATATATATATATATATATATATATATATATATATATATATATACTGATGAGCCAAAACATTATGACCACCTGCCTAAACAGCACCGACCCACCGAGGCATGGACTCTACACGACCCCTGAAGGTGTCTTGTGGTATCTGGCACCAAAACATTAGCATCAGATCCTTCAAGTCCTGTAAGTTGCGAGGTGGAGCCGCCATGGATCTGACTTGTAGGTCCAGCACGTCCCACAGATGCTCAATCGGATTGGGATCTGGAGAATTTGGAGGCGAGGGCAACACCGTGAACACTTCATCATGTTCCTCAAACCATTCCCGAAAAATGTGTGCAGTGTGGCAGGGCGCATTATCCTGCTGAACGAGGCCACTGCCATCAGGGAATACCTTTGCCATGAAGGGGTGTACCTCGTCTGCAACGATGTTTAGGTAGGTGACACGTGTCAAATTGACGTCCACATGAATGGCCAAACCCAGGGTTTCCCAGCAGAACATTGCCCAGAGCATCACACTCCCTCCACCGGCTTGTCGTCTTCCCACAGTGCATCCTGGTGCCATCACTTCTCCAGGTAAAAGGCGCACATGTACACGGCCATCCACGTGATCTAAAAGAAAATGGGGCTCATCGGACCAGGCAACCTTCTTCCACTGCTCCAAGGTCCAGTTCCGACGCTCGCGTGCCTATTGTAGGCACTTTTGACGGTGGACAGGGGTCATCATGGGCACTCTGACCGGTCTGTGGCTACGCAGCCCCAAACCCATCAGGGTGTGATGCACTGTGGATTGTGACACATTCCTCCCATGACGACCATTACAATTTTCTGTGACGTGCCACAGTAGACCTTCTGTCGGTTTGGACCAGATGGGATAGCCTTCGTTGCCCTCATGCATCGATGAGCCTTGGGCGCCAAACACCCTGTTGCTGGTTTGTCCCTCCTCAGACCACTGTCAGTAGGTACTCAGCACTGCTCACCGGGAGCACCCCACAAGCCATGCCGTTTCAGAGATGCTCTGACCCAGTCTTCTGGCCATAACAATTTGGCCCTTGTCAAAGTCACTCAGCTCTTTACTCCTGCCCATTTCTCCTGCATCCAACACATCAACTTCAAAACTGACTGTTCACTTGCTGCCAAATATATCCCACCCCTTGAGTTTGTCTTTTGACATGAGTTGTCGGGCTGAACCCTCCGCGTCGAAGGTGATGCTTTAGTTTGCTTACACAAAGGACTTATGTCCATAGGAGATAGGGGGAGCACTCGTCACGCTCCACACATTTTGATATATGCAGTTCTGTATATCATGCCAACAGGATGGCCAAGAGGTACACAAACCCGCCTCTAAGCTGTCTAGCCTGGACTTGAATCCAGACCAAGCTATAAACTATCATCCCGGTGTTTCGTTGTTTTTTCACAGGCAGGATGATAAATAAATGTGTGTGCCGTCCTTCGGCTGGATATTCAACTGATGTCGACTTCTGCCAGGCGCCAGCATTAGTTGGTGGACGCTAAAGATCCCACAGTGTCCTTCACAAGGAGTATGTGAGCTATCACCAGGACCAAGCCGAATTACAAATTCCTGCCTTAACGACTGCTGGGAAGACGACGGCAAACCACCCAGTATAACATTTGCTCAGGAAGCTGCTTCAGCGGCACCAACACCCTGTGAAGAGTGCAGTACATCACAGAAAGAGATATTCACATGGAGATATAGATTATAAGAGAGAGAGAGAGAGAGAGAGAGAGAGAGAGAGAGAGAGAGAGAGAGAGAGAGAGAGAGAGAGAGAGAGAGAGAGAGAGAGAGAGAGAGAGAGAGAGAGAGAGAGAGAGAGAGAGAGAGAGAGAGAGAGAGAGAGAGAGAGAGATATATATATATATATATATATATATATATATATATATATATATATATATATATATATATATATATATATATATATATATATATATATATATTGTAGATTCCCGCCCGCCGACGTGCAAACGACCGCGTCTAACCAATAGCGGTCGCTTCGCCCACCGAACGGACAATCCAGTCGTGACTTTCTGGAACAACGCCAGAAACCAGTCACGGGTGGGTTTTTAATCCCACCACGGCCCAGTCCGTATTCTACCCGTGCAAAATAGGGTCAATCGCCAAATATCGATATACCTAAGTACCCGCTCGGGTAACCTACCGAAGGACTGTACCTCGGCGAAGGCCTGCTTGGATACGAACCGCTTAAGCAGTCCGTTCCGTTCTGGCATAACCAAGCGGGTATTATCACCAGACCTCGCCGGACCCGATTCTATTTATCGACTATTTAAAAACCAACTATATTCCGAGTGCAAGATGGGGCAGTTCAATGAGGGAATGGACGCAACGAACAGGTTTACATTCACACAAGGACATTTATTATAAGAAAGCACATATGCAATTAAACAAGGCAAAACATATATGCAATTATACAAGCAACAAAAGCATGACAAAAGAACTACAACCGTCTACTTATTATGTACAGTCACTTGCACTTAACAGCAGTTCCAACTTATTAGACGTGCCCACGGACACACGTACGCACACACACACACCCAAGAAATTGTGGCAGAGGCCTTTAACAATGAGCTTCAGCTCGGAGGATAGGTGAGCTGAAACCCAGAGTCTATCTCGAACCTCTCCACCTCATGTGGTCTTCAAGTTGTTCGGACCCGGGCTCCAGCGAGAGCGAGCTGGATCCAATCGCCGAGCCGCGATCCTTCCCGAGCTCCCGCGAATCTTCCCGCGCTTCTCAACACGTGCTGGTGAGACGAGGAGCCGATCCTTCCCGTCGATGAGTCGCTTCCCCGAGGAACCACCTCCCGCACTTCTCAACACGTGCTGGTGAGACAAGGCGCCAAACATTCCGGTCAATGCGTCGCTTCCCTGAGGAACCACCTCCCGCGCTTCTCAACACGTGCTGGTGAGACGAGGCACCGGTCTTTCCCGTTGATGCGTTGCTTCCCCGAGAAACTACCTCCCTCACTTCTCAACACGTGCTGGTGAGACGTGGCGCCGAACCTTCCCGTCGATGCGTCACTTCCCCGAGGAACCACCTCCACGAAGAGGTCTATGAGTCGCACCAAGCCGGAAACCAAAATGGAGAACAAAGAGCTCCACGAACCAAGAAGAAGCCACCACTCGCAGCTCGAGCCAAGTGACCGGCTTAACTTCCTTCCAAACAGGCAGCTTGAAGCAAAAAGCTCTCCCGAGCCAAGCAGAAGCCGAATTTCACGGAACCGTCAAAGCAAAGAGCCTCCAAAAAGCCTCCTCCTGAGCCAGGCCTCAGCCGAAGCTCACTGAGCCAGCCGAAGCAAAAAGCTTCCGAAGGCCTCAACCCTAACGCAAGCCAAGCAGGACCTGACGGTCTGCTGAACGACTCCCCTCAACTCCCTTCTCCAACTCTGCCCTTCCAACTATGCCCCTGAACAAAAGAAAAAGATCTCCTCTTGTCCTTCTCAGCCTCTTCCCCCCCCCCCCCGCTCACGGCGTGACTCATGACTCATGCCCTCGTGCTCCATCCCCCACTCAGCCACGGGTGGGAGGGAGTTGTTGACATCATGAGTCACTGGACGGCAGGGTTCTTCCTCTTCACAGAAGAGGGGGGAGGGATGTCTCCATTGTTCGTTCCCTAACTATTAAATTGATCCACAGTGCATCTAATCAATTTCTGAACATTTAAACAATGAAAGGTGAGCTATCTAGGGAACAAGCACTTATCGACATAGCTGACTAAAGGAACCTGTATGTTGTGTGCAATCGAATTCCCAAATTCGTAACAATATATATATATATATATATATATATATATATATATATATATATATATATATATATATATATATATATATATATATATATATCTATGGAGTTACACAATGAAAAAGCAGTGCAAGCAATAAGTTGGTAAGAGTGTGGATGCAACAGAATTAAATACTAGGGAAGTACAAACATTGTACGATTATGGTTGTGAATGGATTAACAGGTTCAGAGTATGTGGTGAATTTCCTCTCCTCATTTTCATTCAGCTGTCGGTGAGCTACACTGAACGTGTTTGTGGCTTGTGTGGAAATTTTGATGGGAATGCTGGTGATGACCTCCGGGGCTCCAGTGGCCTCCTCGAAGTCAGGATAACTGATTTTGTTAGTTCCTGGAGAGCCGCGAGCGATTGTCAAGATGAACCGGCCATGCCTGAAGATCCCTGCAACCACAACATCCAGCGCGGTGAGAGCCACGTCTTGTGGAAATAAATACGAAGGAGAAAACTCCCTAATTGTGGCAGGATAACATCCCTCACGACGTGTGAGTGTGCAGCTCAGTTTGCTGAGGAGGCCTGTGGAATAATGGGCCTGTCGGAGGTGTTTGGATCGTGTCATGGAGTTGTACCTCTGGCACCATTCATTCGATTCTGCACTCATGACGTCTGCGCCTGTGATGAAGCGGCCTCGTGTCTTTGCCGATCTCTTGAGGCCTATGCCAAAGAATGCAGTTACCACGGAGTTCTCGTAAATTGGCGGCGAGATGACTTGTGTCGTAAGTTTCAAAAAAAGTCATTTGCCGATACTGTCATGATTTTCATTTCTTTCAGCTGAACCCTTGTACCCGTCGTCTCTCAATGTGATCATGAAGCAGCACAACAAACAGTCATTCATGTTTTCTTCTAATGATGTATGTACTCCCATCTTGCCCAAATCGTAGCCATGCTTTGTCCCCATGGCCTGATCTATCAGGCTTGTGGCCTCGCCTGCAATCACACCTGTCCTTCACTCGCGCTACCAGGCCAGCATTGCCGAGATACCTGTCAAGAAGGTTGCTTTTGTCCACCTGGTCTGTTATTGGCAAGTGATGGGGTGTGTGTGAAGCCTTCAGACTGTCTTTGTGAATATCGTGGCCAGTTGTACCAGCCTGGAGAGATGGTCGTCCATCGTCTGGCGATATGGTAACGGACAACTCTTCTGCGGATTTTTGAAGTACACCAACATTTTTGGTTGAATGGCTCGGTCAAACTGACACCCATAACATTGTGGTACATTAATGGCAGCTTTGATCAATCTATGAGTGGGGTAATTGTTTGTTTGAAAAGAAGACAAAATTTATGCATTTCTTGTGGACGTCATTTGCAGGAGTACTGTGCTTAACTGGTTGTGTACTTGATGATGAAACGGTGTTCAGCTGTCCATCGATGTTTGCATGCAAATGTAGGTGCAGTGGTGCACGCATACGTGTGTTGCAGTTATTGTGAGAATGGAGTGATGGAATGCACTGCCGAAGATCCCACTCCAATCCCTCTGTTATCATCTCTTGCCGCAACCAATGCATCTTTACGTGGTACGTCTCCAAAACAGCATGTTTAGTGTTCAGTTACTGAGGCTAAGCCTGGTGTTGGCTTAACGATTAAGTTGGCTGGCTTAAGATCTCAGCGTCTTTAGTTTGAGCTGCTGTCGGAAGTTTAATTAACACCAGGTGGGGTTGACTCAGCCTGTCATCCTTCCGTGGTCGGTGAAATGAGTCCCAGTGTACTGGTAATAGAGGGCACCGCCTCAGCAGCAGAGCCGTGCTCCCAAGAAAAAGGATGCAACCAGCAGCCACAGACTGCACATGATAGCTAGTAATTATAAGGCTCACGGAGCATTTTATCGAAGCAGGACTTCAGGAGTAACGTGTGGATTGATGACTATTGTGGGAATTTGTCATCACAGTGTTGTTAATCGATGCCAATCAAGTCTCTTGATTCCTGCTTTTAATGCAGGGTTTGAAATAGGGAGGCTAGGAGAGATAAAGAGGGTGGAATGGCGAATAATAGTGACAATTCTGGTCAAACAAAACATCGAGCAAAGTGAAATTTTACAGAAGATTTGCTGCAGACTATGGTGGTGATGAATGTGTGCGCAAATCTGGGGAATGCCTTAAAAAGTAATTGATGTATCGATTTGGCAAAAAAGGGTCGATATCAACAGGCTTAGCTTGAAATAAAAGTCAAGGTCAAATGATAGCACCATCATGTTTCTTTCTCTCCCCCACCCCCTCCCTGCATCTCTCGCTCTCTCGCTCTCTGTCTCTCCCCCATGTAGAAACCAGATTCCATGCTTCAAAAGCAACCTCATGGCAAGGATTATTCTGGGTACTTTTTCTTTGCCTTCCCCGTGGTAGTCAGAGTAGGAATCTGTAATTTGTATGGGCTGTTGGCGATACCTTGACTTCTCTTCGTGAAGCACACCGTTGGATTTTTAACATCCACCAACTCGTGCTAGCAGATGCAGCTGAACGTCCTTTTTATGATGCAAAGACATGCCTGCGGAGCACAGAGCAACGCCAGGCTAAAGAGGTCAAAGTTAATTGCGCTCTCTGTACCACCCTGTCGGATAAAGCACCATTAAGCCTTTATCCTCAAATAATTTGTCAAAAATGCATTATGTCATATTTTGTAAGCATTTTCCCTTCCTTTTTTTCATTCATAGTTGTCAAGAATTACCACAACTTCAAACTTAATAACAGATTTGATCATGGTATATTTAGACAAAGTTTTGTTCTTTTATTTGATCGGCTTGCGAGTTGTTGAGCCTCGCCTATTCCCAAAGAGATGGGAGGTGAGTAGGGTAAGAATACTGATTCTGGCTCACTTTTCCCCATGTAAATGAATGGGGGATTTTCAGCGATTCATATTTTTTTCCCTAAAAATAAATCCCCTTTTTATCCCAAGGTATATTTATTTGTCTCCCCTTTTAACTTGGAGGTTGAACCTCATTGAATTGAACACCTGGGGGTTGAACAGCTCACTCATTGAACCTATAAAGATTTGTTCATTCTCAAATTCCTTCAATAGTTTAATTTTCTTTGCACAATAATCCCCATCTAAAATATTGACAAACAAAACATTTGAATCTTTATATTTTTGAAGATACCCCATTAGTGCCATTACGAAATGATAAACTTCTCTTAATGCTCTCATCTGACCACCTCCTGAGCCACATATCATTTTGAGATTATAGTAAATTGTTTTTTCATTGTTCAATTGATAACCATCAAAGTTTTCAGTCCATTCAAGGATATTCATTTTTTTCTTTACATCCTCTAACTTACTAGTTTTTAAATTAATTCGCTTATTTGTTTTATTTACCTTTGTTTTAGTTATTTTTTCAATAAGACTTATTTGATATTTTTCACATTCATTATGTTTTCCATTTATATACCAAGACTGAGATTTTCTCCACTCTTTAGTTTGATTAATACTTGGTTTAACCATTTATATATTGTGAAAAACGCGGCGGTAGCCCTTAAAAAACCCTAACCCATCTTCCCATCGTTAAAACATAATCTATTTTATACACTCTATCATACAATATCCATATGGAACACAATCTATTCCATTATCTAAAATAAATCTCTTATCATCAAAGGCTCCTAATGCCTTTTTATTTACTTCTTCACTATATATGTTATGTTTATAACTTCTTATTGTATTCATTTTCCTATATTCTTCTTTCTTATTCATCAAACAATTATAATAATTTCTAAAAGTTATTGATTTCTTTATTACATATTTCTTTATTCCCTTTAACCTCTTATCAATCTGTTCACCATACTTATAAGCATATGCCTTTGCTCTCAATCCAATAAACTCACTCATTACTTTTCCACCCAACTCATCCTTAAACTTACCAATAACCTTTTCATTCTTTTTGGAAAATAACTCACTCTTCTTGCTGAAATTACTTGTATCATATACTCCAATATTTTTCTTCATATCTTCATAAACATCATCAGTTTTTATATCTAGGATAAAACTATCAGTATCCATATACAACAATGGAACATTTTCACCATACTCTTTCTTTAAGTCATTATACAAATAATCATACATCAATATCTTTGATAAATCAAGAACTGCTGTTCCAATATAAATTGGTTTATCCATTACAATACTTTCCTTTTTCATATGAATTGCAGAAAAGTTCTCTGAAAAAACCTCTTCTCTCTCAAAACTTGGTTTATTTATCAATCTCGAAGCTTCTTTCCAAGATGTTGCGAATCTAATGTTTTGCCTGTTTCTAACATTTTCCATAGTCTTTCCAAATACAGCATTATTCATTAATTTATAAAAGTCCCCTTCAAATTTTACTTTTGTATTTGCTCTCATATCTGTATTGAATTGAATATACTTTTTCACCCAAGGACTTTGTTTAAATTTTAAAACTCTATGAATTTTAGCTACTCTCAATCCTTCTCTCAAAAACTGTTTTAAGCTTCTCTGATGTAAAACATATCCCTCTTTATCATAGAATGTTGTTAATAACTTTTCTGTTGATTCGCCTTTAATATTAAAACTTTTATGATAATCACTGAACCATTCTTTCTTTGGGGTTTCTTTCTCACATGCAAAAGGAAGGTCTTTATGCTTATTATGAAGAACACTCGGGTACCTCAAATCAACTTCAAAATAATAACCTTCTTCTTCGTCATTCAATTCCTCTTGAGAAGAAATAACAATATTCATCAAAGCCTTTTCATAATCCTTTTCTTCCACCCACTCTAATTTACCATAAGGTAGAGATTGAGACATTGCCCATCCATACAAATTATTAGCATCAAAATACATCAAATAATTACTATCTTTTTCACTATCATAATTTGGGAGATATTTATTATTTGCTTTCGCATATCTTTTTGAACATACTTGTGATATTCCACCTCTCTTGGACTTCTCAATCATCAAAAGCATATCAACATCACTGATTAAATCTATATCTTGTTTTGTCATTTTCAACATTGCACTCCAAGCTAAACCAGGAGCTGTGAAATAGTGGGCAGGGTCTAATCCATAACAATTTTTATTATGACAGAGTGTTCTAAAAGCCTCAAACACATCAGCTAACAATAAAACATCTGTTTTTAGATATAAATCATGATATTCTCCAAGGTTCTTTATCTTAAATATTTTCCATATTTCTTGTGCGTGTTTATATTCCTTATCACTTATCTCTTCTTCATAAAGGTTATTATAGAAACTTTCTTTTGAAGGAAGTTGTGTTTCTTTAAATCTCATAAATGAATCCATATAATCATAAGGATAAATTCCCTTACTTGTAAGAATTTTCTCTTTACTTTGAATTTCATTCCTTGTTTGAATTTCCTCTCTCGTAAGAATTCCTTCTTTAATCAGAATTTCATCTTTAATCTGAATTTCCTCTTTAGTTCGAATTTTCTTTATAATTAGAATTTCATCTTCAGTTAGAATTTCTTCATTAATTAGAGTTTCCTCTTTACTTTGAATTCTCTCTTTAATCTGAATTTCCTCTTTAGTGAGAATTTCCTCTTTTGGAAAGAATGAATTAAGATTTGGAAAAGAGTCCGTGGAGCTTAGATTTGATGCGAGGTAGGCTAGTGGTGTTCCCATAAACTTGTAAGAATCTAGAAACCTAATACGAGTTAAAGGTTTTGTGAATATCATTTTTGAAAATGAAATATACTTTTGACTTGTGTTTGTTATAGCAGAAATATTCCCTGGTGTTTTTGAAAGTTCATTTATAAATAGATGTGTATCATAGTTGGCGCTGTTGTGAAGAAAGACTGGAATAAAAGAAGGTAATTTATAATTAAGATTACAACAGGAATGAGCGGGACCTCTATATTTACCAGTAAGATGACAATGGTCTCCAACTTTAGACTCCTTAATTTCCCCCTCACAAATATGACAGATATTGTTCATTCTAAATTCTAATTTTTCTTCTTTGGTTAATTTCATCGGTTCATTTGTTTCTTTCATTAATTTAGTGAGTCTTATACAATCCTTTTCTAATCGTTTTACAAACTCTTGTGAAGCATTTTTTCCACGATAATGTTCAAGTTTGTTATACTTTTCTCCAACAGATGATTTGATATAATAACAGAAACCACAAGGAATATGTTTTTGATATTTATTTGTATATGGTTCTTTTGGATTAGGAGAAGCAGTATTTATCTTTTTAAGGATACATTCAAAATCAGCGTATATCACAAATGGGTGCATGATAGATTTATTATAATCTTCAAAAGAAATCTTTTCACCAGGTTTAGGCATTGTAATTACAGCTGATTTATGATTACTACAATATTTTGAATGTTGTTCTAATCGTTCTTTTGTATGAAATGAATTAAGACATCGCTTACAAGGATATATTTTGTTTGCTGTTCTGAATACCTGAGAAGAGATTAATCTTGATAAATTATTGATGTATGTGTAATGTGAATTCTTTCCAACACTAAAATATAAAAGGTCAATGTGTGTTTCTTCATTTTTATAGTTGTTTGAAATTTTTAATATTTGAACTTTGTTTGTATCCGTTAATCCATATACATTAATAGAAAGAATATTCTTTTTCTCAAATTTAGGAATATCTGTTAGTGGCATTGGGAATTTAAAATCTTTAATGTCCAAGGTATTCTCATATTTCATATATTGTTTTACTCTTTCTGAATTACATTTTGGTGGATGAAAGTGAGCAAGAACAGACCAGAGAAAACATTTATTATCATTGTTCTTAATATTAACAACTGCCTTCTTTCGTTTTATTTCTTTTGGTAATTCAATATAAGAAGAAGCTTTAAGAGGGTTTGATTTTAGAATGTGTATATCTAAAAAGATGATTTTTTTAATATTGAATCCACTTCCTACCACTGTATTATCAACATCCTCCTCTTGTCTTGATAGTTCTTCATAAACCCCACTATTCAAAAAATCTTGAAATGATGTTATAACATGAAGACCTGTTCTCATATAAGGAGTATGTTCTTCATCTTGTCTTTTCATATTCATTTTCACTCCCATATAAAACTTTAAAGTTTTCATTTCTTTTAATGTCTTTTTAATAAATTTTTCAACATCGGGTTTCACTATTTCAATTGATTCAGCTATTGATGATGGACCGGGTTCTCCAAATTGAAAAATCCTTATTTTTATATGCCCTTGAAATGCCCCATCAGTGTTTTTAATATAATAGTCTCCCTTTACTTTAAACTCATTTTTCTTGTGTTTTTGTGATTGAAGATGTTGATTATAACTACTCTTCAAAACATCCTTTGAACAGATATCACAATGTTTTCTTTCCAACTCAAGAGGAGATATTTGATGAAATAGATTAAATGTGTGTTTGTTGGTTCGGAGGTGTTTTCTATAATGTTTATATTCGTGATTACAAACATCGCAGTACGTTGTATTCACCATATTTATAGAATAAAACTTTGCTTAAACTAAAATTTTCTTGATGAAAATTTCGTTTAATTTATAGGTGAATCTGTGCTTAAAAACATTTTATCCTCCAACTTTTTCACTTAATAAATACAATGTTTCAAGACGCAAAAGACAAGTTTCAATCAATCTCTTCATCTGTTAAAGATACTGAGAAATATGTGAAGGATGTAAAATTGAACAAAGATAAATATAACAACTATTGGATAAAAACTATTCTGGTAAATAATATGAGTTCTTCAATTTCCTTCAGTGGAAGGGCTTTTAGTACACCTGGTAGAACATCAATTAAAGTATCTCTAACAAAAGTTTCTCCTCTCCTTCTAGTAATATATTCAAAACTAGAAAAAGCAATGAAACAAGAAAAAGTATCAAAGAACAAAAACCTTATGGATGAAGCTTTAGAAAGAAAAGATAAGACCATCTGTAATATGCAAGGAGAAATTTGTATTTTTTTCAACAACCCTAAAGATGTAAATCCTGATGAAATAAAGGATGTTAATATATCAGGTGAAATGACATTTCGTTCAATAGTAGTTAACGATAATTTTAAAATTACCTTTAATATAAAAAATGTTGTCGTTGAATCTGATAATGAAAAAAAGTATATCGATATCGATGGTAATATACAACTGAAAGTATAGATGAATTTCAGTTTAAGTAAAGTTTTACTTTATAAATATGCTAGACTTTCCTGATTCTCCATATGACAAATTTGAGAATTGTCCTGCGTGTGAAAGACGGGGATTAAACACAGAGTCAAAAGCCTATAAACAATGTATATTCTGTGATTATCTTCTAATTAATGATAATAAAAAATATAAAAAGGAAAATAATTCTTTTAGATTTACACCAAAAATGAATTACTTTACAAGATTGATTAGAGAAATGAATGTAAAGTATGAGGATGATAACACACCTTTCCTTACAAGGGAAGAAACTGAACGTATAAGAGAAATGTTCAAAGGATTGTTGTTGTATATTATTCATGGATGTAATTTTCAGGGAAATATCAACACAAGATATTGTATAAATAAAATAATGGATTATCTTGAAATTAAACCTGAACTTAGGATAAAATATAGAGTTTCTAAAAAAGCCAATAATAAATTAAATAACCTGTTTTTCAAATATATAAATGAATGATTTTTTACCTATTTGGGAAAATATGATAAAATTTAACAACCATAAAAATCTCCCAAATTCATTAAGATGTCTCATAGTTGGTTCAAGTGGATGTGGAAAAACCTGCTTACTTTTAAAAATGCTCCTCACTCCCAACTTTTTAGATTATGACAATTTAATAATTTTCACAAAGTCGAGTTTTCAACCAGAGTATCAACTACTCTCACAAGGTTTTAATGCTGGTCTTCAAAAAGAAGATATAATCGGTTTATTTAAACGTCAAAAAAACCTAAATGATTATAACATTGAAGATAAAATTCAACTATTTTGTGATACACAGAGATGTAAAAAGAAATCAAATCTTATAACTTGTATTCTTAGTGATAATACGGATGATATACCGTCTCCCCAAGATTTGGATAAATCAAAAAAGAACCTCGTTATCTTTGATGATTGTGTTAATGAGAGAAACCAAACGGTAATGGACAGCTACTACACAAGAGGGAGACATTCTTCTTGTAATTGTATTTATCTTAGTCAATCGTACTTTCAACTTCCTCGTCGTTCCATCAGAAACAATGCTAATACTTTTATTTTATTCAAGTTAAATTCAATAGATATCAATAATTTTTGGAGAGATAATTGTTCTACATTATGTAGTAAAAAGAAATTTGAGGATTACATGAAGCACACGACTGAAAAATATAAATATATTGTTGTGAAACAAGATGAGATATTAAGGGATATATTTTTTGTTTTATAAACAATTACATATATAAATGACAACTATTATTATAAATCTTGTGGGTAAATCTGCTTCTGGAAAAAACTTTCATAAATCAAGGTTCTTGTGTAGTACAAATGAGAATATTGTAAATTTACTTAAAAAACACCCCGTGATACGCATTGTATCAACAACAACTAGAGCAATAAGACCTGGAGAAGTAAAAGGTGAAGATTATCACTATATTTCAGTGGAGGAACATATGCGATTGAGGAATGAAGGACAAATATTTGAGGAGGTTTCTCTTGGTACAACAAAATATTCACATTGTAAGAGTGAGTTAAGGAAACTAAAATCTGGTGGTGTTGGGATATTAGAAACTAATCCAGAAGGAACGAGACAAATTATTAAATATCTGAGCGGAGTGAAGATTTTATCATTCGGTTTTGATGTTGATGAAGAAACTCAACGCAAACGTATGAAAAGCAGAGATGCAAGGATTAGTGAAGAAGAAATTACAACTCGCATTAATGTTAATAAAGAATTTGATGAAATATTTAAAGAAAAGGATTTATTTGAACACATCTACTTGAATGATGAAGAAAAGGAAAATTTCCCTGTTAATCTTTACAATTCATTAAATGATATTTTACAATAAATAAATGGATACAAAAGAAAGAGCAAGAAGATTTAAGGAACATCAAGAGTTGGTTTCAAAAGTTGTAAAACAACAGGAAGACATAAAGAAGAAACGCAGACAGAAACTAACGGGCGAAGAAGCATTTGAAAAAAAACAAGAGAAATTTTTTAAACCACTTTTAAAAACTTCCCAAGAAAAAATGAAAGATGTTTCCACAGTTCCCACAGTAGAATATACTCCTAGAAAGCTTCAAATGTTAAAAGATTTCAGTCAAATGACGGAGGAAGAATTAGAGCATTTAGGAGAATTAGAATATGATGATGAAGGTTTATTTCAACAACTGGAAGAGATTAATCAACCCCTGATTATATTGTGAATGCTATTCAAAACAATGAATATTCAGCGGATTCAAAAACCAAAGCAGGACTCATTCCAACAGAACAACCAGCAATATTTCATCTTGTTCAAGAAAAGGTATTGATATTTAATGATGAATTAAGGTTCTTAAGTTCTGCTCAACCCCCTGTTAAACTAACTCCGAGATTAATGTTTCTTCTCACAAAAGATGGAAGACAAGGTTCAACTGTGAGGGATGAATCAAAGTATATTGATAAACCATTGGATATGGAAAATAATGATGATAGAGTATATATTGATTTGCTGAACACTCTAAATTATAAGGTTATTCTTTCTGGTAAAAGTAGGAAGAATGAGAAGGAGAAACACATTATTCAGGCTTTAAGTATCCTTGGTTCAGGTATTAGTTTTCTTCCAAATGACCCATCGCAATTAGTTAATAGACTGTTATTGTTGTTAGGCAGTAAGAAGGCTGGAAATAACAATTGTTTTAATGAAGCATCAGCCATTTTAGACCAGTTGATGAACATGAAAATAATTAATAAATCTCAATATAAAGACATTTTATCTCATATTAAATAAGATGAGAAGCACAATCCTGAGTTTTAATTTCACAACAAGCGACCACACATCTTCATTCCCATACCCACTACAACTTGACACAACAAAAGAATATGAGGCATCTTTATTGTCCATGGAAACTTATAATACCTTATTTAATATAACCGAGAAAAATGACAAGTTTAGTTATAATCCGGGAAGTGGATACAAAACGATAACAGTCTCACCGAGCATACGAGATTTCTCAAATATCTTCCGAAATTGCTCGTCTTATGAAAGAACAGGGTGATGAACCAAAAAATATTGTTATAAACATTCACAAACATACTTCAAAATCAACGATTAAAGTTAAAAATAACTACAAGGTTGATTTCACAATTGATAATTCATTTAGAGAGTTGTTAGGATTCCCCTCAAAAAAGATTGAGACTAATGGGACGTTTTACAGTGATAGTGTCATTCAAATATCCTCAGGAATAAAGTGGGTGTTAATTCACTGTGATTTGATTGATGGTGCTTATAATGATGGAAAAAAAACAAATACAATATTTTCATTCAGCGCATACTCAACCCCAATTGGTTATAAATTCAATATGGAACCTAAAAATTTGGTTTATCTACCTGTGTCAGGAAAAACCATACACAGAGTAAATTTTAGGATAACCGACCAAGATAATCGTGTGATTTCTTTTAATGGAGAAGTTATATCCATCAGAATTCACCTACGTGAAGTTTTTCAATAAATAAATACGATGGTTATTGTGAGGAAGCACGAGTTGGGAAAATATAAAATAATTACAGGGGATGGGATGTTCCTTTACCCGTACTACAAGGGTGAAGGTATGTATCTTGGTAGAGGATACTATAAACCTAAGAGACAAAGGGGTGTCGGACATCAATTTAGAGGAGATGGGATAATTGATACTCTCATGGGTATTGGTTCAACTATTCTTAAACATAAAGACCTAATTGGTTCAACTGCTTCTGCTGTGGGAAATGTAGCAGGTGCTGTAAAGAGTATAAAAGATGCTCAGAAGGAATCTCATAAATTACAAGCAATAAAAGAAATTAAGAAAGGTAAAACTCAGTTGTCCCCCCAAGAACGACAGAAAATAATTAAAATACTTGGAACAGGGTTTCAAAAGTTTTAACATCTTTTTTCCTAAATAAATACAAGTATGGAAGCAATTGATAGTATCTATGATTTGGATGATACTATTATTATCTCAAACTCCACTAAAAAAGAAGATTACTTCAAGGTAAATGCAATAACTGGAACAGACTGGAATACAAATGGTACAAAAAGTTTTGAAATAAATAATCAACAAACCTATTTGAATCTCTCCGAAAGTTTCTTGTTGTGTAAATTTAAATTCACTAAGGCTGGGAATAACACAAACGCTACACTTGTAAATGATTTCTTCTGGAAAATGTTTGATAGTGTGCGATTGTATATTGGAACACAAGAAGTTGAAGCGGTTGATTATGTCTCTGCTGTATCTGAAATGATGAAATTTACACTCTATACATTCAGTGATAGAATGGGAAAGGGGTCTGTCGAAGGTTTTATTCCTGATATGTCAACGGGAACAAACACAGACCCTGGATATATTCAAAGGAAAGGAATGTATAATGATGATACAAAAGCAGAAAATAGTTTTACTGTGGCAGTTCCTCTTAAAGGTATATTTGGATTTTGTGATTATGATAAAGTTCTGTATGGTCTTAAAATTAGATTTCAACTACAAAGGAATGATAATGAAAATAGATTGCTTTTTGGTGTTGGTAGTGCTTTTGGTGAACAGAATAAATTTGTAATTGAGGAGATGAGTTGGTATATCAGTGAATATACTCCTAATCTTAAAACAGAAGAGATGTTGAATCGAAGACTTAACTCAAAGAAACCACTCAGTGTATCATACCTCAAAAGAAGATGTCAACACGTTAAACTCAATCAAACTACTTACACATGGAATTTGGGTGTTCTGGAAGGAAAGCCACGATATCTGTGGATGATTTTTAAAAAGCCAGATGGTGATACTGCGACTGATAAGAATAATGCATTGAGTGATAATGCTAAGGTGAAACAACTTCGCGTTTCTCTAGATGGAACATTTTATCCACGAGATAGATTGGAAATTAATTGGGAAAAAATGATTTTGCTGAAGCATACAAGTCTTACCAAAAGGTGTGTGAAAGTAATGGAAATAAAGAACCTATTTTGGATATGACAGCATTTAAAAGTTTGTATACAATCTATGCGTTTGACCTGAGTGCTCAAAAGGAAACTATAAAGTCTAATCGAGTGGATACTTCCCTATACATTGAAAGAGGAGAGAGTGAAGAAGTTGATACATATTGTTTGCTTTTGGAAGAAACAGAATTGCAGATTAATACAGATAATGGTGTGATGATTAGTCTCACATAATTTTTTGTTAAATAAATGAGTGGCAAAGTACCAACTGGGGTATATGTTAATCAAATCAATCTTCATAAACTATCATCTTGTGTTCAAAATCAAAAGCCTTGTACGATTAACGTTAATACAATTCAGAGAAAAGGAGCAGTAAGAATTGATGTTTTGCTCACAAGAGAACAGGTTAAAATCTTGAATGACACTGGCTCACTTAAAATTAAAATGACAAAACCAATGTTGAAAAAATATTCAATAAGAGAGACGAGTGGAGGATTTCTCCCATTTCTAATTCCTTTATTTGCTGGTTTAAGTGCGGTTGGAGCATTGACGGGTGGTATTTCAACAGCGGTCAAAACTGCCAACGAAAGGAAGGCTCAACTCCAGGCTCAAAAAGAATTGGAAAGACATAACAAAGAGTTGGAGAAACAAATTAGTGGAAGTGGTGTAATTGTAGATTTTGCTGAAAAACTTGAAGGTCTGCCTGATAAAGCGAGATTGTTAGTTGGAGATATGCTTTCTTCTATAGCACAAGCAGGTGTAAAATTAACGAAAAGAGGTAATGGATTATATCTTTCTAATAAATAAATGAGCATTGATGAGTGGTTGAAAGAATTTGGAAAGAATACAACATCAAATTTACAACTTGCCAAATATTGTAAGAAATTAAAAATTCATAATGTGGTTATTTGTATGAGAGATGAATTAACAAATGTGCCGAAACATACAAAGAATATTATTATGAACTTAGAAGATAATGATGGGAACGGTTCTCATTGGGTTTGTATTTTTAATAGTCAAGACAAATATTATTTTGATAGTTTTGGTCTTCCACCACCTGTTGAAGTCATAAAATTCTTACAGAATGGTGTTTATCAAACATTTCAAGTCCAAGAATTAAATTCCAAGTGTTGTGGTCAATTATGTCTATATGTGTTATTTCAACTCAACAAAAATAAAAAATTTTATGATATTATTTTTAATCTAATATAAATGACTTATGTTGGTAAAGATGGTTCTATCTTTGGTGTATCTCAAGAACTGGATATTGATTTATCAAATTATTATACAAAGGCACAGGCTGAACGACATAAATATAATATAAACAAAAATATTAACATGAAAAATGCTTATAAATTAAAAAATTATCCAAGCCCGACTGACGCGAATGACTTGGTGAGATTAAACGATTTATCACAATATATATACTTAAATAAAACGGCTGTGTATTCCAAAGATACAGAAGTGTTGATATTATCTCCAGGTCATACAGAATTCACAGTTCGAATTAAAATAAATTTTTATAAAGAAGGGCGTATCGTTTGTATGAGAATAGAACAATGGGGGTATGATATGAATGATTTAGGGTATAATTGGTCATTTAAAATTAACCTCGAAGACCTGGAACAATTAAATCAGTCTCGTAAGGAAGAATATTATGCACTTGGTATCGAGAATGAGTTTTGTGGAGCCACGATTAGTAAACAACAAATAAAAGAATTTAATAAGGGTAAATATAATAATGGTTTTGCCCTTGTTTATCTCATGAAAACAGAAAAAACAGGATTATATATAATAAGTAAGGAAATACAAAATGATTTAACTATGGGAAGATGGGGAGGTGTTTCGTGCCATAATATTATTCTAACATATATTTCTAATACATAAATGACAGCAAGAAGGCTTCAAGAAAATTATCATTTCTGTGTCCAAGCATACCTTCAAGAAAAGGGTATTCGTTATTTTAATAAATATGTTCTACAACATAAGAATGAGGTATTTTCAATAAAAGATTGGCATTATGCTGATGTTGATAAACCGACAACTTTAGATTTAATTAGAATGTTAAATAATGAAAAAATTATAAGGTTAAGAAAAGGTAAGGCTCTTTTAGAAATTCAAAAGAAATTTTATTGGTTTCCTGTTGTAAAAAAATTATTTTGGATACAGGAATAACAAGAAATCCTGATGAATATATGTATAATATTCTATGGGGTGTAAGCGATTCAAGGATAGTAAGGGATGAGGAAGGAGTTGAAGAAGAGAGGGAAGAGGAGGAAAAGGAGAAGGAGGAGAGGGAGAAGAAAGAGAAGGAGGAAAAGGAGAAGAGAGAGAAGGAGGAAAGAGAGAATAGAGAGAGGGAGGAAAGAGAGAAGAGAGAGAGGGAGAAGAAAGAGAAGGAGGAAAAGGAGAAGAGAGAGAAGGAGGAAAGAGAGAATAGAGAGAGGGAGGAAAGAGAGAAGAGAGAGAGGGAGAAGAAAGAGAAGGAGGAAAAGGAGAAGAGAGAGAGGGAGGAAAGAGAGAGAATGAATAAATATCAAAATATGGAAACCAGTGAGATTCAAAAAAGATTGGTGGTATTACAGAAAATAACTCAACCCACCGAGGAGGAAAACAAAGAATTGACAAGTCTATTTGCAATATTTTCTTCAAGACTATTGACATCGTCAAGCTATTCATTTTAATTCAAGTTTTTTCTTAAATAAATGGAGGAGAGAGTGAAGGCATTTCTAAGGATTCTTTATGTTTTAAAAATTAAGATTCAAATGTGCATGTTGGAAACTAAAAAGGTTTTTGCACTCTGCAGGAATTTTTCTCATAAATAAATGAGTTATTGTCTCAAATGTAAAAAGAAAACTAATACTAAAAATATTTCATATATTAAAAGTAAAAATAACAGGGTTATACAAAAAGGTATATGTTCGGTGTGTGGTTCAAAAAAAAAATCAATTTATCTCCAAACACAAACTCGGAGGAGATATACAAAAGTTTTTATCAGGAAGTAAATTTACAACTACTGGAATACCAGGGGAATTACATCTTCCAGGGTATTCTTTCTGTGGTCCAGGCACAAACTTGGATAAAAGATTAGATGAGGCAGACAATCCTAAATCCTGGAGTAAACCAATCAATAGAGTTGATGAAGTGTGCATGAGACACGATATTGATTATGGGAATACCACAACGTTGGAAGAAAAGCATGAAGCCGATAGAGAAATGTTGTATAATTTGTCTCTGATACAAAATCCAACCTTGAGAGAAAAAGTTGATAGGTTCATCGTGAAGAAGATGATTAGTGCTAAATTGAAACTTGGACTTGGAAATTCAAAAAACTTATAGGCTCTAATGATGCCATTAAGACTGAAGAGCAATTAGCTGATGAATTACATAAACCAATATTCACAAAGTTTCAGAGAAGGAAAGTTTATTCCAAGGAAGTTGATTATATCTGGTCTGCTGATTTGATTGAACTCAATAATGATAGGGGTACAAGTATGCTTTAACCGTTATTGATTTGAGGAGTAGATATGCGTGGGTTGTCCCTTTAAAAAACAAAACAGGTAATACTCTTATGTTAGCTTTTCAACAGATATTTAATAAAAGTAAGAGAAAACCTAAAAAATTGTGGACTGATGAGGGTAGAGAGTTTTATAACAAGACATTTATGAATTTTCTAAAAAATAACAGTATTACATTATACAGTACCTTTAATGAAGGGAAGGCAGTTGTTGTTGAACGTTTTAATCGTACCTTAAAAGAGAGACTATATAAAAAATTCACACAACTCGGTTCACAACAATGGTCATCTTTTATTCAGGATATTGTGGATAAGTATAATGACACGATTCACACGTCAACGAATATGAAGCCATCAGAAACATTTACAAAATTAAAATATGAAAAAGAGATTAATGTCAGAAAACCTAAGTTCAAAGTTGGTGATATCGTAAGAATATATAGGTGGAAATCTCATTTTGAAAAGGGTTTTACTGAACGATGGACGAAAGAACTTTTTAAAATTGTTGATGTAATAGATACAGTTCCTTGGACTTATAAAATATATGATTTGGAAGGGAAGAGATTTTAGGTTCATTTTATTCACAGGAATTACAAAAGACAAAACTAAGCAGATAATACACCTTTGTGGACACTCGAGGGCCAAGTCCGAGGTGTATAACAGTATATAATGTGTGTCAAGGGGTGGACGTTCTTACATCTGTGAACCCCAAACACAGAATCCTCAACTGAATAGTCAAGGCTTAACTTTTGTTTGTGTGTGTGTGTGTGTGTGTGTGTGTGTGTGTGCAATGGGAGCAATAGGTTGGCGCTTCACTCCCTCCTACTATACACCGTTGTGGACACTCGAGGGCCAAGTCCGAGGTGTATAACAGTATATAATGTGTGTCAAGGGGTGGACGTTCTTACATCTGTGAACCCCAAACACAGAATCCTCAACTGAATAGTCAAGGCTTAACTTTTGTTTGTTGATGTGTATGTGTGTGTGTGTCCCAACCCTCACATTCAAAATCTCAACCCCAACCCTCACATTCAAAATCTCAACCCCAACTCAATCCTCACCCAACACAGTCTTTTTCAAAATGAGATTTCCACCTATATATATATATTTTACGTTTTTTTTTTTTCTCTTCTTCCAATTCTGTCTTTTAAGGCTTTCAGGTTTGATGACATAGAAAGAGGGAGTAAGAACTTTCTTGATAGGTTTAAATCCCAAAGAGTGGTAGCATTTCAAGTCTTCAAAATAACCCCAACTTTCCAAGTCTCCAAGGTAGTTATTTAAACCATCAAGGCAGAACTCATTTACTGATTTTTTCAAAATTTGTGAGTCTCCAAGGTAGTTCCCATATTTAGAACCATCTTGGCAGAACCCTTTTCCTGAGTCTCCAAGGTAGTTATTTAAACCATCAAGGCAGAACTCATTTACTGATTTTTTCAAAATTTGTGAGTCTCCAAGGTAAAACTTGTATTCTGGCTCATCAACATATAACTTGTTCAGTGGGTATTGTCTTGATAACTCACAATGAGTACTATTGCTGTAAAACTCTTTTTCAGGATTTTGCTGGTCTCCAAGGTATAACTCTTTGGTTGGGTCATCAAGGACGAACTCGTTCTGTGGGTCTTGGTCGCTCATAAGGTCTTCAACCAAGCCAACAATTTCGCCCCAAGTTGTAGCAAAAGCAGTATTTTCATTTCGTATTTCAGACACAATTTCCTGTGAGAGAAAATAATAATGTATTAATTAAGTTATTTAATTATTAAATGAGTATGCTTCAATCAAAGTTTGAAAATAGGAAAATAAAAATCTTACCTCAACAGATAAGAGGTTTGAATCCAGTTCATCAACTTGAAGGTTTAGTTCCATACAAGACAGAGAGTTCCAAGGAACACCAAAGTCATCCCACTCAAGGTCTTGGTCGCTCATAAGGTCTTCAACCAAGCCAACAATTTCCCCCAAGTTGTAGCAAAAGCAGTATTTTCATTTTGTATTTCAGATACAATTTCCTGTGAGAGAAAATAATAATGTATTAATTAAGTTATTTAATTATTAAATGAGTATGCTTCAATCAAAGTTTGAAAATAGGAAAATAAAAATCTTACCTCAATAGATAAGAGGTTTGAATCCAGTTCATCAACTTGAAGGTTTAGTTCCATACAAGACAGAGAGTTCGAGGCAAGCACACAGCACACCATTGCCAGCAAGAACAAATGTTTAAAATGGAGCCTGGGTTTGAAGCTTTTATAGAGAAAGACTGGTGGGTGTGGTTTCCTTTGGAAATTCCCTGGGCAAGCCTAGGCAAGCCTTCATTGGGAAATTTTTCAAAACCATAACATCCTGTAATTTTCTAGTGATTTCTTTGTGAGTCAGAGATGAACTGGAAATGATATAAGAGTGGGCGGGGCTTAGCAAAAGTAGGCGGAGCTTAGGAAAAGTGGGCGTGGCTTAGAAAAATACCTTATGAAAAGTGGGCGGAGCTTAGCAAAAGTGGGCGGGGCTTAGGAAAAGTGGACGTGGCTTAGAAAAAAATACCTTATGAAAAGTGGGCGGAGCTTAGCAAAGTAGGCGGGGCTTAGCAAAAGTGGGCGGGGCTTAAAGAAAAGTGGGCGGGGTTTATTGAATACCTTGTGGAAAGTGGGCGGGGCTTAAGAAAAGTGGGCGGGGCTTAAAGAAAAGTGGGCGGGGCTTAACAAAAAATAACCTGTGGCTCAGGAGGTGGTCAAACAAGAGCATTAAGAGAAGTTTATCATTTCGTAATGGCACAAAAGGGGTATCTTCAAAAATATAAAGATTCAAATGTTTTGTTTGTCAATATTTTAGATGGGGATTATTGTGCAAAGAAAATTAAACTATTGAAGGAATTTGAGAATGAACAAATCTTTATAGGTTCAATGAGTGAGCTGTTCAACCCCCAGGTGTTCAATTCAATGAGG
Source organism: Eptatretus burgeri (assembly GCF_056783735.1). Lineage (NCBI taxonomy): Eukaryota > Metazoa > Chordata > Myxini > Myxiniformes > Myxinidae > Eptatretus > Eptatretus burgeri. The sequence continues at coordinate 41,023,863 of NC_140963.1, read as the reverse complement.
TTCAACCTCCAAGTTAAAAGGGGAGACAAATAAATATACCTTGGGATAAAAAGGGGATTTATTTTTAGGGAAAAAAATATGAATCGCTGAAAATCCCCCATTCATTTACATGGGGAAAAGTGAGCCAGAATCAGTATTCTTACCCTACTGAGGTGTGTGTGTGTGTGTGTGTGTGTGTGTGTGTGTGTGTGTGTGTGTGTGTGTGTGTGTGTGTGTGTGTGTGTGTGTGTGTGTGTGTGTGTGTGTGTGTGTGTGTGTGTGTGTGTGTGTGTGTGTGTGTTGTTGGTTGTTATCTCCATATGCAGATTTCAGAAGGTGAAATTGAGCCCTCCTAGGTCTCAAAGTATACAACTCCATGCATGTGTGTGTGTGTGTGTGTGTGTGTGTGTGTGTGTGTGTGTGTGTGTGTGTGTGTGTGTGTGTGTGTGTGTGTGTGTTGTCTGCATGGTAGATCTACATTAATATACAGTAGATCTTACATTCTCAGATCTACTGTAATCTACTTTCCTCAAGCATTGTCATGATTTTTCATGGAAGCAAATTTACCAGTTACTGTACATTCTTTTATAGCTTTCAGAGAAATAGGTTATGAGGTTAAAAGGAGGTGCTCACCAGTCCATTGCACTATATTAAAATAATAATAATAATAATCTATATATTGTTGCAAACTCGGGGTTCGAGGCTCGCCATGAGGGGAAGCACTTGGGTTCCTCCTGAATGCCGAGTCCAGAGGCCGCCTGGCACAGCTAACTCCATGTACCGGAAAGTTATGTGGCACAATAGTAGGGTTTATTGACAATTATATACAGCAGGGAAAGCAAAGGGATTTGTGGGTGCAGCAAAGGAAATGCAATTGTTATTTACAAAGACAGAAGACAGGGCAGAATTAACCCAATATAAAACTTCTACAATCTTAAATTATGCTACCATAACAGGCACCATCACAGGCGACCAGGGTTGCGTCAGGAAGAGCATCCGGCGTAAAATCCTGTGCCAAATCACGATGCGATCATACGGATTATCCGCTGTGGCGACCCCTAACGGGAGCAGCCGAAAGAAGAAGAAGAAGAGAACAGGCACCATCACACACACACACACACACACACACACACACACACACACACACACACACACACACACACACACACACACACACACACACACACACACACACACACACACACACACACACACGGAAGCTAGAGATAGCCAGAGAGGTAGAAGAAGTTGAGGTGTAAACAACCTCGTTGATAGCTAGTGCGATTGATAGACCTACACAGCCCAATCGCTTAGGAAGGGGGAGGAGGGAAGAAAACTGAGGCGTCTATGGTGTTTGAGTGTGAGGGACAAAAATGTGGTGCAGTGTGATGCAAGAGGAAGTGTGAAGAAGTGTGAATCGGTATGCTCTTTCAATGATGTGTCCACAGTGGACGAGACACAGATGGGAGAGAAGATGCTCATGAAGACAGCTTAATGGAGTGTGTAAGATAATATGTACGTGTGATAAATATTGGCTGTGGAACACAGCCAAAGCCGAGTGATGATGACCCCGGGATTATCCGGCAATGACCCTGGCAATGCTCGCTCCACCCTGCTTGGTTACGACTCGATTCTGCACTGCCCAATTGGTCAGTTCTCATTTGGTAGGATCTGAAGCACGATGATGAGATTCGGCTTTGGAAGATGAGTGAGGCCAACAATGAACTACTGCAATTCACTCTATTTGGCTCTTTTTATAGAGTCCAGAGTGAGGGAGGCGCCATAATACAGATCAAAATAACCTGGAGACATTTTATAGCTCCTCCATTGGCGCATGGATGTCACCCCGAGCTATAGCCACACCCCGCCAGACTCCAGAGCCGAAAATGGCTTCAGTTACTCCCCAGCCTTGCCATGCGACAGAGCTCCGTAACTTCCATTGGCCAAGGGTTTTCGGGAGCGTTCTCTGGCCATGAACGTGTGCTGAATTCCGTTCAAGGGTTGTTATTTAATGAAGCACCAGTTTTACCCAGACGTTGATGAATGAGCCTCAGCGCAAATTTGCGCTTCAAATTATACACCAAAGCATTCCGACCTGTAATGTCTTTCATTCCCCCGGCATCCAAGAGACTGTGATGAGCGTCCAAGGAGTTAACTGTGGTTGGGGCAGTTTGTAGCAGTTGTAGTGAGGTAGAGGAAGTGCTGTGGCATTTGTGATGACGGCGTTGAAGTGTTGGGAGCGGTTGAGGTGGTTTCGGTGAGGAGACTGAAGTGGATGAGGTGATTGTGGTGAGGTTAGTCGAGCGTCGGTTGTTGTGGGGAATTTAGGAGGCATTGTGGGAATTATGGTGAGGGTCGTAGCGTTGTGAGTGTTCTGAGGGTCTGAGGTGAGGCTTCGATTGGTTAATGGTGCACCGTTTGAACGAGGAAATGGCGCGCATTTGCAAATGAGGCAATTTGTAGTAAGAGTAATAATAATAGTAATAATAATAATAATAATAATAATAATAATAACGTGATGATTATTGTACGATTTTTCTCATAGGCTCAGAGACATGATGTTATTGCCTTTGAGCTTTTACTTTTGCATTATGACTTCATGATCAGCCAGGAGGTGGCAGATCATTACATTGTTGTAAAATGCAAAATGGTCTTGATAGACCAAAAGGTACAGCCTTTTGTAGATTTTGGATGTCAATAGCGAAATCCAATTCTTTCAAAAAATACCTTTCATTGTCTTTAGTAGGGTTCCCAGGGAATTAATCTTCTGGTGTTCTGTCCAAAGGCAGGTTCAATGCTGCCGAAGCAGTTTCTTGGCAAGGGTTATACTGGGTGGTTTGCCATTGCCTTCCCAGCAGTAGTTATGGCAAGGATTTGTAACTTGGCCATGGTGCCTGCGATAACTCACGTACTCTTCGCTAAGGACACCGTGGGATATTTAATGTTCACCAACTACTTCCGTCAGACGGGACGCCCACTATAACATGGACGGCACACATTGATGAATCACTGTGCCTGTTAAAACTGGGACGACAGTTTATAGCTGGGTCGAGATTCGAACCCAGGCTGGACTACTTTCAGGCGAGTGGGCGTAGCTGTCAGCCATACTTCCAGCAGGTTCCCATGGTATCCATCTGACTGGTACCACTTTGGCTGTTTTTCCACCCCATGTTCTCTCTTGTATTTTTAGGGTTTGCTGTTTGGGGATCTTTTCCTCCTGTATTCTTTCCATTTGTTCATCCCACGGGCAAGCAATGCCAAAATTAAAATATTTTGTGGGCTTGATCCTGAAGTCTTGTGAATAAGTCGGTCCGTGCCAACGCAATGTTTATGGATTGGCATAGTGAATGAAATGGCCGAGTTATTTATTATCAGTGTGTTAGCGTGGGTGATTTGATTAAACCAAAACGATTTGATTTGCATTCTGGGAAAAATAAAGTGCCGAAAATTTTATAAACCATTCTCCTGTGAGCTCTACATGGTAAATGCATCATGATGTAAACTACTTCCTTACTTTATATTTCCCATGTAGAGAAGCGCAGTCTGTATTGTGAAGCACCATTTTCTCCTCTGCTGTGTTATCCGGGAAACAAGAGTGGAGCCGAGTGTTCACCCACATGCCAGACACTCGGTCTTGAGTGCAACAGTCCAATCTGTGTATCGGGATGCGTTTGTCCACCTGGTCTGGTAAGTGAACTCAATAAGCACAATATCAAATATTCCATACATCAACGTGGACAACTCTGTAAATGGAACAGAGTGTATCTCCGAATCTACACACAACTGGTGTATTATTTATCCTCTTAAAAAAAAAAAAAAATATATATATATATATATATATATATATATATATATATATATATATATATATATATATATATATATATATATATATATATATATTGGAATGCTTGTGATATCATGAAGATTCTGTGCCATCATAAAGCAGGGACGTTAAATAATTTCCCCATACATGATGCTTGGATTTATTATTTTTTGAAAAACCCGATTAATTTAATTGCTTATTGATTTTTGTGTTGTTTTGGATGTTACTTCAGCCTGGATATTTAATTCAAGGTTCTGTCTGATAGAATGCCGCAGAGGTGCCGTTCTTAAGCCGCTGTCACACCTGGACGTTTTAGCCAGCGTATAGCAACGTATAAAAATGTATGTAAAACGCTGGCGTCGGTTGAACTATTGATGTTTTTTTTCCAGTTTTGGGCGTATGCATAACGAATTGGATGTATGCATAACGTTTTAGTAACGTACACAGAACGTTTCGATAACATATAGATAACTTATACCAACGAATGCTTAGCGTGTTGTCGGCATTCACATCCAATGCCCAACGATAGTCTAACTTATGCATAGCGCACGGCAGCGTATCGCCGACGATCACGTGGCGTAGCCTATTAAAAGGCAGCGGCTTGACGATTCAAATCATAACCGCACTAGACATCGAAGTGTCAAGCCGCTGTCACACCTTGACGTTTTAGCCAGCGTATGCCGACGTATGAAATATTTGCCGAATATGCTGGCACACGTCGAATACGTTATGGGTAAGTTTTGTATACGTTAAGAGCACGCTGGCATACGTTGACAAATTTTAGGCATGCTGAAAAACTTTCGACGTATGCCAGCGTATGACACACACACGTTCCGCATAATGCTGGCCATAAGTTGTCGGCATGTTACGCGATCGTTGACACACGTTACTTGTAAGTTACTCATAAGTCGAAACTTCTTCTTCTTCTTCTTCTTCTTCTTCTTCTTCTTCTTCTTCTTTCGGCTGCTCCCGTTAGGGGTCGCCACAGCGGATCATCCATATGATCCGCATAGTGATTTGGCACATGTTTTACGCCGGATGCCCTTCCTGACGCAACCCTGGTCGCCAATTACGACACAGGGATATGGTACACCTATTTTAACTGGGGTATACACCGGCCCAGTACATTGGTACTCATTTCGCCGACCTCGGAAGGATGACAGGCTGAGTGAACCCCCCGGTGTATTAATTCAGTGGCCCAACGGGGATTGAACTCAGGACCTTTTGGATCCCAAGCTGCTGCCCTAACCACTGCACCAACACCAGGCTGGTGTTCGACTCACAAGTCGAAACATGTCGAGGTAATGTTTCGCTTACCCGAAAATTATTTCTAACCTATGAGTAACGTGCTTTGAACCTACGTGTAACGTATATCCAACGCATATTGACGTATTTGATGTATTCCGGACAACCACAGAACTTACTGAACGTGTTACTAACTTACAGCTACCATATAATGGCGTATTGGCAGCGTTTAGGGGAATTGGTATATAAAAATGGGGTTCACACAGGAGGAGCCCGTCAGTCTTCCAGACTCCATGGTTTTTTTGTTGTTTGTTTCTTGTTTTTTTTCTTCGGTATGACGGTGATGTTGACACTTCGATTTCTAATGCGGTTATGATTTAAATCTTTGAGTGGCAGCCTATTAATTATATTATATTATAACCGCACTAGAAATGGAAGTGTCATCATCACCGTCATGCCGAAGAAAAAAAAAAAAACCATGGAGTCTGGAACACTGATGATAAACATTACCTCGACGTGTTACGACTTATGAGTAACTTACAAGTAACATGTGTCGACGTGTGTCAACGATCGCGTAACGTGCCTACAACTTATGGCCAGTGTATGCAGAACGTGTGAGTCATACGCTGGCATACGTCGAAAAATTTTGAGCATGATAAAATTTGTCAACGAGCTCGGCATACTACGACGTATGCCAGCATACTACGATGTATGCCAGCGTGCTCTTAACGTATACAAAACTTACCCATAACGTATTCGACGTGTGCCAGCATTTTAGACAAATTTTTCATACGTCGGCATAAGCTGGCTAAATCGTCAAGGTGTGACAGCAGCTTTACCTTTAAGCCTTTTGGCAAAACACCAGGGCTACAAGATGGCTGTTCACATCATCCTTGGGTCATCACCAAACCACACTCACAATTTTTCTATCCTTATTAACCTTCTTCAAACATATCCCTTATTTTCCAACGTTGTGGTTTCTCCCCTCACTTCCTTTCCATTTGTGCTCCATTGCTGTTTCAATCCCGGTTTTCCCTTCCTCCTCTTTCATCCCCTTTCTTGTTGTGTTTGAGCTTCAGCTTGTTCATCCACCTTGTCCTCCTTCCCTCTTGTACATCCGGTGTTTCCCCGTTTTCCACTGTGTTCTTTCCGTTCTGTTCCGATTTGTTTTGTTCCATGTGCTAACTCTTCCATGAGTCTCGACTTTGTATACAAAAAAGTTGTCCAGTCTGGGTTTGATTATCGACCCAGCTATAAACTGTCAGATCAGTGCTGGGCCGTCCCTCATATGGATGTTAAGCTGGGTGTCTTTGTACTTGTGAAATTGAATATTCACAAGTATATTGGTTGGTCGAATCTGTCATTCTGTCTGTTTGTATGGATGTCAATCGCCTTAGAGGACACAATTCCAAACTGATCCTCATGACAAGCACCGGTCTATGACTGATTGTTTGATAGCATTACTTGGTGGACTTTATAGATCCCAGTGTGTCATTTGAGGAAGAGCAGGTGAACTATCGTTGGCACTCTGAACAATGTACAAATTCCTGCTCCAATCAAATACTGCATTGAAGTCATCAGAAGGAAAGCGAATACGCAAAGAGCAAAACAGAGTCATCAGGAGCAACCTGGATAGGATTCTGGTTTCATCCGCTACCCCACTACCCTCAAATTCATCCACACACAGCCAAATGAGTCTTACAGAAAGCTTTCTGCAAGAATTCATTTCTCTTTAGATCGATAAAGAAAATAGAGAAATCAAGAAAAAGCAAGAATTATGATGAATAAAGAGAAATTTGAAAAAGTACAAAGAAGTGTGAAAGGAACAAAGAACAAAGATGTTGGGAAGAACCCAAATAGATAGATTTCAGCAGTTACTTCCCAGGCTCCAACAGAGCAACAGGTACAAACTACCAGAGGTTCATCAGTGAGGAAGCACAGTCCACACAGCATCAGGGATATGGCACAAACATAATCAGATGGAAGACCAAATACTGCATTGGAGTCATCAGAAGGAAGCCAAAGAAGCAAAGACAAAAGCTGAGTCATCAGGAGGAACCTGGATAGGATTCGGGTTTCAGCCGCTACTCGACGACCCTCAAACCCATCCATAATCTACAGGGGGAACTGCATCAGCGCAGAGCTGCACTCCCAGCAAAATTAAGCAAGCCAACAGACACCTGTTGCATATGAATGAATGAACTCAAATTTCTAAATGCAATAACGTTTGACTATCCTTATAAACATATATATGTACAGTTGGCACTAGATGTAATCTCAAGCTATCAAAATACACTTTGTGAAGTAGGGTTTAACCTGTTCTGTCTGTGATCTGTTTACAAGAGGAGCCACTAAAGTAGTGTCACAACTACCCACACAGTTTAAGTTCTAAGAGGTTAGGCGATTAGAGTAAACGTATGTATTTTAAACAAGAAAAAGAGCAATCAGAGATTGCAGACCCTCGCCAGAACTTCATTTGAGTGGTGTATTTTTTTATAGGTTTTCAGGTAAATCCAATATGGCTGCCAAACCATGTGACCTATGATATCATGTGTGTGACCCTTTTGTTCCTCATGGACAGGCGGTTATACATATAAAGTTTTGCCATAATTTGTTCAGTCACTTCAGATAAGAAGATTTTTGAAGGTTAAAAAAAATATATATATGGCTGCCGAATCACGTGACAGATGATGTCATTTACTTTTTTTCTGTGGACCATTTTATCTCTAGACAACCCTCAAAAGTGTTCATACTGATCAGATGTGGCGTTCTACATATGCAATTATGATGCCATAACAAGGGCACCTATGACGTCATAAAGAATCGCTCTCATTCTTCATGAGGAGAACTTGCTTTGTGCCTAGTTTCAATTTTTTCCTTGGCGTGGTTTCAAAGATACAGAGGTCCAAAGTTTTTCCGTTTTCCAATATGGCTGCCACACCACATGACCTATGATGTAATAATTAACATGAAAACATGATACATGAGTAGTCGCACCAATGGTGAAAAATTCGTCTCAATCCGACAAGCGGTTGCGGAGAAAAACATGGAAGTTCTGTGCGGACAAACAAACAGACAGACAGACAAACAAACAAACGGACCCAAATGCAATACCCTCTCCTCCGGCGAGGGTAACATTGTAGATTTTTAGAAGTCTTTGAATATGAAATGTTATTTTATTGTTACACTCGCAAAGGTACTGGGCATTTACGGGCAACGTCAGGTTCATCCTCCCACCCTTCCCCTGCCTCGTCCAACCACACCCCCCTCCATCCTTTCACCCTGCCCCTTCCCTTCAGACTCCAATCCCACCCCTCCCTCCTCCCAAGTCCACCCATTTCCTCCCTCCTCTCACCTTCTGCCTTTCCTCCCTCTTCCCACCCCACTGGACTCCCACTCCATCCTTTTCCCTCCCTCCTCCCACCTCCACCCTTTCCCCACCCTTTCCTTCTGGACTCCCACTCCACCCATTCCCTCCCTCCTCCCACTTTCACTCTTTCCCTCCCTTTCATTGTCTTTGGATCCCTTCTCCCTCCTCCCACCCCACCCCCTCCATTCGCCTCCCTCCTCCCACCTCCCACTATTCCCCTCTTTCCTCGACCAAAGGTACCGCAAAAACGGCTGAACCGATCGCATCCATTTTTGGGTGTGTAATCCTGGGACCCCTTGGACTAAAATAGGCATAAATATAATAACATGACCCCCCTGACGGCTCCCTTAGAGAGCGGGTGCTTCTAGTATACTTTAATTAGTCCAGGAGATTAGATGGTCTTTCCAAGGCAAGGCATGTTTGAATAGGCCGAAACAAAATGACGACTAAGACCCCTGCGAGGTGAAGTTGGGCTGACCAAGGATAAGCCTTTCATGGAGGTAAGCCATTAATTATCTTCAAAAGGGGTGTTTAAATTTACCCAAACACCCAATTTTCATTCATGCATCCCTTGGAGTTCCCTTATATTTATATACAGTATATTTTATATGAAGATATATATTTATATATATATATATATATATTTATATATGCATGCAAAGTTCCAGGCGACGAGGTTTCATGGTTTTGGAGTAACAAGTGCATGCCCGTAGGTTTGTGGCCGTACGTGCAAAAAATAAAAAATAAAAAAAATTTCAAATCGAGTGCCAGAAACAACCGCACAGGCCGTTCCTTCGCTCTCACGTGCCCGTACGTGCGTGCCCATACCCGTTTCTTCTGCACGGCGCCTTGCCTCACATCCAGTGTTGTCTGCCAAGCGAGCAGTTCGTTCTTCATCCGTTTCTTCTGCACGACGCCTTGCTTCGCGTCCAGTGTTGCCTGCCAAGCGAGCAGTTCGTTCTTCATCTGTTTCAGCTGCACGACGCCTTGCCTCAAGTTCAGTGCTGTCTGCCAAGCGAGCAGTTCGTTCTTCATCCGCTTGAGCTGCACGACGCCTTGCCTCACGTTCAGTGTTGTCTGCCAAGTGAGCAGTTCGTTCTTCATCCGTTTGAGCTGCACGACGCCTTGTCATGCGCGTTGCGTCGCGTGTCAAGCGAGCAGCTCGTGCTTCGTCAGATTCCATTGTGCGTGCATGGCGGGCAGCTTCGTTCCTTCGCTGTCGTAAACGACGATTGGATTGGGGCATTGTGTTTAAGAAAATCGAGAAAGTACCGAAATCAAGAAATAAAGAATACAGTAAGTCGATAAATCAAGAAAAAAAATCGAGAAAGAATACAGTAATCGTCACTGACTGGATTGGGGAATTGTGCTGAAGAAAATCGAAAAAGAAATCCAGAAAGTACCAAAATCGAGAAAGAAAGAATACAGTAAGTCGATAAATCAAGAAAAAAATCGAGAAAGAATACAGTAATCGTCACTGACTGGATTGGGGTATTGGGTTTAAGAAAATCGAGAAAGTACAGAAATCGAGAAAGAAAGAATACAGTAAGTCGATAAATCAAGAAAAAAATCGAGAAAGAATACAATAAGTCGTGACTATCCGGAAGTGAAGTCCTCACTGTCCGGAAGTTCGCATATGGCAGTTACGATGATTCGCAATTTATTTTTAATGGCTAATTATTCAATTAGCGCCAACGTATTTTGCCTTTTCCCAATGTCATCGCAAGGAAAAACACAAAGAGAAAAGGAAAGAGGAGAAAAAATAACGTGCAAAAAAAATTTACTTCCTGCTTCGGAGCATACCAGCTAACTCTGATGTTACCCAAATTTATACACCATCTAATATGAAAACGATCATAACTTGGGGCATTGTGTTTATCTATAAATGCGCATAAGAAATCGAGAAATTATTAGAATACACGAAGTCATCACTCGCCGGAAGCCAGTACGTTGTAACCCGTAATGGGGAACGCGGCTGAGCTTCCCTTCCCCATCGGCCACGCCCACGCAACAACATGTCTTGTCATTGGTTTGGTAAATAAATGGCCATAACTTGGGAAGCACTTGTCCGATTAATATCAAACCTTGAAAAGGCAGATCCTCAGGGCCCCAGCAATATAGCTGGCAAGTTTCAATGAGATCGGACCAATGGTTGTCGAGAAACAGCGGTCACAGACACACACACGCACGCACACACACACACACACACACACACACACACACACACACACACACACACACACACACACACACAGTCAGTTACTCTTACAGATTTTAACAGTAACTGAAAAATTGAACCTTTGCGTGACCACCACTATCACTTTGTAACACGAATGAAGTTAAGTTTAATATTATGAGTAAAATAAGGGGGCTGACCGAATGGCATAGAGGTATGCACACTTGTCTCAGAGCCGTTTAGCCCCTGCTTGAATTTTGGCTCAGCTAGAAACTGTCACCCTGGTGTCTTGCAGGCAGGGTGAGCAATCAACGTGTGTCCTGTCCCTCTCAGATGGATGTTAAACTGCATCTCGTCTTCCAGCATTAGTTTGTGGACATTAAAGATCCTATGGTGTCCTTCCCAAAGAGTAGGCGAGTGATGGCAGGCACTATGAACGAACTACAAATTGCTGTCCTCACCTACAGATGGTGTTGCATCAGCGGCACAGCCACACTCCTAGCCAATGATGCTACCCCACACCCTTGTGCTGTACACGAACAAAGAAGTAAAATGAAATTGCTCGTTGAGCAAGGAATTGCCGGAATAACTTTGTCATATCTGCATGATCTCTGAAAAAACAAAAACCTGGCAATCAATTTGGTTCTTATAAGTCAATAGTGCTACTGCTTAATGAGTTAGAGCACTTAGTTTGGTCATGATCATAACTTGGAAGTCAATCGGACTTGAAATGGTGTTTTTTATCGCAATTTGAAAGTTTTGACCCGACACCCCTGACATTCGACCCCCGACCGCTAAGAAGGGTGTTGGTGTGACACCCCAATGAGATATATGGTTGGTTGCAGAATTGGAAGATGCACATTTTGCATTTGGTTTGAAGTCGATACGACCATTTTAGTGGACGTCATTGCGAAAATAAGAATTTCGGTTTTTCGGTGACCTTGAACTTGACCTTTGACCTAGATTCACCAAAAACGACTTGTGTCTCAGTTGGACCATGGCCGACGTCTGTGCCCAGTTTGGTCATGATCGCTGAAACAGTGTGGCTGCTACAGGGTAAACAAACACACAAACAGACAGACAAGCCGGTAGGCGGCGATGGGTCGCCGAGCATGGAAACTATAAGATAAAGAACAAAATGGATGTCATATAGCGGATAGGGAATCACCTTAAGATGCATACAAATCTCATCCAGTTCCATCTACTGATAACTACTCGATATCCATTTGAATGAAAAGTACCGAAAATGCGGTTTGAAATCGGAAATCCCCAAAGTTCGAGGGGGTGCTGTGGGTGAACAAAGATCTAAATCGAAAATCCGGCTCCATCCTTTGTGCACAATGTATTCCAGACGATTAGTGTGAATTTTCATGACCATCCGACCATAACCCTAGGAGGAGTAGCATTTGGCGCGAAGGCACCTCCAGCTCTCGCATATTATCGATTTTTGCACTAATTGGCCTTTGACCCCTGACCGAAGCGAAATCAGTCAATATGTCCTGAGGCAAAGTTGTAGTATTCATTGAGTACCATGAACCTGCAAAGTTTCATTCATATCGATGCACTCACCTGGTCGCTCGGGGGCCTTCAATTTTCGCCAATTTTCACGCATACCCTAATTGTAGGGGGCGCTGCAGGTAAAGTATTCCATATATCACAAAAATCGGAATATATTTGATAGAGCATCACCTGTAGATCAGTCGTGCCAAATTTCATAACCCTACGAGGGATAATGGCTTTCGGAGTTGATTTCGCTGAACGGTACCGATTTTGAAGGTTTTTCGGTTGTTGCTAGAGAACCAAAGCGTCCCTAGCAACCATCACAATTTCCAAAGCACTAGGTCATAACATGACCTACCACCCGAGTTTGCTCAAAATCCGCCGACGTTTACGACCAATTATGCTGATGACAAATGAACAAACATCCAAATGAAAAATTGTGCTAAGCACGACACTTGGCGAATTAGTTGACCTTTCCGTGTGATGGTCCAAGCTGTGATGTCATAGAATATGTGGTGTTTATTTGTTCGTACATTAATAAAATGACGCGACGTCACAAATAACAATTATCAGGTGTGCGTTGTCATGGTAACGGCAGCAGATTGAAAATTTTCACGACTCATTTAAAGCCACCATGTGACATTCAACAACTTATCATTGGTGCTTGTTGCCTTCATTCTGATCGTAGAAAATATTTGAAAATACCGAGGAACATTACTTTTCAACCAGCTTTACGATCCCGTTATCAGGTTTGAAATATGTTGTAAAACAAAAATATGTATTTTATTTGTGTGTTTTTCATGTTTTGGGTGACCCTGACCTTGACCTTGGGTCAATTTCGATCAAACTTTGTACACATGTTAATATTACATGCATAAATAGACAGTATAAGTTTCAATATAATAAGTGCAAAAGTGTTTGAGAAATAGCCATGTGTAATTCACAAAATTACCCATTGGTTTATAATGGGTGATAATATAAAGTGATGCAGAATCCAGATCCTGATATTGAACATCACCAAAGTCACATATCCTTTTGTACTGTGGATTTCTATCAGCTGTTAAAATTTCATCCAAATCGGTTAAGAATTGTGACCTGTAGAACGAATTGAATTTTTTTTAAATCACGCCAATAGCTAAAAACTTTCACATCATATGCTTGCGAAAACTGTGCATAATTTGTACTAACATGCATTTTAAAACATTTAGATATTCCATTGAAGTTTAATTTGGCGTCAACACGAAGTCGTTACGACTTCCGGTAACTGAGTTATGTTCAAAAGCTTGTTTTCACCTTTTCTGACGTAACGTCGTGACGTTAAGTGCGATTATGACGTGATTTGATCCCAGACTATTTCAGCAAGATTGCCTATCACGTGTTAAAATTTGAGAACGATTGCTTCAGTAGTTTCGGCTGCACAAGAGCGTAAATATATATTTTTTTAAAATGATGTCAATAGGCAAAACTTTGACGTCATACGCTTGCGAAAACTATGCGTAATTTGTAATAAGATGCATTTAGTAATCATTTAGATGTTTGAATGAAGTTTAATTTGGCATCAAGCGACTTCCGGTCACTGAGTTATGTCCAAAAATGTGTTTTCACGTTGTGTGACGTCATGTCGCGACGTTTAGTCCGATTAAGACGGGGTTTGGACGCGGGCCGTCTCAGGTGGATTGCCTATCAGGTGTAAAAATTTAAGAACGACTGGTCCAGCTGTTTGGGCTGTAGACGACCAGACAAACAAACAAACATACAAACCAACAAATGGAACAGACCAAAATACTTGACAAAATCGAAGGTTTCGCCAAGTAACAAACATCCAAACAAACAGACAGAATTACTGACAATAAGGGTCACCTATTTCAGCGACCCAACAGACAGACAGACACACAGGATGACACACACAACCGACCAACATAATTGCTGAAATCCGAAGGATTCCTGCAATTAATAAGGAACTCTTTCAAACAAGGATTTATTCTCGCTAACGAAATGGTATACTTCTGATCAATATGTACTACATTGTTGGGTTTTAAACTCACACAGTACAACTATAATACATGGGATATCGATTCTTCTCTTTCTTTTTCTTGTTTTTCATTTGCACATTGAAGAAAAAAAAATGTAAACAATAAGGCTGAATTCCCAAGCCTACTCCCTTTACATGCAGCATATTTATTTACAGGTGAAGTTGGAAGACGAGTGTGTACGTCCAGAGACCTGTCCTTGTTACCATCACGGAAAGGCCTATGAGCCTGGCAAGAAAATTGTGGTGGATTGCAATACCTGGTAAAAATAATTATTTTATATTTTCTTCTATCCTTATCAAAGTACTGGTAAGATAGCATAAATGTACATACCTGGCTTTGCGCTGTCTCGCCTGGGTTTGAATCTTGACAGCGATAAACTGTCATCGTCGTGATTTACAGGCAGAGTGATTCATCAAAGTGTGTGCTGTCCCTCAGATGGATCTTAAACTGGTTGCCCCTTCTGGTAGCAGTAGTTGGTGGTTCTTAAAGATCCCACGCCGGCTTGCGTGAAAAGTTGATGAGTTATTGCCCTCATTCTGAATACATTACAAATTTCTTCCCCAACCTAAAAGCGACATGTCATGATGTAAACTAGCAGCCATGTGCTGCACATGATATCATGATGATGATGAGCCTTCTCCTAACTAATATTTCCTGAATTTTGCAGTGTGTGTAAAGCCAGGAAGTGGAGCTGTACAGACATTCAATGTCCAAGAAGTTGTCTCACCCTTGGTGCCACGAATTTCCTTACATTTGATGGTTCTCATTACACCTTTGGAGGAGGCTGCAGATATGTTCTTGCCCAGGTAATGCTGAATTTAATAAAAGTTAATAACTTTACCCTTTCATTCACAATTTCTCAAGTGTGATATATATATATATATATATATATATATATATATATATATATATATATATATATATATATATATATATATATATATATATATATATATACATACTCTGCCAATCTAGTAATAAACAAGCAAGAGTAAATCTGGTCTCAGGCAAGGTTTCACCCACTACCCAGTGAGCCTCCTCAGGCCAAAAGGCCCCAAGGCGAGGCACATGTCCATTTTTATTCCTCAGATGACAATTCGTTTCCAGTCACATGCCAGTGTGAGAGGTCAATTTTGGAGTGTTAGGGATATTTCAATCAGCTCCGTCTCTTTATCTGTCTGCCCGTGTCCGTTTGTCCATCTGTCATGCTATCTCCTCAAAAACGGTTGTGCAGAAATTCACCAAACTTGATACATATGATCACCACGTCATGGCTAAAAGGTGTGAGTGCAGTATCATTGTTGGCTCCACCCCCTGGGACCGTGTGTGTGTGTGTGTGTGTGTGTGTGTGTGTGTGTGTATGTGTGTGTGGTGGGGAGGGGGGTGTCAAAAGGTCAAACACTGAAAAATCCAATTATGGGCACATTTTAAAACATTTTTAATGAAACTTTGTACATGCAATCAACATTGGGGAATGCAAGAAATATGTAAGGATTTTAATTTTTTTATTTTTTATTTATTTGATCCCTGGATCATGTCCTGGGGGTCGGGAATGAGGGTCACAGGGGTCAAAACAGAAGATTTTCTTCACTCAAAATTTGATATTATGTTATTCCTGATGGAACTTTTTAACATCTTTCAACTCTGCTTTAAGTTGAAAGCGTGGAGATTTGTGATGGTGCAGAATCGACGTTGTTGTCGTTTGATTTTGCTAAACCTTAATGAACAAACGCCAATTTCATCATCGATGGTCTGCTCTGCTTTTTTATGATTTACTCGTGATCTGATATTGTTCGTATGGGAGTAAGTGTGTGTACATTCGTTCTTGTTTTCGGGTTTCTGGCGCATGGACATGGCTGGATTCGCATACGGGTTGGACATGGTGACGCGTGGGTCATGTAATTGGTGGAGTTTCCTTTGGTTGTTGTACACTTGTTGTGTAGGGGATCAAGCGTTGTTCTTTTTGCTCACTTTGTCCAGCTGTTTGCACCATCCAGTTTTTGCAATTCGTATCAGAGGTATATACTGTATTGTGAAGGTATATTCACAGTCTCCCCAGATAGACGACCCCCTCGGCTCTTGACATGCTATGTCTCCAAAATCTACCATTATTGTCGGTATCTATTGTCCTGAGGAAGCTCGCTGGGAAGTGCGTAGAACGTTGCCGGGGACCGAACCAGCTCTTGCTTGTTTATGACTAGATTACCAGAGTAGATGTAGTTACTTTTTTGGTTAGATGCACCTTTTTCCTTCAGACAAGTTTATAATAATAAAAATAATGATAATATATATAATGTATATCCTGGATGTAGCATCTGCCTTTGTGCTGTCTCGTCTGGGTCAGAATCTTAGCACATCTATAAACAGTCATCCTTAATATTTCACATGCAGGGTGACACATCAAAGTGTGTCATCCCTCCGATGGACATTAAAATGAGTGTCCCTTCTGCCAGCAGTAGCCGGTGGTCATATATATTACTGTTGAAATACAACTTCCGGCTTAGATGCAGTTTGTGAAAGAGACATATTACAATGAGGACCCTCGACTACTCTGCAAACCCATTTGAGTAATGAGCCTGCATCCACAAAAAAAATCCCATCCTTTAGATTGATTTTCCAAATTCTTTCATTATTTGAGTCCTCAATCACTAAGATCCATAACAAGAATCTGCATGCAAATCCTGTTCTTCTCAAACTTAGACCATGTTATAACTCGAGGGTTTGTTTATTTTATTTGCAACGTTTTATATTACATTTTTGTTTTCTCGTATTTTCCATGTATTAATATTTATTTCCTGTAAGTTGAAAACGTTTTCAATTTTTTCTCATGTAGGACTTTTGTGGGACAGCAAGTGGGACATTCCGCATTGTAATGGAGAGCGTTTACTGCGAGAGTCACATGGCCCATTGCACCAAAAACCTCTACGTTTACTACCGTGGAACTGAAGTGGAGTTTACAAATGGCAGAGTAGGTTGTTTTATTATTTTCTCATTTTTATCTTAAAAACCCTTTCACTTCCCATTGAAGATGCTATTGAAACGTGCAGGGGGACAGTTCCTACAGAAATTACTAATAGCTAATGTCACCCCGAAGGGGTTGCGAGACTATTTCAATGCTGCTGTCTGTTTGTCTGTGTGTCTACATCTACATATTTTCGCTTAAAATATTTTTTCTCTGCAACCGCTTGCCCGAATGATGAAAAACTTTAAATATATGGAGAATATTTGATTGATAACTCGGACATTGTAGGTCACATGGTAAGGCAACCATACTGGAATAAAGGGAAAAATTTGGACATAATTTCTGAAACCGCTCAATGAAAAAAATTGAAACTTGGCATATGTCATCAACGATAATGATGACATCACCGGTGAAGTGAGATACCAGCCATAATTGGTTGAATCAAAATCATTGTCTGAAATATTTGATATCATCTATGGTGAGTGAAGAAATATATTTATGATGTCATCCGCCACATGTACTCGCATCCAGATCGGATTGAAAATAAAGACATTAAAACAAAAAAAATCTTCTCCAGAACAGCTTAACAGATCAATGCGAAACTTCATACATACAATCGACTAACATGGGGAATATAGTTGGAACTTTTTTTCATATTCATCTTCATTAATGCAATTTAGCCTTAATGCACACAAATGTGGCCATTAAATATCCTAACAATCAAAAAAGCTACGGATAATGGCAATGTATGTGACACAATAGGGTGCATGGATCATACGGATATATGGGCCATAATAGCAGTGGGCTAAAATAGTGTGTTCGGTTAACGATGGTATTTTTGTTCAGAATGAACGTGCGAGGTGAAACGATGTGCTCCACTGAGTGTCATTCTAGTTATACAAGCAACAACTTTGTCTGTTGCCTAAATACCAGTTTTTTTCCTCTACAAGATCTGGGCTCATGGATGAGCACCATAATGGAGGATGCAAACTGACGCAAGGGTAGTGGGGCAAATCTTTGACGCAATAAGCAAAGGAGTGAATGAACAGGAAAAAAGGGGAGTGAAGGAAACACTGAAACCAGCAAGAAAGATGATTGGGTTAGGAAGGGTTAATGGTGGTAATACCAGTAAATATCATGGGTCAGGATGGGGGATGACATGAGGTGATGGTGCACCATCTGCTTGAAATCTGACAGGGATAACACCACCTCTGTAAAGTGGTTCCACAAAAGGGAGAAGCGAGGAATAAAAAAAAAGTTGAGGTTTTTGGAAGTGTAATTAGGAGGAGGTGACTGAAAGACTGCATACTTCCTGGAGTTTATTGAGGTTTTATAACCACCACGGGAAGGAGGGGAAGCTAACATTTCAGGCATTGACCTTTCGTCAGAGCAACAGAAAAGCTTTTGCTTCAATGATGCGTTAACACCCGAAACGTCAGCTTCTCCTTGCCTCCCATGGCAGTTAAAATACCTCAATTAAGGTTCTGTTGATTTCATCTATAGTTCTACCTATCCGCTGATACATATCGATACTCTACTTCACCAGCAAGACTAGTTATTTATTCTACTTCCTGAGGTTGTTGGGGAGGGTCTGAGCTCTGAGAGAGAAGATTCTATACATACACGAGCTTCTGTCTTTGTAATTCAATTAACTGGCATTTCTTCAAGTTATTATTATTATTATTATTATTATTATTATTATTATTATTATTATTATTATTATTATTATGCCTGTGCTGCTGTTGTTTAGGTTGGATTGTTTCTTGATCGGTACATTGTTGTCAATCCCTAGGAAGTCATATTTCTACTCATCATCATGTCTGTTATCATTTTTATGTTTCTCATGTTTTCTTACCACAGCCACAGATCAGGAAAAAAAGTGTTTCTGGAGCAGACATCAACCTGATCTCCTCAGGCAGTTACTACATTATGGCCACCAGTGGCGGCCTGTCTATCCTGTGGGATAAAGGGACGAGAGTCGTAGTCAAACTGTCACCGCATTATCGGGTAAGTTTGTTCTGTCTCCTTTCATACCTTAATCATAATAATCATACCTGTCTCCTTAATCTCAATGAATGTATGATCATGACTCCTTCACAATCACAGTAACTCCGATAAATGGCCTAACGTGTGTCAGCCCGATGAGGTTAGCTTCAAGAAAAATACATTATTATAAAGAGTGCAATACGCACAAATTTAATGCTATCAAGTGTTATATCTTGCACTAAATACTGTTGCACTGTTGTGTAGCTACTCTATAGTTAAAATAAGGTTGGCAGGAGAGCCTGGATGCATGCACACACTCGCCTTTGGGCTGTCCATCCTTAGATTGAATCCTGACCCAGCTATAAACGGTCATCCTGGTGTTTCACAGGCAGGGCAAGGCGTATATTTGTGTGCTCTCCTACGGATAGACGATAAACTGGGTGTCCTGTGTGCCTGCATTACTTTGTGGACATTAAAGATCCTACAGTATATACTTAATTTGTGAAGAGTAGGAGAGTGATCACCTGCATCCTAAACATATTCTAAATTCCTGCCGAGACTGCAGGAACCTGGTGATCTGGTCTTCTTCGAGGTTCCTTGACACAAGGTTACGCTGCTTGCTATGGTATAATATTGTTGTGGGCCGGAGGTACGGTAGCGAGAACGACCGCCAGGTGGGGGGAGTTACGTCGTCTCCCACCAGACTCCCGGAATTGTAGGCCGTCCCTCTCGGATAATTCCGTGACGCGGCGGGTCGCTTAGCCGACCGTGGATGCCAATACCCCCACCGCGTAGCGTAGGGTCCTTTTGTCTAGAACCAATTTACCTAATTAACCACGCGGTGTCGTTTACCGGGGAACCATGCCCTCAGCGCGTCTTGCTCGAACCCGGTCACTCTACCGACTGCGGTAGAGTTCCAACTACCGACTACCAACTCCGGTTCGGGTGCAGTCGAGCGGAACTGCCAAAGCCATGCCGGCTAGGACGAGCAGATTAACGGGAACAAAGACCCGGCTCAAACTCAGATCCGAACCATGAACTGGACCAATGAAGGAAAATACGAAAACGAACTGGGAACATTTCTACACTAATTTATTTATAATAAATGAAGAAATTTATGTGGCACAGAAACAGGTTTATTGGGGTGTTATGCAGGGGGAATAAGGAAGATGTAGGGTGACAATTTACAGCAACTTATAAAGCAGACACAGAGCAGACTTGCGCAGGAATACACAGGCAAGATTTACACTGATCGAAAACACTTATACAGTTTCTACTTATTAAACTGGCACCACACACTCAGACACACACTCGGACAAAATGAACCCAGTTGAAGGCAAAGGACTTTTGCAGCCAGGGAGGTAGGCGGGCTGAGGTCGCAGTTCTTTTCAGTACCTGAGTCTCGGGGAAAGGAATGCTCCGTGGTGCGGCACCAGCCAACAGTCGTGCAGTCAGGTCCACAGCCGCCCGTGTGGAGTTTGGGTCCATGGAAGAGCTCGAGTGGGCCGGGACCAGCCGTCGGGCCGTCGGGGGGAGACGTGAGCGGAGCCAAGCAGCGGTAACCCCTTCATTTTCCAACCAACTCCCGCCTCCAAGCACAGAACGAACGAGTCCCAAAGAACTCAAGACTGAGGATGGTGTCGTGGTTTATAGACTTCCCTCAGCGGGGCAGGGCCTTGGACAAAACTGACATCACTGTCTGCCCTGATTGGACAGGGCCTCCATGGGTCCGCCCTTTCTGGGCGGGGCCTCGGCCAGGCACCGGCGAGGCTCGCCCACTCCACACGTGTGGACTCGTCGAGAAAGAGTTGGAGCGTTTGGAAAAGCCGAATAGGAACTGCAACAGCGAAGTTTCACTCTCGGAAAAACGAGCCTCCAGAGACAACAGGTGGACCGTGGTATGTTGTTGCCAGTGTACCGAAGGCTGCAAGCGCTCGGGTACCGTGGATCGCAATGGAGGATGGGATATAAAGATTTATTACCCAAACTAAAAAAACATCGCAACGCACCCTTTCAATTTCCCCCTACACACAAGGAGGGGTTCTCTCTACACATATACTTAACAGCATAACTGACTTGGGACACCTGTATGTTGTTTGCGTACGGTTCGTAGAACCGTAACAATATGATTGCTGTCTGTGCAGCAGCTTTTATACTATCAACAAATTGACCAGGTAATTCACATGTTTCATGTGAATGGCCTTCTTGGGATATGAATGGCAACCAATTCTGTACTTAAAAAAACAGCAACAACAACAACAACAACATTTCACCACTTTTCTGAAAAATCCAATTCCAACACAAGTAAAACTCGAAGGGCACTCGGGAGAGCGCATACCTCCACCAAACAATGCCTGACCCACAAGAACATATCTGGCACATTACATTTTTGAAATATCATGCTACATATCATTCTTGGCCCGATCTCTCAATGGTGAAGAATAACTTGATAAATTAAATAAATTCCATAACCAGAAATTTCACCAAAATCGGATCAATTCGTCCTTGCAACACTCTCAACATGTCCACCAAGTTTCATCCGAATCAGTCCACAACTCTTTTGAGATACCGTGTGATAATTATATTGGTTTAGCCCGATTTATCAATGGTGAAGAATCACTTTAACAAAATTATCAGATTTGGATCCGGATCCGGATCCGGATCTGCACCAAAATTGAAATAACTTGTCACACACCCAACATGTCCACCAAGTTTCATCCAAATACATCCACAACTTTTTGAGATATCATGCTATATATTGTTTTTGGCCTTTTCGCTTAATGGCGAAGAATCACTTAAAAAATTGTGGTAGTCGGATCTGGAACCGGATCTTCACTAAAATTTATTCAGTTCGTCCTTGTCACACACTGAACCTGTCCACAAAATTTCATCTCGATCCGTCAAAAACTTTTTGAGATATCCTGTACACAGGCCAACAAACAAACTTGAAGAAGACCGTGCAGAGCACGACACTTGCAAAATCCATACAACAAATTTGACCTCAAAAATAATTGGTGGTTGAATTCAATGACAAAATATACAACTCCTTTTTAAATTTCAAGTGAATTGGATAAAAATTGACAATTTTTAGCAATTCGGCCTATGTTGACCTTTTGAATGAAGTGGACCTTCAAAATAATTGGCTAGTTGAATTCAGTGACCAGAAATATAAATCCTCTTCAAATTTCAAGTCAATCGGATGAAAATTGAAGATTTTAGAAATACCACCTTAGTTGTTGACCTTTGGCCTATGTTGACCTTTTGACCTCAAAAAACAATAGGCTTCTCCCTTATGATAAACTCTACCAGGTGGTGAAGTTTCGTGAAGATCGGTTTAAAATTGTGACCTGTAGGCGACAAACAGGCAAACAATGTGTACAATTGGGTTCATCTAGTCCTGTTAACAATTTGGGTTCATCAACTGAGAGTTCTTGAGGCAAATGTCTGCTAACCACGATGGGGAGAAAAGCAAAACTGATCCTTCAGATGTTCGCCCTTCATCTATTTTGCTCCAACAGAGGGCAAACTTTTGTGTCCATCTTGTTTACCCCGTGTACCCGGCCCCATCTCTCTTCCTTCCACCGATCTCCTAATGTCTCTGTTCCCCCACTGTTTTGTCCTTCTCTCTCCCGCCTCTCTTATCTCCTGCTCCCCTTGTTGTCGGTTCTGTGTGCTAGCTCTCATACGAGCCTCGACATTGTATACAAAAAAAAACAAAACACCAAAATCAATATCTTTGCTTTGTCAATCCCCAAATGATAAAACCAATGGTTGAAGTCATTCGCCATTGTAGATCGATACTATATATCCTTAATCGAGTGGATTATTCTTGTTATTTGCATGCACACCACCCCGCTAACTCCCTCCAAACTACAACCTTCGTGTATCTACTGCTGGTGCAAAAGCTCAAACACTCAATCATGGACACGAAAATAGGTGGCCCCTTATTAAACAAAGCTGTGAATTTAGTTAATTTTCTTTAACCCTAACATGATGCAGTCCAGTGCAGTAGTTTTATTTGTACAAGTCATACATAATTCATATGATCTCTTCAGCGAAGCAAGGTAAGTTTATTGATGTTGATACCAATGTTGTTTAGGGTCGAAGTTTTTTTTTTTTTTTTTTTTTTTTTCTATCAGGCTTCTGCAAATCCCACCTTCCCTCCCACCCTATAGGGAAGTTTTTGATATGGCAATCATCTATATGTGATGGAGCAAGTGTACGTGATGATGTATATATGTAGATCCGCTCTTCACCCATTGGATGGACAGCTGACCTGACGTCACCCACAATTGTAACCTGAAATACTTAACCGAAAGTGCCCAGAGGACCCTGAAGACCCCAAATCCCCAGAAGATCAAAAAGACCCTGAAGACCAAGAAGACACAAAAGACCCTGAAAACTCCAAAAGACATAAAATACCCTGAAGACCCCAAAGACCCAGGGCATCTAAAAGACCTCGAGGACCTAAAAGACCATGAGGACCAAAAATACTGAGAACCCCAAATACCTAAAGGACCTAAAACAACTGATGTACCCAAAAGACAAAACGGGACGATCATGGACCCATGGAAATTCTACATAATGTAAAATGTGACTTCAGGTCTCTAACCTTCCACCCCCACCTCCCACACCCACACACAATCCCACGTCTTTAACCCAACCTCTCACCACACCCAAACTCTGTGCTCCCTTCCCCCTTTTTTCAAATCCTCAAACCCCATTCCAACCCAATGTCCTCAACTCCCACCCCCCAACACATCCTCAAAAGCCTCAACCCCCTCAATCCCAACTTTGTCCTCTCTCTGCCCTCCCTCCCCCAAGCCAACTCTGTCATCCCCTCCCCCTTTCTTCATCAAGTCCTCAACTGCCCTGAACCCCAAGTTATCAATCTCCCTTCCAACCCCAAGTCCTCCTTATGTCCAACTCCATGAACCTCCATCCCCAATTCTCTGTCCTCCCCTCCCCATTCTATGAATTGCTGGATACATTGCAATGCATATAAATGCCTGGAGACGCCAGCATTCGTGGCTTTATTTCATTTCCGCACATGCCATAACCTCAATCTCCCTCTTCCAACTCCATGCAGTCTTACCCTCAACTCTCCATTCTCCCCTCCCCTTTTATTCCTGTTCTTAACATTGTTATACAAATATACACAGGGAACTTTGGTGCATGAGATGGCCATTTGGCCTATCATGCCTGTGTTACTGTTCCCGTTTATGTTAAAAGTAAATAAAGATGGAACGTTAAATTCACAATCACTTCCCCCTTTCTTCCCTTATCTGTACTATAATTCTCAGACCAGTGTTTGTGTGTTTGTCATGCTACTCCTCCTACAGTTGTGGGCCGATTCAAACCAGACTTACTACATAGGATCAGCATGACCCCAGTGGGTGGATGGATGGTGTTTTTATCTTTGCCATAGGACTTGGGGGGGGGGGGAGGACGCAAATTTTCCATGTAAATGTATATTGTATAGTGTAACCTCCCACTGGAGGAGGGTATTACAAGTCTCTTTTTTGTGTGTTTTGTAGTGAGGTGTTTTGAATTATAAGCAGTCGGTATGTTTTTGTTTCATACACATAACTTCATGGTTTTTTTTTTTTGCCTACACAAAAAAGGGATGCATCAGAAGAATGTGTTGCATGCTTGGAACAATATCGCCCATCAGGTGGGTGGGTCTTAAGGTGTATCCTGGGTTACCTTGCTGGGGTCTGAGGCTGCCATGTGTTTTTTGCCTGCTCAACCATGCCTAGATTTGCAACAGGCCGCAATGATTTCTAAATGATAAAGTTTATTTTTCACTCTCCTCCCGCATATTATGAATATCTATGAATCGCTGGATACATTGCAATGCTTATAAATGCCTGGATACGTAAGCATTCATGGCTTTATTTCATTTCCACACATGCCATCACCTCAAGAATCTCTTAACCTCAGCTGAATTACAAAATTTAAGCTCCAGAATTGAACAAAGCAGCAGTATAGACTGCTAAAATTTTTTTTATAAAAAACCAATGTCACCCCCAGGGTGACCAGTATCTTGCCAAAATGTGAACATGAGTGACTTATTTATTCAATTAAAGTTACTCAAAAAATAAGGGTTTCGTCGACCTTGATGCTTGACCTTTTTGTGACCTTGACCTTTATATTTTCATACGGTTAATGGTATCTCTCCAGGACCGTTGTACATGAAATATCAAGAGATTTTGATGAGAACTGAGGAAATAAAATTTTCATGAAAAATCCGTTTTTTCGTCATGTCAAACTTTTAACAGATCAGCACTTATCAAGCGCTTTCATATGAGGTATTACTCGATATGGTATCTAAGATTTCAAAATTTGACCTTGGGAGCAAAAACTTTCGACCTCCAGCGCTAACCATGAAGGTCAAGGCCGATCGCCACCAAAATTAATCAGCTGAGCACCAGACCATGAACTATATTCCCATGAAGTTTGAAGACGATCCGATCAAA
Organism: Eptatretus burgeri; assembly: GCF_056783735.1. Lineage (NCBI taxonomy): Eukaryota > Metazoa > Chordata > Myxini > Myxiniformes > Myxinidae > Eptatretus > Eptatretus burgeri. The sequence continues at coordinate 40,998,307 of NC_140963.1, read as the reverse complement.
ATTACTCAAAAAATAAGGGTTTCGTCGACTCCCCCGATTTGAAACAAAGTGACCTTGACCTTTGACCTTCAAAATTTTATGCGCTGAAAGGGACCTCTATAGGACTCTGATATGCGAAGTTACAAAAATTTCCAATGATAACTGTGCTCTGCAGAGTGATCGATACGTGATAACAGACAAACAAAAATAAAAATAAAAAAAAACATACAAGCTGACTAACATATCTTGCAAAAACTTCGTTTTGGCAAGATAACAAGAGTTAATTTGTCAAATTCGGACATTGGGTTTTTCCGTTGCATGGGTTTATCGATGGCATTTTGTAATCGCTTGCCAAGCCAGGAGTTCCGTTGGAGTGCTTGCTCGAATGCTAAAGCCACTTTCCGAGCGCCCTTCAGTCGATAGTGGTACAGTCGGTAGTTGCTATACAGGTAGAGGTACGTACACAGCACACACAGACGTGGTACATATGGGTAGATTTGGATCTGTACGGACTCTCCGTGCATGTGTGGACATGCCTTGCCTGTTACAGGTACTGTGGTGGCAAAGTTTCATCCCAAATCTTATTTTATGAGGATTTCCTTTGTTCTTGTGACTATTTCTAAAGCAATTGGTTATCTGATTTGCTTCACAAAGGTTTTATGGTTTCTCTTTGTGAGTTTCAAAGCAAAATATATTTGATAACACCCTATTTCTGAGCCATTTGCCATATTAACCTGTTTTCTAAATTACTGAGCCAAACTTTTTTCTCCACCCATCACATGCAGCTGTTTATAAAGAATAATGTTTGTGAACATCTTGAAATGTTTGTATAAATGCATCGTTGTTTTTTTAATTTGTTTTTTGAAATTCCCCAAAAAGAAGAGAAAATACTGAAGGTTTTTGTGTTGTATATAGTATTGAGTATGTACTGTAGTCAGTAATCACATTGACTCCAATCTGCCAATTTCCTAAAAATTGCTGATATCGACCAAGCACGAATAAAGTGTGTGTGTGTGTGTGTGTGTGTGTGTGTGTGTGTGTGTGTGTGTGTGTGTGTGTGTGTGTGTGTGTGTGTGTGTGTGTGTGTGTGTGTGTGTGTGTGTGTGTGTGTGTGTGTGTGTTGTTCATAAAGCATAACATATTGTCTCTGCTATCTCCCTTCTCCCCACCTCTCTCTCTCTCTCTCTCTCTCTCTCTCTCTCTCTCTCTCTCTCTCTCTCTCTCTCTCTCTCTCTCTCTGTCTCTCTCTCTCTGTCTCTCTCTGTCTCTCTCTCTCTCTCTGTCTCTCTCTGTCTCTCTCTGTCTCTCTCTGTCTCTCTCTCTCTCTCTCTCTCTCTCTCTCTCTCTCTCTCTCTCTCTCTCTCTCTCTCTCTCTGTCCCATCCAAATACAGTGCAACACCCTCCCACACATTTCTCTCTCTCCCTCCCTCTGTCTCCGGGTGATGTTTATCTCCGGGTGGTGTGTTTGTCTCCCGATGTGTTTTTGTCTGGGTTGGGTTTGTCTCTGGATGGAGTTTGTGCCTGGGCATTGTTTATGGCCAAACAGTGTTTGTCTCCAGACCTGTCCGGGCCGTGTCTGTTTGTCTCTGGGCAGTATTTATCTCCGGACATGTCCGGGTGGTGTTCATATCTGGATGGCTTGGTTCTGGATGTGTCTAGCGGGTTTTGCCTCCAGACGTGTCCGGGCAGTGTTTGTCTCTGGGTGGTATTTATAGTATGACCGGTAGAAAATGGATTACACACATTATTTTGTTTCCATCTTCTCTGTTATTCTATGCAGAATAATTTTGATGAGACAGTATGAATCGTAATTAATGCTCCATTACCCATCTGCCTTCCCTTCCTCTCACCTCACACTGCCTTCGCTTCCCTTCCCCCAACCCACCTCATTCTCCCCCCCCCCTCGCTCCCACACCCCTCTTTTCTCTTTTCCCCTCCACCTCCTCCCTCTCTCCCCATTTTTTCTCCCACCCCCCCCCCCTTAGTATTCCCATCAGCAAAGCAACGGGTGTATTTGCAAGTTTTCAAAAAGAAACTTAGTTTGAAGACACAAGTTAAATGTGACAGTCACAAGTGAAAAATAATATATTTTCATTTCACATTCCCTTTTCTGGCAGTCTCTGGTTTGTGGTCTTTGTGGAAACTTCAATGGGAAACAGAACGACGACTTGACGTCGAGCACCAATGAGCTTGAAGTGCAGGTGTCTATATTTGGCAATTCATGGAAAACAGATTCGTTGTGCCCCGATTCCCACGAGGTGAGCATCAATTTGATATGTTTACATCGTTACGTTTATTCTTCAGTTTTCCTTTCACACCTTCAGCAGACTTTTTGTTGTGTTTTCCAAAGTTGTATTTCATATATTTAAACTCCTGGTGTGTCTGACTGTTTTTGCATAGTTGCATGTGCACACACACGTGTGTTCAGGAGAGGATTTTAGAATGATTTTTTCTCAATTCAGTATAGCTGCCAGACCATGTGGCCTATCAATTATTCGTAAATACTCTAGTATCCCCAAGGCTTGGGGAACATTTTTGTGAAGTTTCCCCTTGATCTGCCCAGTCGTTATGGAGAAGAAGATTTTTTTCTGTTTTTGGGTAAATCCAATATGGCTGCCAAACCATGTGACCTATGATGTAACATGTGTGAACGTTTTGTTCCTCATGGATAGACAGCCTTATGTGTAAAGGTTCGCATCAATGTGTTCAGACGTTTTAGAGAATAATTTTGAAGCTTTAAAAACAACAACAAAAAAACATGGGTGCTGAACCTGGTGTTGGCTTAGCGGTTAGGGTGGTGGCTTGGGATCCCAGGGTCCTGAGTTGAAGCTCCGTTGGCTGCTGAATTAACACCGGGGGGTTGACTCAGCCTGTCATACTTCCGAGGTTGGCAAAATAAGTACCAGTGTAGCAGCCAAAAGGCTGCACATGAAGGGAAGGGGTATTGACGGATTTATTAAATCTGGTATTGGTGTGGCGCAGGCATGATGGGCCGAATAGCCTCCTCCTGTGCATAAAAAAGAACCACATGAACAATAACATTATCAATGTGTTTTTTTTTTTTTCTGTAGACCAATTTATCCTGAGATGACCCTAAAAAAATGTTCATACTGATCGGATGTAGCATTCTATATTTGCAATTATGACGTCAAAATGAAGGCACCTATGACATCATTAAAAAAAATCACTCTTATTCCCCATGGAGGAGTACTTGCCATGTTCCAAGTTTCAATTTTTAACCATGGTGCAGTTTCGGAGATACGGAGGTCCAAAGTTTTTCCTTTTTTCCAACATGGCTGCCACACCACATGACCTATGATGTCATAATTATCATTAAAGCATTCTACAAGAGTAGTCGCTCCTCTGGCGAATTTTTTTTCTCAATCCGAGAAGCGGTTGAAGAGAAAAACCCATGTTCTGTGCGGACAAAAACAAACAAAGAACCAGGCCAAAATGGACAAACAGACCCAAATGAAATAGCCTCTCCTCCGATGAGGGTAACAATAATTCCACCGTTCGGGTGGAAACTCAAAATCACAATTGTATTGTGATGTTATCAAACCAGCGGATATTTCTGCCCAGCCTGTGATTGTGTTTACTTCCGGATCTGGAGCAGCTTCATACGGATCGAAAGTCAAAATCATAACTGTATTGAGATACTTATGAAACCTCCCACCCACCTTATGACATCTGCTGTGACCCAAAAAAATTCCACAGAAGGTTTGGCAGGGCCACCTTCAAAACTGAGGGAGTAGTTTGGGGACAGATGGATGGACAGGCACTCCAGCTTTATAATACACTAGCAAATACAACTCTTCACTTCGCTGATGGGAATATTAAGACGGGTGAGGGGGAGCGAGGAGGGGTGGGGAAACGAGGAGGATGCCGGAGAGAGGGGTGTAGTCGGGAGGGGAAGGTGGTGTTCTGCACATTATGTCGGCGTTAGTACAGGATTAAACGAAATTGGGTATGTTAAAACAGTACGTTCAAATGGTTCACACTAAACACTGCCCAGAGACGTACGTGGGGGGGGGGGGGAGGGGCTTTGAGAGGAGGTAAGTGTGAGGGAATGGGAAGGGAAGGAATGGTGTTTTCCTCCAATCGTGGAAAAAGCCGAATCAGTGTTCGTGCCTTCATTTAATTTCCACACATACAATAAGCTCTAGAATCTCTTAACCTCAGACGAATTGTGGAATTGATCATAGCAGCAGTTACAACTGTTAAAATAAAAAAACAGCGTTCATTGATGCAATTCACACATTCTTTGACACCCATCCCCTTCCTCTTTGCGACCTCTGGAGAGTTATACGGTGGTGGAGGGGGTTTGGGAGGAGGATAGTGAGAGGGGAAGGGAAGGCAGCGTGACGGGAAGGGGAGGCAGCGTGACGGGAGGGGGAGGCAGCGTGACGGGAGGGGAGGCAGCGTGACGGGAGGGGGAGGCAGCGTGACGGGAGGGGGAGGCAGCGTGACGGGAGGGGGAGGCAGCGTGACGGGAGGGGAAGGCAGCGTGACGGGAGGGGAAGGCAGCGTGAGGGGAAGGGGAAGGCAGCGTGAGGAGAGGGCAAGGCAGCGTGAGGGGAGGGCAAGGCAGCGTGAGGGGAGGGCAAGGCAGCGTGAGGGGAGGGCAAGGCAGCATGAGGGGAGGGCAAGGCAGCGTGAGGGGAGGGCAAGGCAGCGTGAGGGGAGGGCAAGGCAGCATGAGGGGATGGCAAGGCAGCATGAGGGGATGGCAAGGAAGCGTGAGGGGAGGGCAAGGCAGCGTGAGAGGAGGGCAAGGCAGCGTGAGGGGAGGGCAAGGCAGTGTGAGGGAAGGGAAAGGCAGCGTGAGGGGAGGGCAACGCAGTGTGAGGGGAGGGAAAGATAGCATGAGGAGAGGGGAAGGCAGCGTGAGGGGAAGGGAAGGGAGCATGGGGTGAGGGGAAGGCAATGTGAGAGGCGGCGAAGGCAGCATGAGGGGAGGCGAAGGCAGCATGATGGGAGAGGAGGAAGCATGAGGGGAAGGGAAGGCAGCGTGGAGTGAGGGGAAGGCAGTGTGAGGAGAAGGCAGTGTGAGGGGAAGGAGGAGGCAGCTTGATGGGAGGGGAGGCAGCATTAGGGGATGGAAAGGCAGTGTGGGGTGAGGGGAAGGCAGTGTGAGGGGAGGGGAGGAAGCATGAGGGGAAGGGAAGGCAGTGTGGGGCGAGGGGAAGGCAGTGTGGGCTGAGGGGAAGAAGCATGAGGGGAAGGGAAGGCAGTGTGGGATTAGGGGAAGGCAGTGTGGGGTGAGGGGAAGGCAGCGTGAGGGGAGGGGAGGAAGCATGAGGGCAAGCGAAGGCAGTGTGATGGGAGGGGAGGAAGCATGAGGGGAAGGGAAGGCAGTGCGAGGAGAGGGGAAGGCAGCATGGAGTGAGGCGAATGCAGTGTGAGGGGAAGGGGAAGGCAGTGTGAGGAGAGGGGAAGGCAGCATGGAGTGAGGGGAAGGCAGCATGATGGGAGGGGAGGAAGTATGAGGGGAAGGGAAGGCAGTGTGATGGGAGGGGAGGAAGCATGAGGGGAAGGGAAGGCAGTGTGAGGAGAGGGGAAGGCAGCGTGGAGTGAGGGGAATGCAGTGTGAGGGGAAGGGGAAGGCAGTGCGAGGAGAGGGGGAAGGCAGCATGGAGTGAGGGGAAGGCAGCGTGATGGGAGGGGAGGAAGCATGAGGGAAGGGTAGGTAGTGTACCAGGGCATTATCGGAGCGATAAAATGTGCCCAAACAACAATGTTTTCTTTTGAACTGCCGTGTTCTATATAAAACTGGGCAGAAAATATCTTCCTCCTTCGTCTTCTTCTTCACTTATATTAAGGTGCATCTCATTCAATCCCGTTTCTCATATCAATTAGATTCAGAAAACACTGGTTAGACTCCGCTTTTTAAAGCAGCACAAAGCAGGTCGCTTGACTTGCAACACAGGTGAGAAAAGGATGTGAAAAAGCAGCTGATATTTCAATAATTTATTTGCGCGATTTTTAAAGGGTGAAAGTTAATTTTTATTCCGTTTTTTTCAGCAATAACGCAAAGATTAAATGAACAACCAAGCAACTTGGTGAGCGCTCACCAAGTGGCTAAAACATTTTAGCAAGTACTCCGATGAAATGGTTGATCAGGAACGGCTGGCTTGGCAAGCGATCACGGTTCGCTGATCGGTGGTATAAACACCGTGCACCCGAAGACGCCCAAGCGATGTCCCAATTGGCCAAATGAACACTTTTTAGCAGTCTGAAATACTGCTGAAGTTAATGTAGAAATCTAAATTTTGAAATTCTTCTGAGATAAAGAGAATCTCGAGGTTATAGCATGTGTGATAATAAAATAAAGCCATGAACGCTGGCGTCTCTGGGCGTTCATAAGCATTGCAATGTACGCAGCAATTCGTAGGTATGATGATCAGGCATTCAATGATATGAACGAGGAAAGTGGAAAAAAAAAGTGCTTGTTTGGCACGAGGGTGGTGCAGAACACCTGATTGAAAGTTTCCACGTAATGTGTGGCACGAGGCATTCTGAACAAATTTGAAAGTCTTTCCAAGACACCAGCATGTGGATCATTCAAATAACACAATGATTACATTTTTTTTGACAATCCATTACAATGACATGACTGTCAGAAAATGAGGGGAATTAAATCATTGGTAACCTTCAAGCAGTGTCTTCCATTAGTCATGTTGCAAGGCTCTAACATGAGGGGAGGAATTGTTTATGATCTCAGAAGATGTTACCCATCCATTTGATCAACATGAGATGTGCCAAGAATTGGATGTACCAGGATAATTACTCCCAATCAGGACCGATAACATTTGTATGACCCATCAATTCAATCAGTTTCAAACTACCCAAAGTACTGCAACACACGCACTCCTTGGACCTTGCAGTCGTCACACCCAGGCCTGCCATCTCGCCATATTTAAATCCAATTGAACATCTCTAGGATATCATTGATTGTTGTGTTCAAACCTTGCCAAGAAAGCTACAGACCCTCGATGAACCGGAACAGGAGCTGATTCGGGCATGGAATGCCATTCTTCAGCCTCAGATTTGAATGCTCACATGGTCAACGTGATGACGGGTGCAATGCAGTGATCGCTGCTGGAGGTGGAAATAACCGGTATTGATGTCGTTACTTCCACATTGGATCCCGATGTGAAAACATTCACCACAACACAGCATTGTGTGATGAGATCGCAATGAAATGGACATGTAATTATTCAACATTTATCTCTGTCAGAGGTTTGAAACATGATGTCGCAAATAAATTGCATCGACAATAAGCACGTGTTTGGTTATTTTTTTTAAGATGGAGAGGATATGGAAACTTCATTTTTTTCAAGATGGGTTTGGTGCAAAGGTTAGTTCTAGCTATTCAAAATAATCGTCAACAAGGAGTTGCATGATGTGAATGACAGGGAAAAAAAGACCAAGGCATTATTACATAAAGAAATCTAAGCTCATGGAGGAGCTAAATAACAGAAAACAACAGCTTAACAGAATCATAGAGGATTAAAGGGGAACAAGGAGACAACGACATGTTCCTGGGGCACTGGGCAACTTCTTCCTGAGGCCAGACAGGCCCCACGGACGGGATTCCCACGTGCATCAGTGAAGATGAAGAGGTAGCGGGGATGTTCCCCGGATGTGCTTTGCGGACATGATCCCACCTGCTCCTGGGGTGTGTAATGTGGTCCTAGAGCACTGGGCACGTTTTGGTGGATGAGTGGCAGAAAGGAAAGGGTGGGGTGGAGAGGTGCGGGTTCAGCATGTGTTGAAGAGAGCAAGGTTGGGTATATAATAGGAGAAAGCATGATGTGAGAATGGGCAGCACTCTTGAAGGATTGGAGGAATGGCTATGAGACAACAAACACGGAGAGTCAGTTCCACAAATGAGAGAATAGGAGGATGAAGAAATGGAGGTGAATGGTCAGCTGATAATTGGTGAGGATAATTCACAATACTAGCCAGGCTTAAAAGGTTACTGTCACCTTTTTGGGTTTCATTCACCTTGTGATAGCTCGGTTATGCGTAGATACAAACGTAAAAGACTTTTTTTTAAAAGTTGTTCAATCAATGGTATATTTTGATTTGTAAGTCTTGTTCAATAACGAAGCCAAATGGAGGCGTCTTGTGAACGAACTACCTTGCTTGCAAAAAATTCTCAAAAGGCATCGAAACAACCTCAGGATGGATGCACACCCGATTGGTTTTACAAAGTCAGAATGAATACGAGTACTACAATTGTATTGACTTTTCAGAAGGAAACCTAGATTTATAATGTGTAACTTCTAACAAGTTGATGCCTCACTTCTCTCCAAGCAATCCAGACCGTGCCAGGGACAGAGTACAAAGCTACGCAAAGCAGAAGCTGCTTGTGCTATTATCCGGAGTGACATCTTCCATAACTGCTTCAAATGGGTTAGTGTACCACACCACATTATCAGGAGTTACCACATTGTCTCTTTGTTCATCAGTTTGCATTACAAGGCTGGTGTTGGCTTAGTTGTTCGGGTGGTGGCTTGGGATCCTAGGGTCCTGAGTTCAAGCCCTGTTAGACTGCTGAATTAATACACCAGGAGGTTGACTCAGCCTGTCATCCTTCCGAGGTCGGCAAAATGAGTACCAGTGCACTGGTAAGGGGGACACTGCATCAGTGGCATAGCCGTGTCCCAACCAATGATGCAACCAGCAGCCACAGGCTGCGCTCGATAGAGAAAGAGTTTGCATTATGCTTTTTGCTTTCTATATTTCTGAAGCATTTTGTCTCTTCGAATGCTCTCACTTTTGCCAATAAAATGCTGAATGATATACAGTATATATCGTTATGGCCGCAGGGTCTCCAAGAACCAAGGTAGGGGATGAGATGTTGCAGTGTCCTCCTGGGATTTGTAGCATCCTTGCTGAACTTCTCAAGGCTGGTGGAAATGTTGTACTCGTGTCACTTCATGCACTTCTGTGCTCTGTTTGGAATATAGCCATCATCCAAACTGACTGGAAGAGGGGCCTCATTGTCCATCTCTGGAAAGGGAAGGGTGATCGCTAGGACTGTAGCAACTACCGAGGGGTGACGCTGCTCTCAGTGCTGGGCAAGGCCTTTGCTCGGATAATTCTTGATAGGGTTCACCACCATCTGCTTGAGCACCAACGCCAAGAGCAGTCGGGCTTTACACCAAAGAGGTCAACGATTGACCTTATCCTTGCTCTTTGGGTCCTCACCGAAGGCAGACAAGAGTTTTGGCAGGGGCTGCTCGCAGCCTATGTTGATCTCTGCAAAGCATTTGATTCAGTGAATCGGGAACCCTCTGTCAGATTCTTGGTCTTCCTGGGGTGCGACTAAAACTGATTAATCTGATGTCTGAACTATAGTCTGGCACTGAGAGTGCTGTGAGATGTGGAAGTTCCATAACTGACTTATTTCCAATTGTGACTGGAGTTCTTCAGGGGTGTGTACTGGGCCACACATGTATCAGCACCTGTATGGATTGGATTATGGGAGGATGTTGGAGAAGTCATGCCGCAGTGCATAGTTTGAGAATGTCAAGATCTCTGACCTTGATTTCACAGATGATGCTGTCATCTCTGCAGAGGCGCCGGATATCCTTTTGGGGGCCCTCGAGGTGTGGAATGAGGAGTTGGAGCCATTGGGATTACGGGTTTCTTTGGTAAAAAAAAAAAAGATCCAGGCTTTCATTGACATCTTAGATGCTGCTATCTTGTCTGTAACTGTTTGTGGTGAGGATGTTGAGGTCACGGAGAGATTCACTTACCTTAGCAGTGATATTCTCTTCTCAACATGTTGAGCCAGAGATCAATAGACATCTGGGTTGGGCCTGGAGAGTCATTGATTCACTGGATCATGGGGTGTGGTGCTGTCAGTACCTATGCAGGAGGATGAAGGTCTGAGTCTTCAAGTTATTGGTGCTGCCAGTCTTGCTCGACAGATGTGAGACTTGGACTCTGACCAAGGATCTGAGATGGAGACTCAACTCCTTCGGTGCCAGGTGTCTTCGGAGAATCCTTTGCTATCATTGGTCAGACTTTGTGTCCCATGAGCGGTTGCTGAGACTCAGATGAGATTTGTTACCTGTATAGTCTGTGAGCATTAGCTGCGACTGTATGGACATGTGCCTTGTTTTCCTGATGCTGATGCTGCTCAATAGATTCTCTCAGTGAAGGAGCCTCACGACTGGAGGAGGCCATTGGGCTGACCACGTGCCTCATGGTTGTAGCAGGTTGATCAGCATCTCAAGTAGATGGAGATGTGCCAGGCATCTGCCTGGAGGATGGCCAGACGGAGGCCCCAGGAGTACCGGTGGAAGGTGGACGCAGTGATGCGATGCTCTGGTGCATGCTCTGATACCTGGCCTGACCAAGCTGTTATAGACTTATCACATATATCTATGCTGAACAAGGAACATGTACTTTGAAATAACTATTATACATTATTCCCCTTGCATCCCTTAAGCCATTGCCTTAACAATGTATGTTTTAAATAAAAATGATGCATCCAACCAAAAATGTAACTAGATTGACCCGGTGATTTAGTAATAAACAAGTAATAGCTGCACACTATTTACACTTCACCAGGAGTCCAGGACCATTGTCCACCCCAGATTCCATTGGAAATGATGAGTTTTACAATGTCCAAGACAACTCAAAATTTTCGCAACTTACAAGGATTCCCCAAAGTAGGCAGAGCTGTATCCTTGCACATAGGGCAATGAAGAGCCAAGAGGGGTGAGCGGGACAACACACATCGATCAGCTTGGTGGGGGCAGGCCCACAGTTTAGCCAGCCAATTTGCAAGCGAGAAGGTATTATAATTGTATGTTGTACTAAATGTGAAGATGGTCCTAGGGTTATGCTGAACTACTTATGTTTTACAATGACCCAAAAACTGTCGTTGAAGTCCAAGTCCTCCTGTAGAACATTGTTGAACAACTGATAAGATTTAACACATATTGACACCACAATATAATAATTATCATACATTCTGCTGTATATTATTAATGCCTCCCATTATATAATCGTAGAGCAATTTGATGCAAAGTGTTTCCACGCTCCAGACAAGATATTCCATCGTTCAATCAAAATTTAAATTCTGCAGCAAGTAAAGATATTTCCAAAAAGTACAGAATCAGGAAGTGAAAAAACATTTTAGAATGTACACCGATGGAGAGATCTATGCAAACAAGGTGGGGATGGTCTCAATAAATTATCATGTGCAACCATCCCTACATCTTTCTTTGAATAATGGTTGCACTGTACCTCCAAATGATACTGTGCATCTCTCTCAATTTGGGTTCACACTAACCACCAACACTAATTTAATTGTGTGTGTGTGTGTGTGTGTGTGTGTGTGTGTGTGTGTGTGTGTGTGTGTGTGTGTGTGTGTGTGTGTGTGTGTGTGTGTGTGTTCATGCATGGAAACAATCAACAAACACTCGTTGCAAATGGATGCATGGATGGACAGCGACTAGCCATTATTCAGAGAGATGTCACGATAGTTTCATGTCATAATTTATAGTGACTATCCCTACATTGTTTACATAATTTTGCATTTAAAAAGTATATATATATATATTATCCCTATGTCGTAAGAGGCGACCAGGGTTGCGTCAGGAACGGCATCCGGTGTAAAACCTATGCCAAATTATTATGCGGATCATAATGGATGATCCACTGTGGCGACCCCTAACGGGAGCAGCCGAAAGAAGAAGATATATATATATATATATATATATATATATATATATATATATATATATATATATATATATATATATATATATATATATATATTCTGATTGGACGTTCTCTACTGATGCGTCATCACCTCCCAATAGTCGAGGTGGGAGGAGCTTGTTCGGTGTTCCTATATATATATATATGTGTGTATTCATATCCTCCACTCACTGCATAATCAGTGAGGGTTCCAGTGTGTTGACCAATTTAGCCCAAATATATAATAGCTTCATGTTCACTGGGGAAATACTTTGTATCCTCTTGCTGAACTCGACCTGCACTGACAGCATCACGATATCAGCAGTTAGTACACGAGGAATCATTTTGTTCAATCTATTTTGAGTATCATGGACGTGTCTGCCGACTTAACAATATGGATAAAGTAGGAGAACCTGAATGCTTCATTCTATTGTAGGTTTACATGAATGACTGGGACATTAAAGAGTACTAAGAATTTTAACACACAAATCAATTTCCAAGTTTAAAACAAATGTAACCATTTCAAGATGAAGTTCGGAAATTGGTTAATCCAAGTCATCCTCCAGGTCCCTATGGAGGAACATTATGAGGCGTGCATCAGCGAAGCGTGTGGGTGTGAGGCGGTGGGAGAGTGCACATGCGTGTGCGACTCCGTCGCGGCCTATGCCCATGCGTGTGCCCAGGCTGGCATTCCTGTGCAATGGCGCACACAGACCTTCTGCCGTGAGTTTGATTCCTGAAGCTCCCCAATTTGAACTTTCTACGACGGGGTTTCCTCTTTAGTTGATAGAACAGTGGATATTGCTGATGGTTTGTGAACATTGTGGGGAGAAAAGAATGCATTAATGTCTCGATGCAAGTCAACAGTTATAAGCTGACATTGTTGGTGTGATGGTTGGAGTCATAAATTTGATGAAGAACCCAGAGTTGGTTATCACTGCAGGTCACATTGGGGATTTCATGTGAAATAATTTCCAGGCTTGATTTACTTGAGATATCATGGACTTTTATTGCTGCTTTGATGGTGGTAGGGTTAAGGCCAGCAAGATTGCTTTGACTTTAATTGCCTTAGTTGTGCCTTTACAGAAGAAAACAGTGGATTTCTTGAAGAAGAAAACATTATTTCATCGAAATGTTTTAATACCAACAGTCAAACTTGCAAATAATGTTTTTGATGTGTACGAGCCAGTGGACGACATGACTTTCGATGTCTGAGCCACACTTGCTTTGCTTCACCAGGACCGTTGTCCACACCTATATCTCATCATGAACAATGAGATTTAAGTTGTTTGCAGTTCTCAGCTTAGTAATATAAGGAGGCTTCAACATACTTAAAGTGTCTGCTAAATGCATACAGCAATGGCACACACACACACACACACACACACACACACACACACACACACACACACACACACACACACACACACACACACACACACACACACACACACACACACACCCCTAATGGAAAAAAGCTTTCTTTGAAAAGTGACAACATTTAACATCGAAAAAAACATATCGATGGGATGTTATTATGAAAACGAGTCCATAGAAATGTCCCTGCCTCGATGCTCATGGACATTCTCAAATGCAGCTACTCTTTGTGAAAACCAGTCTGGGTTTGATTCCCAATCCCACTATAAACTCTGATTGTGATGCAACGTCCTGCCTGCGAAACAAAGCGTGCATCCCTCAGGTGTACGTTAAGCCGGGGTCTCGTCTACTAGCATTGGTTTATGGACAGAAACATCTCACAATGTCTTTCTCAAAGAAGAGGCGAGTTATTGCCGGCAACCTGAACAAATTACAAAAACCTGCCCAAATCGGCTCTGGTCAAACCTCACGCTTTGAATTGAATAGTCGTAGTTGATGATTTTGTTGAGTTTAATTGATATGCTGTTGCTCTTCCTTCCTTCTATGGCAGCCATGTCATGTGAAATGCCCGACGGAGAGCATGAAGCACCCGGTGTATGTGAATGGCATTACGAGGTCTGTGGTCCAGCCTGTCTGCGTACCTGCCAGGCCCCCAACGTTCCTGATTGTCCGTTCCAGTGCCTCGAGGGATGCTACGGTCGTTGCCCTAATGGTACCATACATCTATTTATACACAATATATATTCGGTAGATATTGTAAATTGTACTAGTGTACAAGGGAAAGGGTATTATTAGCCTGTCCCCATGCGCAGCAGAAGACGGGGTTTTGCAATCACTTCTGTCTGTGAGTGTGTCTGTCTGGGCCGTAACCTTTTTTTATCGTTTGAGTTTTTATCATCAAATTTTCAACAAAGCCTTGTTATGAGACTATGGAGAAGACAAATTAATAATTTTGTTGAAACAATTTTCATTATTATTATTATTATGTCACCTGGATTTTACTCCGGGGAGATTATGTGATTGAACAATGTCTGTGAGAGTGAGTGAGTTGTCTGATTGACACAAAATTTTCAGGGTAGGAACGACCCCCCCCCCCACCCCTCATAGAGAATATTTTAATGATTGTGACATCATGTGTCACATCGTATGGCAGCCATCTTGGATGAAATGCAAAAAATGAAAACATTATATCTCTGAAACCGCTGATTGGAAAAATTTAAAACTTGGCACATCACATTCTCCTTGAAATGGGGAATAGAGGATTGCAAGGATGATGTCATCGGTGATGTGTTTTAAATAAATAAATGTTTTAATCAAAACCAGCCATAAATGTTTTCATCAAAATCCTTATTTCCATTGAGATTTAATGTGTATGTCCAGGCCGTAACATTTTTAGCAATTGAGCTTTTGTCATCAAATCTTCAAGAAAACCTTCCTTATGAAATTGTGGAGAACATAAATTAATAAAAGGTCCAATTTTTTTTTTACTTTCGATTTCATTAAGTTCCTTTATTAATTTGATCTTAATTCGATTTAAAAATCTTAATTTGGACATTTCAAATGTTCACTATATAATTCGGAGCATGTCAATACTTATTTGAACAATTTTATGCATGTTTGCCTCAAAAAATGTTTAAATGCCAATAAAAATGCCTAAATTTGTTATTTTTAAACGTATCACTCCCAAACGATGTCTAACAGAGTTGGTTCAACCAAATTGTCGGATATCTCCCAGTGTACTATGCACAGATGACACGGCTTGAATAAGCCTGCCCAATGCTGTGTCAGCATTTCAAGCAAGGCTAATTCTCTGTGCAGCTCAGACAAGGCAATCCATTTGACTGAACAGCAGTCGATCAAACAACTGAAGAAACAGTCAACAAGAACAGACAAACTGCAGGAGGAACAGGAGGCTTTAGTCTCCAGCCAGGGGCGATAACATGCTACTATCTCACAGCAGAACATCGTGCCGCTTCTGTGAGGCGATCATCCAGGACCAGACTCAATTAAATCATCCTGACCTCGGGAATTCTCACATCCAGAAAGCCGAATCAGATGCTGGAGCAATTGTTGGCTTACTGGAGAATGACTGGACAAATCCATTTGGCTATGACCCTTCAGATCTTGTCAGTATCTCAAACTGGAGTGCCTGCCACCCCTGAAGTTTCTAGTAACCTACTACAAGCACTGCGGAAAGGGAAGAAAGCTTACCAGATATTTCAGGAGCAGCGCCTTCAAAACGGTGAAGGTTTCTTTGACAAAATGAAAAAGCCGAACTCGAAAGTGTTTGATGGAGTCGAGAAGAATTCTGTGAAGGGCACAAATTAGGAAATAGGTCTCAAGGCTGACAGGAGGTTGTTTGTCATCATGATACTCATTTGCACAGAACCAAAAGCCTGACATGCATGATGTGTTTTGTCACCCTATTGAGTTGTTACCATGGTCACTGGCAAATGTTGACAGAACTCTTAAGAAAACCAACAAAGCTGTGCTTGCTGAAAATCTAGAAAGGATGGTGGACCCTGCAGAAGATGTTCTGGGACCACTTGTGACACGGATTGATGCTGTGGCATGCACACAGAAGCTGCATGGAGAAAATTATACTTTTGAAGCTCTCTCTGATCATATCCTGAGTCATCCCTGCATGCTGCTCAGAGAAGTGATCGTGTTGATGTAATCTTCGACATCTACAGGGATCAGTCCATCAAATCTGTTGAATGTGTGAGCCGAGGACCACAGGAAGGTGTCCTATTCGACAGAAAAAGACTTGCTCACATGATAAAGATTTGGAGTCGCTTGCTGGCGTGCAGTGAAACAAAAACAAAAAAAACCTCACCAAGTTTCTGGCAGAATTGTGGCAAGAAGAAACCAAAAGGGAGAAGCTAAGTGACCAAACAACGTCAATCAAAGGTGAGGAAAAATGCTTCAAGCTTACCAGGGAGAAGTGTGAGGAGATCCAGGCTCTCAGACCTAGCCACGAGGAAGCTGACACTCATCTGTTTCTACATACACAACATGCTACAGCAAGGAATTACCAGGCTACTGTTTTGGTGGCAGATGACACTATTGTTTTCATCAACTGTATCGGTCGAAGCAGTGCCATTAAGAGTAAAGTTGTCATTCATTGTCGGATTTTAAAAGCTCTCGTTAGGATGGTTGACATCACAAAAATCGCTGCAGAATTGGGGCATGAAGTTTGATCTGCACTGTCGGGGCTTCATGCATGGACTGGTAACACTATTAGCAAGTGCTCTTGCTCACCAAGGAAATATGAAAGGTCTGAAAATTGTGCGGGAGTGTCAGAAATGCCGAGATATATTTGTCTCTCTTGGAGCATTGTGAAACCTGCCACAAGACGTTTTCAACCAAACCAAGAGTTCACATGTCAGCTTTATTCGAAAAAGATGAAGATATGTTCTGTGCAAGAAAGGGCGACGTCAAATCTGGACACCTCCCACCATGTGCAGATGCACTGCTGCAGCACACACTTCATGTATATTACCAAGCTGCTATCTGCAGGCACAGCCTAGATTGCTTTCCAGACATCCACAAGCCATCAAAAGCCCATGGCTGGGAATTAAGCAGTGAAGGAGAACTAATAATTCAGTGGATGACTGGCTTGTCAGCTCCAGATGTCATGCTAAGTTTCATCTCATGCAAATGTGCACAGAGTTTCCGCCAGTCGAACTGCTCTTGCATGATGAATGGTCGAAAGTATACTGCTGCATGTAAACTGCAGAGTTGCTCCAACATGGCAATGGTGACTGTGATGATATTGAACAGGACTCAGATGATGATTATGACAGTGATTGTGATAATGAAGATGATTAACGTCAAAATATGTAAACAATTTAGCTATTTTTATCAGTGAATGTTACATCAATTAGGTAACATTCATAATACCTTTGTTACCTTTGTTCAGATTTCATTCAGCATGGAGGTAAGGTTTGAAGAGGACGAGACATTGCCACTGAGTAGAACAAATAACTTTTGCTATTTTCCTACTATTTGATAGAAATTTCCCAAGCTGTTTTGGGTTGAGAGCAAAGCACAACATAATGGAGGGCATTTTTCCAGTTTTGCAAGGTCCATATCAGATTTGACCAGGTTTTGTTTTGAAATTCCAACAACCCTACAACCGGAGTACAAATAAATTATGAAAGCACATCGAGATAGAATTATGTGTCGATTTTCATTAAAAAAAAAATGTGAAATTGTTCATTTACATGACTTAAACATAATTATAGAGCAATTATATGTAAGCATAATAGACAAATAAATTGAAGAATTTAGACTTTTTTTTCGAGACATTTCTTCATATATTTTGGGAAAGTATGTATCAAAATGGTCTACATGAATACTGGCATACTCAGAACTTTATGCTGAACAACTATACTTGCTAACCTTTTAAGATCCAACAACTAGAATTTCCCACAGAGCCATCGTTTTGATTTGCATTAATTATGATTGAAAATGGCATGAAGCTTCTCATTTGAAATGTCCATCATTAATTTTCATCCACATCACACATGGGTGTAACTAAAAAATCATCGTGGGAATTAGTCCCTCAATTTGATACACAAATTTTCTCTGGCTCCTGTACTATTTGGGGGATGATTTAATTTGATCGACCTGTGAAAAATGTTTTAAAGTAAAATAAAATATTAATTAAAGTGTGTGTGTGTGTGTGTGTGTGTGTGTGTGTGTGTGTGTGTGTGTGTGTGTGTGTGTGTGTGTGTGTGTGTGTGTGTGTGTGTGTGTGTGTGTGTGTGTTCATCTCCCATGTACCTGCGTGATTCTGCAAACAAATCGATTCAATATTGATCATTCATTCTCAGATCTACGTCATCTATATCACTACCTCGGTGATGCTCTACATTGTTAAATGCTCACTTTTGAATTTTGTTGCTGTGGTTGCTAAAAATATTGATCTTTGTGAAGGTTCTCTTTGGGATGAACACACGGAGCGCTGCGTCCGTACGGCGGAATGTCCCGTGTGTCACTACAACGAGGAAGTGGTACCAGAGGGTCGCTTGACAATTTTCCATCAAAATGACACAAATCGCTGTGAGATCTGGTAAATTCAACCATTCTTTCTAATGCTTTCTTTTTTGCCATGCTATACTCAACCTTTGTGGTCAGCATCACCAATAGTAATATTTTTTAATTAATACAACCGTTGCAGTTCTACATCTATCAATTCGCTGTTGAGTCCATGTAAGGGTCATAATATGAAGTACTGTATGTATTATGAGTGGAAATTTCAGTTTATAATTTGCCTACAGCTTTGGACTTGCTATACTTGCTCTACTTGCACTTCAACCCTTTACTCAGATCCTTATACCAATGTTTTCCTACATGTGCTGTATCTATTCTTGCATTTTACTCGCTCTTTTGTCATCCACTTAATTGGTGTTTCTATTTTAATTTGAGTTCTATCATCGAAACAAGGCTGCCCTTTGGCATGAGAAAGGCATTGCTATTACCAAGAAGGATAAAAGCAAATCAAGACCTGATAAACACAATGGCAGTGGGAAAAGGCATGCAAGCCATGGCTACTCGAACCAATGTCGGTGCAAAATAAATACAACTAGCATCCGTTGAAGACAAAGTCTTCGATATCCCCCGCCATAGTAAATGAGGACAAGAAGCAAAAGGCACCAGTTCAATTTATTCTTGATGTGTGTACCAAATTTCATAAAGAAATAGTTAATAGTTTTACAACTATGCTCTGCAAACAAAGGTTAACCTCAATTATTTCTTAATACCCAACTTGTTTCATGGAAAGTGACAGAAATTTTTTTGGGGGAAATCTCTAAATATCAAAAGGCACCAGTTCACCACTTGCTTAATATTTTACCAAATTTTGTAAATATATCTTGAGGGGATTTGTAGTTAAGCTCTGGAAACGAAATGTGATGGACGAACGGACGGACGGAACCCATTTCTATATCCCCCGCCAACTTCTTTGGTTGGCGGGGGATAATAACCAAATCACAGCAAGGGAGGAAAAGACAAACTAGGAGATAAGGAGTGTGCCTTCTGCTGATGGTAGGGTGTTCATTGTAAATGAACACACATGCAGGATAAATGGCAATTTTCCTTGTTTGAATCACAGCTGAAAATGCATTTTGTTGCGATTATGTCTCACTTACTATGTAGAACGATGTGTATTGTTTTTCCAGTGTTCCTTTCTTCTTTCTTCTTCTTTCCAACCATTACAATCGCACACCATTCCTTCATTTCTGAGCCGATCCTCTTCAAATTTGGCAAAGAGATACACTGGACAAATACACCCAGACAAGCTATTTTATTTTCCGATGGAGGCCCCGCTCAGGTCTTAAAAAAGATTGCAAGTTTTGGCTTGCCACCCTTGTATTTTTTAATTTATCTATAAATAAAAAAGTTCCAATACAAATCACGTGCACATGCAGACAGATACACAAGACAACACCAGACTTGACTTTACACACAAGTACAACTGCTGAGATTGGGGGAAGTGACGTAACTTACCGTATTACTCTGGGTACCAGCAACATTACCTTTATGACGTTGCTTTTCTCTCCACACTCAACAGGTCAATGTACAGGGTGCCCCACAGAATACCAGGAAATTTGGTACAGTTTATTTAAATCAAAACAAAAGCAAACTTAGATGTAGTGTAAAACAAAGATACACTTTATTTATATGTTAGTTTATTGATATGGTAAAATATGGCAAAATAAATCTCAAAATCTCAAATTTCCTGGTTTTCTATGGGGCACCCTGCAGAAGGAATTTCCTTCTCCCCATTGTCCTCAACCCACAGTTGTTTGTCCGTGCTCTGTCCTCTGAAATGCTGAGTATCAAGCAAAGAAGCAAAACATAAGGCGCTTTCAAACAGCCATTAACCATATTGGATTTGAGTAGTTTTTCAGGAATTTAACAAGGGTCAAATATCAAAATCCGTCACAAAATTTAGGATTCTGGCTTCCCATGCCTTTGTATATTCAACAAATCCAGACGACAATTGGTGAAATGACATCTTAAAGCAGTCTCTAAAGAATAAAACAAGTACATATTGGTCTGGTGACTTCCCTTCAATTTCAGTAGTTCGAGGTCAAACATGGTCACTCAATTATTAAGGGTTCAGGCCTGTCAAGCCTTTATATTTAAACTAATCAGAATGAGATTTGGCACAAAAATAGTTTGCCCCTGCACAGTCCATATCGAGGTTTCATACACTTGTAAATATTTGCAAATCGAGGTGCTCATCGTTCTTCGAGGACATTAAGAATCTTTGAATCATTTGAGCGATCTCTGTAGAGAATTCTCATTTCTTTATTTCTTTATTTCAAACCAACTGTTCTTCCAGTAACCCTGCCCTGGTTAAACTTCCAAATCCCAGCTGACTGCACACCTCAATTTGTTTGTTTCTCACTTCTCTTATCTATGGAGCTGTCTTCCAGAGGCCGTTCTTTCCCATTATTCCCTCCAGGGCTTCAAGTAGGCAGTTCACCACCTCCTTGACTCATCTCCCATCCTGAACCATGAACTTTATTGCTCTAATTAACCCTTCCTAAACCAGCCCTCTTACTTGCTGATTTCAGTGTTTCTTTCCCTTATCTCTCTCTCTCTTTTCCTTTCCTGTTTTTTTATCCCCTTGTTGATTTTGCCCAATTGTTGCTCGGCTATCCTACTGTCAATTTAACCTTGCTCTTCCATGAGCCTCACTCTTTTCGAGGAAAAAAAAGAAAAGAAACACCTTGAAGCCTATTCCAAGGTAACATACTGTGTGTTGACATCCTCATGACAAACAATGGAACTATATAACCACTCAAACAGTTCCATAAAAGCAAATAAAATCTCACTACAATGGCACATGGTAGAGCGTATACCTCCACCAGGCTGACCAGTTTACGTTGGGTATCTCACTGATGGGCCAGATTTGGATCTGGACCTGAACCAAAATGTAATTAATTTGTCCTTGTCAAACACCCAACTTGTTCACCAAGTTTTGTCAGAATCCGTCTATAACTTTTTGAGATATCATGCTCACAACCAAACGGACAGACAGACAGACAGATAGACAAACAGACCAGGGTGAAAACAAAACCTCTGTCCACCTTCGGTGACGGAGGTAACGAGAGTAGTCTAACTTCTTTCACAACCTCTTGGGTCCAGGATTCAAATAATGACCGTTAAGACTTTAAAGGTCTGGTCCTCTAATCACGATAACATTTTGTTTTATTTGAGGTGAAGAGAAAGCCGACAACTGATGGCACAGCACATCAAAAAGGTTTTTTTTTAAATGTTTTTAAAGTTTTTTTTCACAACAATGTAAGTATTCTTTATCTCCCCTCCCAATTTTTCTTTTCTTTTTATGTCATAGCTGAAATAAATAACAAATAATGATTAATATGTTTATAAAATAAACAAATTATCAAATGAAGTTACATGTTTACCTGAACTGATAAAAAAATATCCTTTTCACCTTTACCATGCCACTCCTTCAGCCTCTGTTCCCAGCTCAAGCTGTCCTGTGACCGCTGTCCTCCAATCAGTCTCACACCGATTATGCTTCAAATCACCACTGAAGCAACCATGAGAGATGGTTCTGTCTCGTCTCCCATGATTCTTCCTCCAGGTGTGCCTCCAGAAGCCGCGGTCCTGCCCACCGTTCCACCTGATGGATGTGACAAGGTATCAGTTGACACCCACCACAGCTCGAGGATCATGGATTATGGGAATTGGAGGAGATTGGGATCATGAGGATCTCGAGGATCATGGAGGGGATTGGGGGTGGGGGAGGTGTGAAAGAGAAAAGGTGCTGCCTATCCAGCAAATTGTGCTGCCTGTATTATAACTATAATCTAATTGCTAAATACCTATGGGGAAGAAAATTAATCTGGTATGAGTGGATATTTCTTGAGTTTATGGGGGAGGCAGAAATAAACCTCGATGGATAATCACATCTATAATTATTAATCAGGGGACCAAATATATCCTAGATTAGTGATCACATCTCCTCGAGTTCATCAGGGGACAAAATAAAGCCTTGATTAAATATTCGATTAATACAACAAAATTTAAATATGCATTTCAATAAAATGGACATTATCAAAGCTTTTCAACTTGCACTCCTCAGGATAAAACCGCAAGGAGATGATGAAGAAGCACCAAACTCATTTTTCAGTTGCAATGTAATGTCCTCAATGTTGATTGGTTGAGAGAAAGAAAGGATGGGATTACCTAATTGGTGGAACCATAGAGAATCATGAATAATGATTAGGCGGGGATGAATCACCAAAAAAACCAGTGGAAACGTAATGCTAATTAGCTGAGGGCTAGTTGGAGGGAGGTGGTTTTCATGATGACTTAACGTTGACTGGTACAGTTGTCACACAGTCAAGCCATCATAGTCAAAGTATATATATATATATATATATATATATATATATATATATATATATATATATATATATATATATATATATATATATAACGTTCAGCCAAATTATTTCTGTCAACAAAGAATAGGGTTTGTTGACCTGATGAATGTGGCCTCCATTTCACGAAGATGAGCTAAACTGCGTCCTCTACTCAGGATTTTAAACCAGCCAATATGACATTGCTCTGCACACTGAGGATTATTCAGTAAATGGTGACCAATTGCAGAGGCACAGGGAATGGTTGTCGCACTGTGTACATTCTCACAAGCCCAAGCTGGTTGTCTGTTCATTTGACTGACCCCGTCTGATCCCCAACGGGATGTGTTGTTCAATACGATCCTTCAATCTGAAATATGTGTGGCCCACATACCTCGCATCATACTGGCACTGAAATTCGTAGATAACCTTACTTATATGAGAGGCGGGCAGAACGTCTTTGCAGACCAGTGGTCCCCAACCTTTTGATCCCACGGGCCGCATTCACTACTCCCAAGGGTGTTGGGAGCCAGAAAAAAAATCGAAGAAAATATTGAGAAATCGATACAACGTTTGGGGTTTATTGGAGTATTGTTTTTTTAATTAATAAATTTTATATGTATTCGATCGATCGATTGTTCACGCACTGTAATTCTGAACAAATTTCCGTTTGGGGTGTAATTAATTTTAAATACTGCCGCAAGACGCCGGAAGGTAAAATCAAATTGATTTGATTCCTCCCGGCGGTAAGCGGCAGTGGCCGGCAGCGGCATTGTGTAAGGCTTTTCAGGTCACGGCGCCGACCGGCAGTGGCATTGTGTAAACCCCTTTAAAATTGCTGCATGGAAATGTGTTTTGATTGGAAAGTCCTCGCGGGCCGCAGTATAGGGCTCCGTGGGCCGCAGGTTGGGGACCAATGTTTTAGACTGACGAAAGCATCTGGTGGATGGTAAAAATCACTCGAGGTTGAACAGCAGAGTAAGAATGGGACCCTGTCTGTTTGATCTGGTTTTCAAAATCATTGAGACACTTTGCCTTTCCAAGGTAGATGTAGGTATACAGGACATTTACCAGGTCTGATTATAGGATTCTTTGGTGGGTTCAGGAATTTGTACATATATATATATATATATATATATATATATATATATATATATATATATATATATATATACATATACATATATATATATATATATATATATATATATATATGTATATATATATAGATGATCTGTTCAGGATACCAATTATCAAGAAGAAGAATCTTGATGGTCTCAATTTCAGCATGGAATTTATCTGTGGAGCAGAGCTTTCTTGCTTCATTGACCAGGATACCAATCAATCCCATCTTGTATCTATACAAACTGTAAGAATCCCACTGAGTATACTGCCGGGTAAAAGTAGACTTACGCTCGAGTGTGGTTTTATAAGCGTCGACTGATTTATCAATGAAGAAGTCCAAGAAGGGAAATATGCCGGAGTGTTCCATCTCTGAGGTGAACTCCAGGGATGGATGGAGAGAGTTCAGGTATGCCAAGAAGACTTTACATGCTGAGGTTGACTCAAAGACAGGAAATATGTCATATACGTATCAGTAATAGATGGGAGGGGGTTGAACACCTGGATGTGGATCTGCAAAGGTACGTTTTTCACAGTAACATACAAAGATGTTTGCCAAGACAGGGCCTAGAGGGAATCCCATCGCTGCACCATCGATCTGAGTATACATGGAATCATTGAAACTGAACTCGACAGAACGGGTCGTCATGTTCATTAATTCAACGAAGACAGACTCAGAGATTTGTGCAGGTGTCAAGTCACTATGATACAGAAGTTGCACACAGATTTTGATCACTTCTGTCAGTGGGACATTCATGAACAGACTGGCGATATTATATGAGCACATTGTGGAATTCTCGTTTTGGTGTGTGACGTATGGACCGCATGGCATCGGTGAAGATGAAGGAATCCCACAATTACATGTTCTGAGACACTGCCCAGTGCTGGCTGAAATAGTTCACTCAACCATATGGCAAGTTCATGTTCCTCATCTTCGTTGCACAAATAAGCAAAGCCAGTGGACAAACTCTTTTGCTGACATAACACGGGGTCCGTGGAATACATAAATGTCCCTTATTGGATTCAGAGATGTGTTATACTTCGTCCTCTACTCAATATCTTGATTGCATCCACATTATAATGTTCAGCACAGTTTGCATCCTCAATCAAATGATGTCCAATAGAAGATGCACACGATGTTGGGATTAATGCTGGGACCTTCCTACAAGCACGTACCAGTGGGGTTTTTCCTGATGGACAAAGGGCCATGCTGTTTGATTCTGTCAGTCAGAGTCTGGGTAGTTCTGCCTCCATAACGACCATCACACCGGCATTTGAACTCACAAATAATATTGCTAAGTTTTGAGGCAGGCAGAACATCCTTCTTAACTGCAGGAATCGGATGTCGAGAGGTGAAACTAGAGAGGTGAAAAAGAGTTTGTCCACTCGCTTTGCTTATTTGTGCAACGAAGAAGAGGAACACGAACTCGTCTCACGATCACAGATGTTGATGAAGAGGATTCTGCAACAGTCTTCGGGGCTCCGCCTCAGACTCTGCAACCTCCAATTGGAGAGCTGAACACTGAACAGGCTCCTCCCACCAAAAGCCTTGGGAGTTTGATGATGCATCAGTAGAGAACGTCCAATCAGAATTGACTCTGTTGGTAGGTGTCTCTTAGACTGTTCTTCTTGCTTCCCTCGTTCACTTTGTACGAATTTCACCTGAACAAATAATAACAAAAAGCTTTGTGGTTTTCTTTTTGGTCTGTTTTATGGTAATGTCCTTCAAATATCTCTCTTTATGTCTATATTGATGTTTTGAAATACCAGGCATCTTTTTCATGTCCAATTTATCAAAATGCATATTTAAATTTTGTTGTACTAATTGAATGTTTATTTATTTGAGACAAAGGTACAATTCATTCAAACTCTCGAATGCGAATGTGAATAATGATAGTGATCACATCTGGAGTTCATTGAGCGACAAAATATATCCTTGATTCATGATCACACCTCCGAGAGTTTATCAGTGGGAAAACATATCCATGATTAGTGAACACATCTCATCAGTGGGATAAAATATTGTTGTGGGCCGGGGTTCGGTGGCGAGGACGACCGCCAGATGGAGCAGTCGGGCCATCTTCCATCAAACACCAGAATTGAAAGGTCGTAACCCCCGGATAACTCCAAAGGTCACGGGTCCCTTAGCGGACCGTGGTCGCCAATATTTTGACGGCGTGAGGTACGGTCCACTTGTCTAATTCCAATTTACCTAAGTACTCACGCCGTCTAGCTACCGGGGAAACCACACCCTCGGCCGACTCTGTCCGAACCGAGTCACATGTACCGACTCAGGTCCGGCGTACAGATCAGGAGTTACCAGAACCACGCCGGACAAAATGACAACTTATGGCACCGACAGCCTCACAATTTCTCAAGCCCGCACTGTGCTGGATCAATGGAAGAAAACACGGGCAACGAACTGGAACATTGAACAAGAGGGTATATTTTTAAGGGAGGGAGACACAGCAGAATTAATCAGGAATAAAATGCAATGTACAATGAAAAGAAAACACTTAAACAATTCTACTTAATGGACTGGTGCCACACACACAGATATGCACACAGACGAAAATAAAACCCAGGTGTTTTATTAGACCCTCACAGCCAGGGAGAGAGAGAGAGCTGGGGGTCACAGTTCACTTGGGTACCTGCACATTGGAGGGAGGGGGTGCTCTGCAGTGTGGCACCTGCCAATAGTCATGCAGCTCGGCCCACGGTCGTGCCCGCGGAGGAACTCCAGTCGAGTAGTCGGAGTCCCAGGGCAAGAATCAGGGTCACGGACAAGACCCAGCAAAAGTCCAATGAACGCCCCATGCAGAGCTGCAATGAATCCTCCAACGAATGCTCCCCAAAAACAATCCAGAGCTGACTTTCCCCACTTGGAACCCTCTTCAGGTGGGAGGGACTTCTTTCCTCGCCACTCGCCTCCTGATTGGACGGTTGCATCACGCGATCCGCTGGCCGTCCCTCATTAGACAGGCCCACGGTAGGCGGGGCAACTCCCACCTTTCTAGGGCGGCGTCGGAGCTGAGGCAATTGTAACTCCGCCTACCTCCTCACCTAAGGCCATGTGTGTAATGGCGACGGTGGAGTGAGGCGACGGTCCGCTGTTGTTGTTGTTGTTGTTGTTGTAGTTGATATATAAATTCTAACTATAAAATAACTCGTAGCGCACACACAGAATTCCCATTAGACAGAAGGACAGGACCCTGACTATAAACACATACTTATCGAAATAACTAAGCTTAGGGACTGCTGTCTGTTTGTGTGCAAATGGCTGCCAGATCCATAACAATATATCCTTGATTAGTGAACACATCTCGAGATCATCAGTGGGAAAATATATCCTTGATTAGTGAACACATCTCCTGGAGTTCATTGGGGGACAAAATATATCATTGATTAGTGATCACATCTAGTGTTCAGCCACCGAATCACTCGTTCAACATCACTCACCATATCCAGGTGACATGGAGAGACCATGAAGAACTGCTGCAGATGACCAGGCTACCCACACACAATGCCATCCTCTTTTTGAACGCAGAACAGGATCCTTACCATCTATATGATATGACACCTGCTTAACAGCCTCCTTCATAATACAATACACTCTCGGATACAATGCATTTCCCGCATTTCACGAGGTCAGACAGCAATTTTCAGGCAGATACCATTTTCTCAGTCACGGAAAATTGGCAAGACATCTGGGAGAGACGTGAACACTCAGCTATCCTGGAAGTCTGTTTCTCAGTCTATTTACTATGGAACAGACATGAGCTCGCTATAGTTTACATTGTCAAATGAACATGCACATTCATTTAACACATTGTTCCTTGAATAATGACATGTAAAGCATCTTGTTTGTTTGTTGTGATATTCGCTTCAACTTCTACCATTTACTGTTATACATTTCGCCCATAAATCAGATCTATTCAGTCCATATGGCACAGCAGCACAATTATGTGAATTAAAGACCACTGGTCATGGCAACAACCTTATTTTATTATCACATCAATAACATGGCCCTTGTAAAATTGTAGCATTGTTCACAAAATACTGTAGTTTACCTTAATATGTTTTACTATAGTATACTACAGTAAATTTTTTGGGTCTGACAGGATGGTGTAGGGGTAGTGCACATACTTTTGATCTGTCTAGCCTGGGTTCGAATCTTGGGCCAAATATAAACTATCAGATCAGACTGGTGCTTCTCAGGTCCTAAGGAGTTGGTTGCATTACAAAGTGTGGTGTCCATCAGATGGTTGTTAACCTGCTTGTCCTGTCTAGCAATAATTGGTGGATATAAGATATCCTGCCAGTTAGGCCTGACCTGCCAGTTTGGATATACAGTTTTGGATCAAGGATATATTTTGTCCTCTACTGAAATACTTGGGCCAAGAATGTCCCCCAGCTGTTATTCCCTCAAGAAAAACGTTATTGACTCGAGTCTTTCACTGAAGTATAGCAGTAGAGTAGTAGTAGTAGTAGTAGCAGTAGTAGTAGTAGTAGTAGTCGTCGCAGTGTTTTTGCCAAACTTTACAAAATGTGATGAATATGTGGAAGTGGTTGTCCAATTTTATGCCTACAGTATCTCACAGCCATGTAATGGCAGATGTCGCCAATAACTGACTTGCTAATGATTCCAGACTTACTGATCATGTCCGGAACATCAGAAGAGATCAGGCTGTACATATGGCTGATGGGTTTGCGGTGATCTTCATTACTTCTTGCAAATATAAATGTAACATTATGGAAGTGCACAATGTTGTTGGTTTTTTTTTTCTCCAGGTGATGGAATTAGCCATTTTGCTGGACGGTTCTGATGGATTTTCTGAACACGATTTTGAAAGGGCCAAGGACTTTGTAGCCCACACCATGCACAGGATGCACATTGGGCAGTCAAGAGTACGTGTCGCCTTGATGCAATTCCACGTCGGGCCCCTGAACGCTTTCAGCCTTCCCAGCAAAATGCCAACTTCTGGACTCATCAATGTGGTAAAAAATCTACGCTATTTTAATGCTGACCAGGCCTTTGTCGGAGAAGCACTGAAGTATTCTTCAGTATACACACTTGGGGCACTGGCACGGAAAGGTGTGCCCAAGGTGGCCTTGGTCATTACAGCTGGGCGGTCGGCTGATAAACCAAGCAAGGGACTTAGACTGGCCAGGCGGAAGGGAATCCGTGTTGTCATGGCCGCGGTTGGTAGAAAGGTTGACCTCCAACTGTTACGAGCTGTAAGAGAAGCAAGCTCTGGAAACAAGGTGGGTATGATAAACATAGACTCCCATGTCACGGTTATCTCATGTGTGGAACAACACCTCATTTGGCTTAGTCTGGTTCCCCATTGAAATGACTTATGCAGAATTTTCTTTTTTGTCGAAACTCCTCCATGACATTTAGTTAAGGCTCATAGAGGAGCTTGTATATGTATTGCAGGTAAGGAAAAACCATTGAAAGAAAATCGCACCTCTACATGTCTTACAGTTACATTCGGAGACGATTAACAACTTCATGCAGTCCATGGGAATTTAAGTTGGAATCCCAGCATCATTAGCTATGTGCTTAGAGTGGAATGCCAAACACATGAAGTTTCGTGCATTTGTTTTATAATAACTTTCCATCTACAAAAGTGCTGATGCTCTTCAGTAAGGCTATTATGTCAAGAGTATGGTATCCTTTGGACGGGATGTTAAGCCAGATGTTCCATTTGCTCGCATTCACTTTAGATCTGATTTGAGATCCCACCGCAACTTTTGAAAAGAATACACTGATACCCTGCTCATATTTACTTTTATTGAACCCCATAATTTGGTGAGGTAGCGAGGCACAGACCGAGTCCCATAACAGCAAAATCTGCACGATCTGTTAGCAACTTGCATCGTCTCCCACACGAACACATTGTCTCGGCCCTGCTGACAGCAAGCAGGTGGGGTTGTGGTCAGGCAAGACAAATTAAACCAAAAACGACTCTTTCAAACCTGAACATGACATGATGCTGACATTTGCTTTTAACAAGTTGCTGTGTATTTTGATCTGTGGTTCCATCCTCCAGTGTATGTAAATTCCCCTCATTAAGCTTAACCTCGCACACTGAAATGGCCATGCGGTGACATTAGTACACAGCATTCGCCTCCACCCAGACGTCTTGGAAGAGAAACTCTTCAGCGGTTTTGTGTTGCCCATTGGGGAGACTGAGCCCATGACAATATAGTACACAAAGCTCTTTCTCACCACTGACTCGATCACTCTGACTGATTCACTGATATAAGTGTTTCGTACTTTCGAGTTGAAAATTCGCAAACTGATGTCCCTTGAAGCCATGGTTCCAGGAAAATTCACAAAACTGTCTGCAAATGAAAATATCTGCAAACCAAAGTGAGCTGTTGGAGCTTCACTTCTGCTTACGGAGTGTCATATGACAAAATACCTATCTGTTAGCAGTGGTACGTTACCGGATGTTGCACGGGAATGGGCACGGTCAATCAAGCATGATAGGGAGCAGGTGTGTTGAGGTTTTGTGGCGGTATGATGTAAGACGTGTCTGTTGGTTTTCGGTGCTTACGGACGGTGTACAATGGCAAGTGTCGCAGCGCATGTTTACATATCGCATAGTTACATGTACAGTTGGACAGAACCCCTATTTATAAAGATTGTGACATTGAGAATATGTCAATGTTCTGAATGGCACAATCAAGTCAATTCATATTTACCCTGTTGTCACAATCTGCATTGTTTGAAAACCTGGACATAACGATCGCTTTGTCCCAACAAGTTGAACGCAAACCCATGACTCTACACTACAAAATCGTCGAAATCCAGATGAGATTGCCAAAAATTTTCTTAAATGTCAAAAGAAACAATAGTTTTATTACTCCCTGTGTTTCTGATCACCTTGGTGCCAAAATACATCACCATGGACCGCTGCCGGGGGAAGAAGGATGGAGACCACAGTTGTATAAGGAGTGCCCGGGCCTGCGCCCTTGAGTACAGTGCTCGAGTTCGTCCCCTTAGAAGAGTCTGCGGAGGTGCCCGGAGAGAACACAAAACGGAATTTAGGTTTTCCAGGAAACAGAAAATCATCAGCTCCATAATTCAGTATTTCAACAGCCAGCTACATTGTATGGTCAATTCTTGCTTCACAGCAGCATTTTGTCTGCTCAAAAGACATGTCTTCTTCATTGCATCATCTATTGAAAGCATGCAAAATGTAAAATTGTGATGTACTGCACATATATTAAGAGCCCATACTGCTCAGTCATTCACTATCTCCATGATTTTTTGAAAAATAAAATGGGGGGGGAGGTGGTGAAGGAGGGGGTATTGTAATCGGCTCCGTCTGTCTGTCCATCACGCTACCTCCTCCTAAACGGTTGTGCAGAAATTTACCAAACTTGGTAGTTATGATAAACACATGACAAAAAAGTTTTTGGCCCCCTTTCCCTGGGGTGGGGTCAAAAGGTCATATACCAAAACTGCAATTACAGGCACATTTTGAAACAATTTTTCATGAAACTTTTTAAATGCAACTTTTGCTACATGGAAATTCTGGCAACCTGCCAGCATTGGGGGACGCATGAAATA
Organism: Eptatretus burgeri; assembly: GCF_056783735.1. Lineage (NCBI taxonomy): Eukaryota > Metazoa > Chordata > Myxini > Myxiniformes > Myxinidae > Eptatretus > Eptatretus burgeri. Next base: position 40,967,109 of record NC_140963.1, on the reverse strand, counting down.
TGTATCTTTTTTTTTGTATTTGACACCAGTTCATGCCCCAGGAGGTGGCGACTTTGGGCCACAGGAGCCAAAACAGAAGATTTCTTTTAACTCAAAATTTGATATTGAGTCATTCCTGGTGGAACTTTTTGCCATCTTTCAACCTTGCTTTCTTCTTCATTTAATTTATTTATCTGCTTGCAGTCTGCAAGCATGCCCCATTCATATTCTATAATTCTCTGATATATTGGGAACTGCATTGGCAGCATAGCCATGTCTCAGGAATGATGCAACCAGCACACACAGCTTGGAAATGAAATGGATGGTAACTGTGCATTAATTTCCTAAGTACACTCTTCTTTAGACATGTCTTGTGTTTAACTCTGCTTCATTGTGTTTCTTTTATTTTTCCTCAATCAAAGATTTCCTCTGGTTTGGCCTGTTTGCTATTCCAATCTGTACATAATTCTGGGATCCCACTGATTTCAAATCACGTACAGTATAATGTTGATTTGTCCGTGTCTCCAAATGTACTTGTAATTAATGCAAAAGTACAGTGTCTTTATGTCCTTGTCCTATACTTGTAATACATGTAGAAGCTCCATCATGAGCCTTACAAGACCATCAGAAAATATACAGAAATATTCATACAAGGCTTCTCTCTATCTCTCTTTCCATAGGTTTTCAACATGGCCAATATGAATGAGCTGCAGCAGGTGGAGGAGTATGTTGTTCGAAGCCTCTGCCATATAGCAAAGGCTCCTAAACCAACAATTGTTCCCACAATGCCAATTGAGTTTCCACAAACAGAGAAACCATTGACTTCACTACGGAGTCACATTTCATTGGTCTTGCCAATGGCTGCAACCACAGATGGATCACCGCATTCAAGTTATCGCCCAATGGACTTAATTTTTGCTCTTGAGGACTCGGCCACCACAGGTGAAAGAGCATTTGAAATAATGAAGGATTTTGCACAAGAGGTTGTACAAGCGGTGGATATTGGGGAAAATGAGACAAAGGTTGGGATTGTGCAGTTTGCTGAGAAACCAATCGTCACCTTGGCCCTTGAGCAATATCAGCAGAAGGAGGAGGTAAGTGAAAATAAAATAAACAATACAATGTACATTATTCTGTATGCTTTATAAATTAAGTGTGGGAAAGGATTCATCGATTTTTTTTCAAGAGTCGCATTGTTTCCAGTTTTTCATCCCTTTCACTCATTGTTCCCTCATGTTTGTTCTCACCAGGTGCTCAAAACAATAAAAAATATGACATTTCTCGGTGGAGAAACTGTGAACACTGGGGCGGCCATCGAGAGTGCTTTGGCTGAAGAAATGCCTGGCCGCCCAGATATTCCCAAATTAATGTTCTTGCTGACAGCCAGCCCTGCCAATGACACCATAACCCATCCAGCTGAAGAGGCACGGAAGGAAGGGATGGCTGTATTCCCTATTGGTGTGGGTGACAAAACTGATATGGAACAGCTGGAGGAGCTTGGGACCTTCCCAGCAATTGCCATCTCCTCTTTTGACCAGCTCGGACATGAGCTAGCTAAAGATATCCTGGATACTTGCTGTCTAACTGACATCGTTCTTCCGACACAGATACCATTATCCCTAACTCATCCTGATTTCACTGATCAAAGTCTAATCACACAGAGTCTGAAGCCATGTACTCTTGAATCCTGTCCTCCACCACCAGAGTGTGGGCATCACCGCATCCTCAATACAACCTCCGGTCCATGCTGTTCAATCTATACATGTGTATGTGCATGTGTTGAAGTTGCATCCCCTGCTCCCTGCCCACTTGGTCACTTTCAAGAGATTCAAATTGATGAGTGTGGTTGCCGTTCTGTGTCATGTTGGCCAAGAGAGGTAAGAATGCTTCTGCTTTCTTATTGACATTCTGTTTTCATGATAATGCTGAACGTCACAGAAATAATCATCAATTGATTCACATGTCTGACATATATCTCTAATATATGTATATATATATATATATATATATATATATATATATATATATATATATATATATATATATATATATATATATATATATATATATATACATATATATACACATATACATACACAGTCCCTGCAAAAGTGTTCATCTCCTTCTAAAAATGCCACATTTAGATGAATTATGTAGAAACAATTTTTCCAAATTAACTTTTTTATTCATAACTGAAGAGATCAAACTAAACACTGTTATAGTTGAAGGAGGTTACATGTCAGGAATACCTGCAAAAAACATGTACAAATCAAAATTGACTGGTTGTAAAAGTATTCAACCCCGTAGGTCAGTCAGAGGAAACACCTTTAGCAGCAATGACTGCTATGAGTTTTTTTGGGTAGGTCTCCATCAGCTTTGTACAGTGAGATTATTTTTGTGTGTGTACATTGTCGAGAGTCGTATGAGAGCTAACACAACATACAGCAAGGGGGGCATGATACAAGAGGGGAGAGAGAGGGAAGGACAAAACAATGGGGAACCAAGACATTAGGAGATCTGTGGAAGGGAGAGGGATGGGACGGGGAACATGGGGAATACAAGATGGGCATTACAGGGACTTTCAGGAAGGAAAGCAGGGAATTTGAAGGAGGTGAGTTTCGGGTGGGTTAACGGGGGTAGAAGAGATCGAGGTTTTTGGATGGGGAAAGATAAGAGGTGATGGTGAACAACTGTTTAGAAGTTCTTGAGGGAAGAATGGGATTGAAGAGAGTGTGGGAGTTTATTCCAAAGGTGGGAAAAAAGGAGGAATGAAGGAGTGAAGGTGAGCAGTGATTCGTGATTTCGGTAATTTTACCAGAAGGGGTTTGATGGCAGACCTTGACTGTCCTGTGGAAATATGGTGGGGACAAATCGCAGACAGAGCAGAGGGGGTGAGACCAGTGAGGAGAAGGTAGAAGACAGAAAGACCACTACACTGACCTGCCTGCAGTGAGAGAGTGAGAGGCCCAAAGACTCGGCCTCATCGCGGGAGACACCAATGATCCTAAATGCCTTGGTTTCCACACCGTGAAGCCGAGAAAGGTGAGAGACAGGATCCCAGCCCAGAGGGGAGAGCAGTACTCCATCAGGTTGTGGACGAAAGCTTTGTATTTGGTCAAGAGCTCAGGTGGGCCGAGGAAGGACCTTGCATGATGGAGAATTCCCAGTCGATGACTGGCTTTGGAGGCCAGGTTGGAAATGTGGCTTTCCCAGGAAAGATCATGGCAGATAGTGAGACCCAGAAGCTTGAATGAAAGGACTTCTTCCAGAGGATTATTGAGAAAGTAGATGGGGGGGGGGGGTTCTAAACGGTCCTTTTGGAGAGCCATCGTGAGAGTGTGAGATTTATCAGGATTGAAAGATATGTTCCACGTGTTGGACCAGTTTGTGATTCTATCCAGTTCTGCAGAGAATGAAGAAGCTGCTGCTTGCCGGTTTGAGGGATGACAGATGGTGCGGCTGAGGGTGGAGTCATCAGCAAAGAGATAAAGAGGGTTTTCCAGAGAGTCGGAGAGATCATTGATGAAAACCAGAAAAAAGGACAGGGCAGAGAACGCTGCCTTGAGGAACTCCAGCCTGGGCAGGAAGAGGGAATGAGAGAACTCCATTTAGGGCCAGAAATTGGCTGTGACAGGAGAGGAAATCTGCGAGCCATGAGTGGAGATGGCCTTGGATACCATAGGAAGAGAGTTTGGTGAGCAGGGCAAGGTGCCAGACAACGTCAAAAGCACGTGATATGTTCAGGGATATGGCTCTGATTTCATGTCTGGCATTGAGTACCTCCATCTATTGTTGTGAGAGCAGAAGCAGCATATCCAGGGTAGAGTGACCTGGTCGGAAACCAAATTGATGATCGGAAATCAAGCCATTGGAGAAGAGGAAGGATTTTATGTCTGAAGTGATGATGGATTCCATAACCTTGCTGATGATTGGGAGAAGGTTGATTGGTCTGTCATTGCAGGGATCACCTTTTGTATGCAGGGCGGTAATGTTTGCTGATTTCCAAGCAGATGGCAAATGACCTTGAGAAAATGAGAGGGTGAATAGAACAGAGAGAGCGTGAGCAAGAGCAGAGGAGCAGGTTTTTAGGACACGTGGGCTGATGCCGTCTGGAACGGTTGCAGAATCTGAGTCGAGGTTTGCCAGCAAGCTCTCCATTTTGTCAGAAGAAAAGGACACAGAGTCCAGGGACAGTTGTGTGCGACTGGGTAAGATGGGTACAGAAAGCGATGGGTTTCGCACACAAGATTTTTATGCAAACACCGAGTTTAGGCATTCAGCCTTTTCACGTGCAGTATCAGCAGTGCGGCCATTTGAGGTAAGGGAGGGGATGGAGGGGGAACATATACCAGAAACAGATTTGATTAGACACCACCAGGTTTTGGAGGAGGGGGAGAGGTTTGAGCGTTCAGACGAGATTAGAAAGATGTTGCTTTCTGGCTCTCCTGAGGATAGATACACATTTGTTCCGAGCTTTATAGAAGGAACTGAAATTATCCTCAGTTGGGTTTGCTTTCCATGAGGCAAAGGCAAGTTGTTTCAGGACAACTGCCTCACCACAAGCTTCAGTTTACCATGCACGGGAGGGAGGGTGGGACAACTGAAGACGAGAGGAGATAAATCTGTGAGACGGTGAAATCTTTGCCCATTCTTCACATGAAAATTGCTCTTGTTCTGCCAACTTTATGGGGATCGTCGATGGACTACAATCTTCAAGTCTCGCCATCGATATTCAGTTGGGTTCAAGTCAGTACTTTGACTGGGCCACTCAAAAACATTTATTTTCTTCTTATTCAGCCACTCAAGTGTGGGTTTAGCTTTGAGCTTCTGATCATTGTCCTGCTGAAATCTGAATCTCCTACTCAGTTTTAGATTCATGGGTGACTCAAGCAGGTTTTCCTGAAGGATTCTCCATTACTTTGCACCATCCATTGTCCCTTCTGCCCTGACAAGCTTTCCAGCATAACATGATGCTGCCACCCCTATGTTTGACAGAAGGGATTGGGTTGGTTGGCTGATGTGCAGTGTTTGCCTTGTGCCAGACGTAACGCTTTGAATCTAAGCTGAAAAGTTCAGTTTTTGTCTCATATGACAACAAAACGTTTCTCCACTTGATTGCAGTATCATTATGATGCTTTTTCGCAAACTCCATACAAGTCTTTAGATGTGTCTTCTTCGGTTATGGCTTCTTTCTTGCCACCTGTCCATAGTGGCCAGCTTTGTGAAGGGAACGGGATATTGTTGATTGAACACTGACCCCCATCTCAGACATAGATCCCTGCAGATCTTTCAGTTATTATTGTATTTACAGTGACATCCCGAACCAGTTTCCTGCCGTAAGGTTGCCATGTCAAAGGGACCTGTCAGAGTGTTACACGTGATGCCGAGGAGGCAGCGTATGTCATTTATAGAGAGGGTACACAAATTAATTTTATATGCACAAAACCTGTTGTTTGTGGGCAGGGATAGGTGAGGACATCCCATCGCAGAGGCACACATGTCACATTGTGCAACCAGGCCAATTACAATCCCTCTGGCCAGTGTTTGCCACCCATGGCAGTGCAGTGTGCTGTGTAGCTGCAATGAGCAATGTACATTTATTCTTACTGGGACCACCCTGTGGGTAGGATGGCCCAGAGTGGGACTCTGCTCAGGAGAAAGAGGACTGCGACGAAGAGAAAGAGAGTCCTCGTGTGGAAGGAGTACGAGCAAGTGGTTCACAGAGGAGTTTGAGAAGCAGAGGTTATTGTGGTTTGCTCTGCAGAAGTTTTTGGATAGATCCAAGCTGGTATCAACCTGCCTTTCGAGAGGGGAAGGAGCCACTCACTGTACCTTGGGAGAGAAGAACAAAGAACTCAGACAGGAGAGCTCCACATGCACGGAGTGCAAAGAAACACTTTGAGGAGGAAGAAGTTCTGAGGCCTCGTTGGGGAAAAGGGCTAAGAGTACCACATGGCCTGGTTGAAGGCCTACTCATCGCTGGTCCTGCTCGTAGCTATTTTACTTCATCTTTTGACATCATTGGTTCTCATCTCGCTCCTGGTTTCTAAAGCGGGCTGCATTGAGTCATGCGTCCACCCTGTGCATCATAAACAAAGGGAAGTCCTGCCTACATTATTGTCCTGTTGTATGAGTGTGATCTGTGGTGCCAAGTAGGTAAGGTTTTGCGTTTTCTTTCTCACCATTGTATACAAGTTTTATTATTCCAATCTACTTATTCTTACTTATTCCCTTATATTCTTATATATTGTATATTACTTATTCCCAATCTACTCTTTGTGTCTTTTGACTCGCTTGGTTTGTTCCGTTTATGATAGTGTCTTGTCAACTTCTTCCCTGTGCATTACTTTTCAAACAAATCCTTTAAAAGGTAAGAAAACATGTTCCTCTTATCTGCTCATTGTGCCCATGTGCTGTTGATTTTGGCTCATTTGGGCGACCTTGGTGAAACGACAAAGTAGAGTAATAACTGAATGCAGTGCCATTAAAAAAAAAACATTTTGACCAAATCCCAGGATGAAAGGTCCCAACTCTGAGGAATCCTGCATTAATGAGTACCCAGGTGCAACATCCGGTGTCAGGTTGTGAGATATACAAACCCATTTAGTTTCCCCCAGGGAAAAATTAAAATTAAATTTTAGTGTTAAAAGGGTTATTTTCAATTTGAGTGTGCATGGGAAATGTGGACAAAATGGCAGATGTACTACCATGTAATGGTAGATGGTGAGCAACACGTTCTTGGAGGCGAGCCGGCAGTGGGGCCTAGTGGGGAGGAACATCGCACAGGAATGTCCCTTGCTCCTGATGTCACTCAAAGCCTTTCTCCTGTAGGTGAAAGTGGGGTTCAGGAGTCTGGTGCAGTGTCCACCCAGGCCATGTTGGAAAGATTAATGGAACAAATTAAGAGAAATATAACATAAATTAGTAAAATGGGTGCACAATTTCAGGGAAAAATTCCTAAAAGTAGTGAACAAATGTGGGTGGAAATGAATAAAAGTAGTGAACAAACGTGGGGGGTGTGAATGAAAACAATAAAAATTTTAACAGCACTGTTAAGGAAGGGCACAGTTAGTTAAAAGCGGAATGGTAGGTTGGTTGGGAGTGGGGGGGGGGTTGGAACAGAGGAATATTACATGGGGGACATTTGTGAAAAGTAATAATGGCCTGGAAGAGGATTGTGCCGGTGTGGATGTCACTCTGCTACAGAAAGAAACCATCCACATGATGAGCCAGATTGAAGTTTTAGGGGGGGAATAGGTTAGGCCCTGGGGTTTGTGAAGCGACCTCCGTGGTTTGCAGAACGGAGCTCATGAGTGCGCAGTTGGACCCTGTGGGGGTCGACGGGGCCTGGAGTCGTCGACATTCTGCACACTGGGTGTTTGTTAGCAGCCGTGGGGCAGCAGGTAAAAAATAAAAAGCTCAATTGGAGGGCACTTAGAAAGAGACAGGCCAATCATGTGAGTCCATGTCAGTTGGAGCCCAAATTGGTTGTTAAAAGCACTTGTTTGTTTGATGTACGAGTTGTGTGCCATGAGCATCTGGCAGCTCCCAGAGTGTTTGAGGAGGTCGACTCGGAACCCAGAATCGTTGACCTGTTGCGCATGGGGTGTGTACTAGCGACCGTGGGGTAGAGGGTAAAAGGAATAAAGCTAAACGGTTGGGCACCAAGAAAGAGATAGGCCAATGTGGGCTGATGTCAGTTGGAGCCACAATTGGTTATTGGTGAGTGCTTGTGTACCGAGGTAGGAGCTGTGAGTCATGAGCAGCTGGCGGCTCTTGGCAATGGAGAAAGGTTGGGAGAGCGGAAGGCTCAAGGTCATCAGTGGCTGCAAGGAGGGACAGAAAGGCCCGATAATGGTAATCATATGTAGCCGCATTTGGACACGTGGAGCCTGGGTTTATAAATTTGTTTTAAAGCAGCTTTGGTGTGTTGGTCCCCAGGCTGCAGGATTTGGACCAGGGGAGGTTAATGGGGTCAGCTTTGTGGGAAATTGTCTCCCTGGGAGATTGGGTTAAGCCAGGCAGCTGGGGAGTTGAACTAGCAGAATTTGGACATGGGTTCTGACCACGGGCGGTGTGGTACGACCCGGGCTACATTGGCAGTTTGGTGGAGTGTGGCATCCCTTGTCCATGGGGTGCCGTCTGAGTGAGTGTCTCAGGTCGGTGTGGTTGCCGGCCCCTGGAGGGGGTTGAGACTTCTGGTGGACCGAAATGGTTACTCCTGGGGACCTGGCATGATGCACCATGAGGACCACTAGGAGGAGGTGTTGTGGGCTCAGCTTTGGTGGTGACACCACTGAGGGCTAGTAAGGGCCTGAAAAGGTGACCAACTGGCATGTGGCCTGGATGCCTCTTCCTGAGGCTCTGGGGCAGCCAGTATGATGCACTCAGTCTGCCAGTAACCATCTTCTCGTTAAACTCCCAAAATCCAGGCTCACTGCACAACTCCGCTAATTTGTTCCTCTTTTTTCTCGATAGTGGAACCAACTTTCCCAGTCTGTTCAATCCCATTCTTCCCTCCAATGCTTCAAGACAGCTGTTCACCACTGCCTCAGATCATCTCCCATCAATAATCATGATCTTCTCGACCCCAAATGACCCCATTCCCAAGCATTCCCTTTTTCAGGTTATTTTGATTCCAACTCCCCCCTCCCCCCATCTCCCTCAACTATTTTCATTTAAAAGTTGTCGGTTAGTTTGATACTTTTCTGTTTCATCCCCACTTTCCCCTTCCTTTTGCTTCCTGTGTTTCATTCAGCTTGTGTGTAGCTTGTTCAACCCCATATGTACTTCTTTCCCTTCCCCTTGATCTCACTCTCACTCCTACTCTGCTGTTGGTGTTTTCTCCTTTCCATTTTGTTCCCTTCCATTCTCCTTTATCCCTTCCATGAGCCTCGGTCATGTGTTCGAAAAGAAAATAAAAAAATGAAGGGAATCATTGTGGGACATTGAATGTTTTCCTTACTTTCAATGTGGAAAGCTGTGGAACAACCTCGACTCTTTTATTGAGTTGAACAGACTGCACTGAATGAACAACACTGCTTCACCACACAGGTCCAGTCGAGAATCTTGCTAACTCATTCTTTGAATCCACGACCGGGTAGTAGGTTTCACCTATGGTACGAACAAGGGATTAAATCAACAGGACTTTGATTGGGGTATGATAATAATCACCGTCGGAAGCAAGGGGAATCTGAAATTTCAGGTGAGCAACCTCTTTTGCTCTGACGAAGGGTCAATGTACTTTTGATTTCATCCATTATTCGACCTGTTCACCAATGCAGATCAACACTGGCCGACGCGGTGCCTTTGAGAAAAAGAAATTTTCAAAGAAAACCAAGAAGTTATTTACTCCACCAGTGTCTTGTTTTGTTCAATGAAATATACACGAGCAGTATTATTACCACAAATCTTAGATTTTACAACATTTGAATACGATGCTCGGCAGGTGTGTGTGGAGGGCTCTGTGGAACGTGCAGTGGGTGAGCGATGGAAGAAGAACTGCAGCGAGTGCCGGTGCGAGAGACGAGCTGAAACGACAAAGGAATTGGGTCACGTGACCTGCCTCCCTATTTTCTGTGACTCTTCGTGTCTCCTGGTCAGGAGTCACAATCGGCTTTTGTTGGCACCATTCGCAATACAGTAGAATTGCAATTGCATGTTTTATTCACCCAACCAACCGATTCTGAACCATTCCAGGGCTCCGTTTATGTGAAAGAAGATGGTGAGTGCTGTGGAGTATGCAAGCGCAAAGTTTGCATCGATGGTTCAGCAAGTACTGAATATCGTGGTGATATGGATGCTGGTGGAGCTCTCTATAAGGTCAGCATGGACACCTTCTCCATGGTGCCATTTCCCTATTCAATTTAACCATCGATCGTCCTTTTCAGAATGTCACTGTTGTTGAAATATGACGAATGTAGATTTACGCTGCTTACTGAGGTCACTTTTACTGTAAAGCAATTCCAGGAACCTGAAGCTTGAGAGAAAAACAAGTTTAATTTGACCCAGTGAGATTAAAGGTGTTTAGGATTTGATTTAATGCATTGAAGGGCAAGATTATATGATAAAGTAGGTCACTGTGTATAAACAATAGCGACGAGTTTCCCTAATTAGATGAGAGGATATGCTGAGCCCCTGTTGAGAGCGGTTTAAAATACGGCTCAGCAAGATGGCGGCAGTGCAATATGGCGGTTTTAGCAAAGATGACAACTCGTAAACATTGCTTCTTGGGATGCTTTTCTTTTGATAGTTTCCCAACCCCACTTATTGACAGGTTGGAGACCGCTGGCCATCTCCAACAGACCCTTGCCAAGAGCGCGAGTGCCTGGAGTTCCATGGTGAAGCGTTTACACACGAGATAAATGTTTCGTGCCAAACTACCAGCCCGTCAGACTGCCCTCTCGGCACTCGTCTCGACTGCAGTCAGACACATCGTTGCTGTCCGCTGTGCCGCTGTGGTGAGCAGAAGCAAGCGATATACACAATGCGAAGTTGGTAATAACGGATAAGTTTTATTTAATGGCATTTGTCTATTTTTCTTCATCTTATTTTTGTAACCTGTCCCTTAGTACATTTGTCTGTTCCCAATTTATTGTATATTTTGAAGATTCTAAAGCATATGCTGACTGCATGAGCACTTGTCTTCATAAGCACAAAATCATGGTCTTAAAGGTTATGTAAGGACTCGAACACCTTTAACACACTTGTTCAATGCACCACTCAGTAGGGAGAACTGCAATGCATTGGGACATCCTCCAGCATGAATTATTGGTCAGCAATATTAAGTGCCACCAGTGACCCCATCACACCTGATATGATTTACCAATAACAGCTTCTCGTGGGGATGTCCCATTGTACTCCAGTTTGAACTTATAACAACTCCAAATTATTATAATTATGAGCTCTTATCATGACTGTCTCAATAATATTGTTAGCAAGTGGTAAATCCACAAATGGTTTGGGGTAGCAATGACAGCACAAGTGTGCATGCAACGGTGTGGGTGGAAATGAGTTAAACATATATATAATTAGCAGTCCCATAATTTATAAAAAGTAAGTTTCCTTAGCAATATGAATATGTGATAACATTAATGAATTAGGTTAATGTCTGGTATTGTGCTTGTGTTTCAGTACCGGGAGATTTCTGTGCTTTCAATGACAGCACTCTGCTCAGGGTGAGGAATGAAGCTTGGCTTGATTGTTGTGGTGTGAAGGAAATGTGACATCTGGCCTAAATAATCACATCACGTTTGGGGAACATACAATAGTATTTGTGTTGCGATGAGATAAATCGTGAAAGAGGCTTCAGGCTTGTAAAAAAAATAAAAAAAAGACAAGATTTATTTGGCTATAGTACCTGAACAAAGGCCTACTCTTGTTTAAAAGAAACCATTACACTATGTACACATCCACATGATTGCAGCTGGGACAGCTGGCAACCCTTATGAATAATGTTTCATGATACGATGACAACTGTATGATTCATTGGAAGCAACGGAACGATCCTGTGGTCCATATGTGGTGTGGTGTATTAAGGAATGGGTTGTTGGCATTGAACCTCATCCATCCATCTGCCTGCAGGTTGGTGAAACCCTTTTAGTGAACGAGTGCAAGCGATGCCACTGCCAGAGGAGCCAAAGGGGAGATGCACAGCCGTTCACTTTTGTTTGTCATGAAACCAAGTGTGCCAAGTGTTCTAAAGTGAGTTAACCATAAGGTCGAATGCATCTCACCCTCCTCTCAAATTATTCTTATGGCAGGTTTGCCTGTTGAGTGTTCCCATCCGATCATATGACTCATGATGGTCCTAACCTAAGTTCCAATCCCATAAACTACATAGATATTTGCCCAGTGTCTAATAATGTTCTTGTAATTCGCATTAAAATGTACTGATGTTTATTAAATTCTTCATCACTGCAAGTGATTTATGTAGAAGCTCCACTATAACAAGTTTTAGATCAATAATATTGAGTTACTTTAGAAAGTACTTTAACGGACAAGGAAACCATTAGGCCATCAAGGCTGCGCTATGTTTGCTATCCCATGGTTGTCCATGATCTGTGCTTTTTAAATGCTGAATGTCAAGCAAGGAAGCAGCATGTACCATTTTTAAAGTCTTTGGTATGATTTGGCCAGGGTCAAGTTCGAAGCACCAATCTCCCAGACTCAGAGTGGACACTCTAACCATTATGCCATCAAGACGAGTAAAAATTAGCATTTCTAGGAATTAAACCCAACCCCAATGGATGAAAATCAGGAATCCAAACCACATATGGCATGCTTTGTTAAAAATACCCCCAAAAACCCGACAGTATACAGTAACTAATTAACCCATAACTACCATTGTTATTACTCCATGAATGTGAAGCAAAAGCGGGGTGAAGCAATTGGTTCATGTCCGTCCATTTGTCTTTCGTCTTATCAGTTTATGATCAAGGAACAACTGATTTAAATTGGAACATGAATAGGAAGACAAGTCTTTCATTTTAACGTAATTTGGCTTTGAATTAGTCCCGATCACACATGCACAGAATAATGAGATCGTTTTTTTTTTTTACTCTCTGCATGCCTGCCAGTCACACAAAATTGAAAATCATTTCAAACAGGAAACTTACTGGTTTTAAAGATGTCATAAAGGACACAAACAACAAGCACGAAGAACTGATGTAACTTGTTAGATAAGGTGGTGTAATAGCCACTGCATCAACAGTGATAAACTTCCGGATTTAATATATTTATACGATCTTTACAATCTTTATTTTATTTAAATTGAATTATACACTTGAACACAAGAACACAAATTGCCCATCATGATATTTCCAAGAACCTCCAGTTTTGCAGTACTTCAAATAAAATAAAGGAACAGTGGGGTGGTGTATAAGGGTGGTGTTTGGGATTGCTTCAGCACTACTTCAATAGCACTAAACTTTTGGGTTATTTTTTTTTAACGATTATTAAAATTATTATTTTATGAAAATTGAAATACCAACATTAGCGGGGGATACGTTCCTGAAAAATGCCACGAATGTCAGGGCATTGGTTCAATGGGAAAAACGGGGATAGGTTATCGGCGGTTCGTGATTCATGTGGGAAAATCAAAAATCCGGTGAAAAACCACGAATTTGCCCATAAAAAAAACACATACGCCTGTAAAAAACTGTGAAAAGGCAAAAAAAGATCGCGACTATGCCCGCAAAAAAAATAATTATAACCGCAAATGCACCTGCGAAAATCTGCGACTATGCAGAACAGAGGGCCGCGAATATCTTATCGGGTCACATTTTACGAACCACGAATATGCGGGGTCCCCAAATAGTGGAGCCACGAATGTCGGGGTCTGATAGCACTGCATGTACTTGACCACCGCGTGGAAGAAAATTTACTCACATTCATCATCCTTACTCATTTCTCCTTGTCTTCCCAACCTTTTTTTTTTTTTTTTTTTTTCCTCTCTCTCTCTCTCTCTCTCTCTCTCTCTCTCTCTCTCTCTCTCTCTCTCTCTCTCTCTCTCTCTCTCTCTCTCTCTCTCTCTCTGTCTCTCTCTCTCTGTCTCTCTCTGTCTCTCTCTCTCTCTCTGTCTCTCTCTGTCTCTCTCTGTCTCTCTCTCTCTCTCTCTCTCTCTCTCTCTGTCTCTCTCTCTCTGTCTCTCTCTGTCTCTCTCTCTCTAGCTGTCTCTCTCTCTCTCTCTCTCTCTCTCTCTCTCTCTCTCTCTCTCTCTCTCTCTCTCTCTCTCTCTCTCTCTCTCTCTCTCTCTCTCTCTCTCTCTCTCTCTCTCTCTCTCTCTCTCTCTCTCTCTCTCTCTCTCTCTCTCTCTCTCTCTCTCTCTCTCTCTCTCTCTCTCTCTCTCTCTCTCTCTCTCTCTCTCTCTCTCTCTCTCTCTCTCTCTCTCTCTCTCTCTCTCTCTCTCTCTCTCTCTCTCTCTCTCTCTCTCTCTCTCTCTCTCTCTCTCTCTCTTCCCAGATCCTCTTTCTTTCTCTTCTCAATTTCCAACATTCTCTCAGCCCTTCCCCCACTGTACGTATACAGTAATACATATATTGACCCAAAGAATGCTGTGAAAGTGAATGGGACTACTTTGTGTGTTGTCCATTAGATGGAGGTATCAAAAGGTTTCTTCTTCAATGATTCTTCAATGGCCTGTTCCTTTCATCGTATTCTCAAACATGCTGAACCTGTTTACTTGCCCTTTTGCTCTGACAGTATTAACATTCAAAACGTCAACTGCACTGCACTTCCCACGATGGTGAACACACTCTTATTGGCTTTCAGTCCATAAAATACATTGTTTAAACTTGCATAGCCAGTTTCATGCTTCTTGGTGTTTGAATGGTCTATTGCTTTCAGCTCCACCTGTCCTGCCTAGTTGGGCTTGACAAGTGCTGAGCATGAAACAAGCTTCAAATTCCAAAGTTTTCCTCATTGACAAGCTTAATGGATCTTGAAAATCTTTAAATTAGTATTGTCAAAGACATTTAAAAACTGTTCCCAAGTGGCAATATGACTGCTGCCATCAGACAAGCATACTAGGTCGAATTCTCAGTCTTGAAGGCAGAGTAGGTTGTTTTTTTTTTGTTCCTCAGCACCTCAGTGTGAAACTCATTCTGAAAGTCTTTTCATGATCGTGGACACTGAACATCTTGCAGACACCGACCAGACTGCACAATCAGGAATATGATTCCAGAATCTCGAGAGCTTGTCAAGCTGGATATAATAGTGCATGTTACACGCAATGTACATATATTTACTCTTTTGAATAAATTTACGCTCAGACCATGCCTTTTGCTTTGTGGGCTGTTTCCACCTGGTGAGTGCAGAGTTTCGAGGAAGTGAAACCGGAAGGGGCTTGTTGCGGAACATGCATGCCAACAGTATGTCAAGTTGTCCTCAAAAATGGCACTAAAGTCATTCTCAAGGTTTGTGGAGACATGCGATTCAAATCATCCTATTTTCTTGCTGTTCTTTCCAAATGTGGCATATTTATTCGATGATCATGTGAAGTTTTATCATCAAAGGTTCACTGATTGAGTGTTAGCAGGATTAGCTCAGAGGTAACATTCTCCTTCCCATAGGTGATGTCAAATCTCGGTTGAATTCTGGACTTGAACATAAACTCTTAGTTACCCCACCAGTAGGAAGTTGCATCTATGAACAAGCCATCCATCAGAGGGGATATTAAGCCAGTGTCTCGTGACATTCGAGTTGCCGTAGTGCCTTTCGTAATACGTAGACCGTTGTGCATCAGCCCCATGGCCAAATTCCTGCACTAAAGATTGTTGGGAAGGAGATGGCAATCCACCCAATGCATTCTTTGCTTTGGCAGCACCAACGCCAGAGAAAAGCTGGGACTTGTCTTGTCCTCAACACTAGTCGAATCAACAGACATGATGAAGTAAGAAAGCTTAGGCATTGAGCTCAGTCATGACTAAACCATGATGACACTTCACCCAGATGTCACGTGTTGTATGCATGAATATACCAAAAATGACCTGGACAAATTATCAACGAAGACAAAAGATCGTGTCCAGAAATAGCAGGCAAACATGGAGTCTGGTGGATGCGAGCCTTGTAGACAAACATTTGTGGACTTATTTTGTCCAAGGTGAAATGCAAGGTGCTTTCAGTCAAAAATATAACCATGGCGAGAATAGTCTCTTGCACTGCAGTGTTGATTCAAACACAGTGGTGCAAATGCATGAGTAATTGGCAAATCATCAGGTTATACTTCCCTGTATTCCTATGATCTGGCACCTTGTGATGTCTTCACATTGTCTTTCAGCCTGATCACACACTCAAGGATAGCTGTGACACATACAGCTGTCAAAAGAGAACACAAGGTGGCATCTCCTGGCAGCGCAGGACAACCATTTGCCCACCATTAGATCGAAACTCTTGTCTCAACTCTGGGGTGAGCTATTCCTTTGTTGGAATGAAATAATCAAATTTGTCCCTTTGTAGCAAAGTTTTATGACAATAAAATTATAATTGTGTGTGTGTGTGTGTGTGTGTGTGTGTGTGCGCGCGCGCGTGCGCATGTGCTCGTGCTCTAAAACCACCAGACAGAATGGGTTGAAATTTTGTGGTTGAGTTTCAGGTGTGGCTGGGAAGGTTTCAGGCATTAAAAAATTCAGTTGTGGGGGTTCAGGAGTGGGGACTATTGGGGGTCAAAGTGGATCCAGGTTTGACCCCCCAAAATAGGTATTTGTTTTCTTCTCCGCAACTACACACACAATTTCAATGAAACCTCACCACAACCTTCATCACCCGTGTCATGTATTAATGGGTGAGATCAACCGGAAGCGCTGTCATCGTGAGGCAGGAACATAGCGGCACGAGGAGGCTGGTCTCATGAATGGTTCTGAGGTTTCGGTATGTGGAGCACAAAAAAAGATTAATGGTGCATTCAAACTGCTTTCTCTGCTTGATACATTACAACCCATGATGTACCAAAGTAGTTTGTTCACAGCATTCACAAAATCAGGGTCTGCGGATGTCTAAAGGGGTTCTTGACCAAATTATCAATGCAAATGTGTATCGTGTAGCACTGGTCCCGGTGGCAGAGTGCACTGTATTACAACAATCAGCTCTTTCTAAAATGCACCAATTCTTTGTGTTATACTTGTGCTGTATCACGTGATTGGGTTTTCGTATATCATGACTCGCCCGCTAGGGGTGGCAGTGATGTACATTCGGACGTGCAATAAAGCGGAGTTACTGCTACGCTCTCGCTCTCCATGTTCAGCTGCGCCTCGGATATTACAGTTGGCTGACGAGGATGGTTGATCGACGAGTCACGGCGCACGGACGGGTGCCCATTTTCGTGGGCGACGACTTCGAATTGTTTTCAGAACAGTTGGGGTGCTATTTCCACGCGAATGATGTGGTCGACGAGAGCAAACAGAAGTCGATCTTGCTCACCTCGCTGTCGGCGGGGCATTATCGACTGCTAAGTGATTTGGTGGCGCCGGACAAACCCAGTGGGGACGCGCTGTCGTTTCGGGACATTGTGCAGAAGATGAAAGCACACATGGCGCCGGAGAAGTCGTTACAGCTCGCTCGATACCAGTTCGATCGCCTCGCGAAAGGTACGGAGGAGCATGTCGCTGATTTCGTGGCGCGGATGAAGAATTATTCCGTGGCCTGCAAGTTCACGGCAGAGGAGCGTCCAGCTCGGCTTTATTTCTGGTTTGCAAGATGCGAAAATGGTTTCGGCGGTTCTACGGCTGAAGGGTGGAGCCATTACGTTCACCTCGGCGGTCGACACTGCTACAGCTGTTGAGCAGACTCTCGGAGATGTTCAGGCCATCACCGGCCGCAGCTTGCCGGATGGCCCGGGGGCCCACGTGGTGTCGCGAGCGCCCCGGGATGCACGCACGACCTTCGGTGCGGGTCGGGGCCTGACGTCGCCGCGCGGCCGCACGAGCGGCGAGGTGACCCCGCGGACGTGTTTGGGATGTGGAGGTCGACACCTGCGCCGTGTGTGCCCGTTTAAAGACACCGTGTGTTTACGTTGTCACAAGGTGGGTCATCTGAAGCGTGCGTGCCGAGGGGTGTTGGCCACCGTTAAGGTCATGGACGGCGATGTGCGAGGCGACCTCGGCGACCCGGGGCGAAACTGGCAGCCGTTGATGAGCCCGTTTTCAATTGGCCCTGCGGCGGCGCGCCCGATGACGGTGGAAGTCGAAGTGAACAACACGCCGATCACGTTTCAGGTTGATAAGGAGCGGCAGTGTCAATCATCGGCGAACAGACCGCACGTAGACTCAATGACCTGAAACTTATCAGGTCCGACCTCACGCTGTTCACATACACCCGCGAGAAGATAACGCCAATCGGGATGGCAGACGTGTCTTTGCGGTACCAAGGCCAGGTCGCCGCGCTTCCATTGTACGTCGTGCAGGGGAGGGGTCCGTCTCTCCTCGGCCGAGACTGGCTGACCTGCATCAGGCTAGACTGGGCCGCCGTTCACCTTGTGCAACTCGTGCCAAGCCGATGGGAGGATCGGTTGGAGAAGATTCTGCAAAGACATCAAGGTTTGTTTTGCGATGACCTTGGGAAACTCAAGGGCGTGGAGGCAAAGCTCTTCCTGAAGGAGGGGCTGGTTCCTCGTTTTTTTAAACCACGACCGGTGCCGTATGCCCTGCGGGACTAGGTCAAGGGTGAACTGGATAGGCTGGAGGCCTGTGGAGTGATCCAACGGGTGTCATACTCAGATTGGGCCACCCCAGTCGTCACGGTGCTGAAACGGAATGGAGACGTCCGATTGTGCGGGGACTTCAAGTCCACGGTTAACCCGGGGCTCAGCGTGGAGCAATATCCACTGCCGTCAATCGATGAAATATATGCACGATTGGCGGGGAGTCAATACTTCACGAAGCTTGATCTGCGTGATGCATATTTTCACCTGCCGATGGATCCCGGGAGTAGCGACCTTTTGACAATCAACACGTGTCAAGGGCTCTATCGATATACCCGACTCTGTTTTGGAATTGCTTCGGCCCCGGCCTTGTGGCAGAAAGCCATGGATCAGGTTTGCATTGGCCTGCCCGCTCAAACCTACCTGGACGATGTGCTCATTGCGGGGAAAACGGCGGATGAGCATCTTGCGAACATTGCCCAAGTGCTGAAGAAGCTCGAAGCGTGCGGCCTGCGCTTGAACAGAGACAAGTGCGCTGTCTTGAAGCAGCACTTGGAATACCTCGGGTACATCATCACGCCGGAGGGGCTGTTGAAAGGCCCTCAGAAGGTGGAGGCGATTCAGCACATGCCACCGCCTCGCGACAAGACGCAGCTGCTCTCGTTCATTGGTATGGCCCAGTATTACCAGAGGTTCGTGCGCAGGCTCAGCTCACAGCTTGCGCCGTTAACGCGGTTGCTCAGGAAGGACGAGCGCTGGGCCTGGGGGCCTGCACACCAGGCGGCGTTCGACCACGTCAAGAGGCTGCTCACAGAGGATACGGTCCTCGTGCACTACGCGTGCTCGTGCACTACTCGTGCACACTGCGCGTCCGCTCTTATTGGCATGCGGCAGCTCTGCATATGGCATCGGAGCAGTGCTCTCCCACAGGATGGACGATGGTTCCGAGCGGCCTGTTTGTTTTGCATCCCGGACCCTGTCCGCAGCAGAGTGGGAATATGCCCAGATCGAGCGCGAGGCTCTCAGCCTCGTCTGGGGTGTGCGGAGGTTTCATCAATACCTGCTGGGGCGGCATTTCACTTTGCAGATGGATCACAAACCACTTCAATTCATCCTGAGACCCGAACGCGGGGTACTAGTAGTAGCGGCCGCGCGGATACAGCGGTGGTGTCTGTTTCTTGCTGCGTACAATTACGATATTCAGTTCCGGAGCACCGAAAAGCATGCCAACTGCGACGGGCTCTCGCGCTTGCCTTGCGCGGAGGGTCCAGCTGTGTCTGAGTCAGCTGACCGGGTTGATGTGTTCGCACTGGGCCAGGTCCAAAGCGGGCCGATCACGGCCAAACAGGTCGCGGTGGAATCGGCTCATGATCCAGTGCTCGCCCGTGTCGTCCAGGCGATTTCTACGGGGAATTGGAGCGATCTACCTTCAACGCCGGCATTTCAGCCTTTCGCGTCGCGCACATCGGAGCTGTCGTTGGTCCAACGGTTCATTATGTGGAGAATGAGGGTGGAGGGCGGTGATTCCACCGAAGTTCAGGCAGCGGTGTTTGGAAGAACTGCATGTCAGTCACCTTGGCGTCGTGAAAACCAAGAGTCTTGCTCGTAGCCTGTTGTGGTGGCCGGGGTTGGACAAAGACATTGAGCAGTTGGTTAAACGTTGCACCACGTGTCAAACAGATGCTGATAACTCGCGTCGAGCTTCGGAACTATGGCCTACCCCAGCCCGGGCCTGGCAGAGGGTTCATGTGAATTTTGCGGGGCCGGTTAATGGCAAAATGTTTTTTATTGTGATCGATGCATTCTCTAAATGGTCGGAGGTTGTAGTAATGCAGCATACATCAGCGAACATTACAGTAGAAAAACGGCAGACGATCTTTGCTAATAAAGGATTACCCAAGGTTCTGGTCTCTGATAACGGTCCACAGTTCATCGCAGGTGTATTTGATGAGTTTATGCATCAAAATGGTATTCGACATCTAAGGTCCGCACCGTATCATCCTGCAACGAATGGGCAGGCGGAGTCGTTTGTTAAAATGTTGAAACGGGCTTTGCGCAGGGGAGGGGGGGGGGGTTGCACCTGTGCAGACGGTGGTCGATGTCTTTTTGCTCCAATACAGGAACGCTATTCATCCTGTCACGGGCGATTCTCCTGCCATTCGTCTCTATGGACGGGCATTGCGGTCCAGACTGGATTTGCTGCGACCTGGAGGGTCGGTGAGTGGGGCGGTGTCACGCCCGACGCTGCTGCGCGGTTTTGATGTGGGACAGCGGGTAATGGTGCGCGATTATTTCCACGGGTCCAAATGGGTGCTGGCTGTGGTCTCTGTGGTACTGGGGCCAGCGAATTGCATGGTGCGGACTGATGGTGGGGAGGTGTGGAAGCGGCACATGGACCAAATGCATGATCGCTGTTCAGCGTCACC
>NC_140963.1:40866568-40941568 GCF_056783735.1 Eptatretus burgeri | reverse complement strand
GTGGAGCTTTCGGTCTCACCGCGATCGTGCCAATCGGCCCCCGCGTGGGATAGGGTTGCTCACCAAATTCGACCTACCTAAGTACCCACACGGAGGGTAGACCGGGCGATCGCACCTCGCCGCAGGTCGACTTCGGACACGGGCCACTTAAGCGACCCGTTCCGTACTATCGGGATAACCGAGCGGTGTTATTCGTCGGCCTCGACGGTTCGATTAATTATCGGGCGTCTTAGCCCACGACCAACCCTTTACGTGAAGCAAGATGGGGATTCAATGAAAGAAATGACGAAGCGAAGCGGGAAAACAGTTCAACAATAAGCACATTTATTTCGCGATGAACGGAAAGCACACATATACAATTCCACCAAAAGCACATGTAAAAGAAGAAGACAATGCAATATTACACAAAAATCAAATGCAACAATGCAGATCTATCCGACTACCGGGCACACGGCAACACTTATACAATTTTACTTCACAGACGGCGCCGACAACACATATTCCCAAAGCAAAAGAAAAGAGAACCACCCTCCAGGATGAGGGGGGTAGGCGGGCCTGGGGCCGAGACCGTGTCGGGCCTACCCGTCTGATGATGTGACGCAGAGCGGCGGCGGCGCCTCAACTCCGCGGGCCTCGCGGACAGTGTCTGGTAGGGGGTGGGAAAAGGGGCCCCCTTTGTCGCACTATCTCAGCGCGGGGGGAAACAGGAGGGGGTTGCTGATGCTCAGCGAAAGGAGGATATAACCCTGTCTCGGGTCCCGCGGCGAGCGTCTCCTCCTCCACCTCGGTCGCGTTGCTGGCCTCTCCCTGTGCCGCTCCCGGCACCGACACGAGCACCCCCTCGTCCGCCTTCGCCGCCGTCACCTCTCCACAGCTCCGTCCTCTTCACTCCGACTAGTACCACTTCTTTCCAGCTCCACCGACGACTCTCTTGAATTCCGCACACTCAACTCAACTTCCAACTGAACTCTTTCTCCCAACTCTTAACTCCACTTGCCTGACGAACGCAGTCGTTTTTATAAGCCCCGTGGCTTCGCACTTTTACCCTTGACCCTCTGCCTCCGACCCTTCACCTCTCTTGCTGGCTCCCCATTGGCCCGAGGAAAAAGTGGGCGTGAATGCTTTTTGATCCATGAATTTGCATATAGCGACCGCCCTCCAACGCCCTGGAGGCGGGGCCAAACCGCCCCTCGCTCACCGATTGGACGGAACAAAAGTGGGCGTGAGTCATTTTTGATCCGTTTTTCTGCGGAAAGTCCGTGATGTTTTTGAACACGCTGCTCGGTGCGCGCCCCGCACGAGTCCAGCATCGGTGCCCACGAGTGGCGCGAGATTACGGTGATGCGATGGTGGCGAGTTGTGACGGTAAAGGTCATGGCGGATGTGGTGAAGCGGCGTTGTGGTTGGTGGTTGTTGTGATGGCCGCGTTGTGGTTGGTGGTTGTTGTGTGATGGCTGTTGAGACGTGCTTGGTGGTGGTAATAATGGTGGCTGGTCCAAAATAAAGATAGTAAAAGAAAAACGGCTATCCTGAAGAGTCGCAGCCCGCATGAATGACATTTATTCCCTCTAGACAACGGGTTTGGGCCTAACTACACATATACTTACCGAGATATCTCATCTAAGGGACCTGAATGGTGGTTTGTGAATTTGGTCAACCACAACACTACCCCCTCCCCTTTTTACAGACTCGTCCCGAGTCATCAAATTTTCGTGTGCCATCATGTGTAGTTTTCCCCTAGTACATTTTACCTACGGATCCCTGAGTGCGACATTCATGGTATTCGTGTCCCCAAAATAAATAACCTAAGGGCTGAGTAACTACCTAAACAAACTCACTCACACGGACGACTTAAATAAAATTGCCGGCGCTAAGACAAACATGCCAGGGGCGCACTCATATTTACAGTACATCTTAACCTTAACTTACAAATTTTACACTAAACCATGGCCCAGGATCACTGAACTCTGCAAAAAGAAAGCAGTTAGCAGGGAGCCAGGCTGCTCGCATGCAGTCTCTGACTCAGACAATGCAGGCGACAGGGAACGTGGCCGGCGGCTCACACGCAGTCCAAGGCCTTCCCTTTTGAACTGAACGCAGTGAACCACAACGGTGCATGGGCTGCACAAACGTAGTCTCCGTGCCAGCTCAAGTGGCACACGCAGTGAACACAACGAATGGATGCATGAATGGTTTGAACTGAACGCAGTGAACCACAACGGTGCATGGGCTGCACCAACGCAGTCTCCGTGCCAGCTCAAGTGGCACACGCAATGAGCACAACGGATGG
The DNA here is from genome assembly GCF_056783735.1 of Eptatretus burgeri. Classification (NCBI taxonomy): domain Eukaryota; kingdom Metazoa; phylum Chordata; class Myxini; order Myxiniformes; family Myxinidae; genus Eptatretus; species Eptatretus burgeri. The sequence goes on along the minus strand of NC_140963.1, from coordinate 40,939,278 downwards.
ATGGATGGATGGACACAAACACGGTGCACGGGCCACCACTGCAGGCCCGTGTTGTAGCTGCCAACAGGGCAGTTCTCGCAGCTTGCAAACTGTTGCCTTGCGGATCCTGGCGCACATGGAAATGAACAGGGGGGGGGGCAAAGCAAAAATTGAACGGGGCTGGTGAACATGGGCAGTGGGCATGGCATGGCAAAGGCAGCAGGCAAACACAGCCCGCAGAAGAAGAAGGCCGCTGCAGGCAAACACAGCCGGCAGATGAACTGGCCGGCACAGGCCTTGAAGTACCACAGCTGCAGATGATCCGGCCGGCACAGGCCTTGCAGCAACACAACAGCTGCCGATCAAGTGGGCCGGCACAGGCCTTGAAGAAAAACAGCCAGCCGGCAGATGAAGTTGGCCAGCCTTTGCCGTTCAGTGGAGGTTGGTGGAGGGAGTGCGGTGGTGCTGGCCACTTGGAAGGTGGGCTCGGACCTACCTATCTGTCTCCCTCCCACCTATCGCCTTTGCCTGTCACTGTACATACCCACTCCCTTAATTTGTCAAACCCCAATTTAGCCCCAACTTATTTATTTTTTATTTTTTTTATTTTTTACTTCCCCACTATAAATCGTCCCCTAACCCCCTTTATTGTCTTTGTTCTGCTAACCTATCCTGTCACCTAGCCTACTCCCAACCACTACGTTCCCTTCCCGGAGGGGAATAAGGGAGAGCTAGCGTCCTGTGCCGAGGCCCAACGAAGCCTCAGAATGGCCTCCCCAGAGTTCGGCGATCTATAACCAAAGTGGGTCCAGCGGCCCACAACGAGAGCGAGGGGATGGATGGTGCGGAGGGGTACATTTCCTAATCTACCCTATCCATTTAACTGTTAATCTACCCCGGGGCTTTCAACAAGCGCCTCTCGCTTAAACTATTGGTTCTAACAACCCAGATTCCCGTCGCCTGTGTTGGTGTCCTCACAATTTCGGGCCTCGCCCCCCAATTTTCTCTCCGTGCCCTCACACGGTCTCATGGCTGGGACACGTGGCTCCCTTTGGCAGGCACGACCCTCTGCAGATTCTCCCGCTATGGCACCCCCGGGCACTACACTGCCTCCGAGCCTACCAGCTCCCTAACACCGGGGAGTGCCCCCCATGGCACCTCCCCTGAAACGCACACGTGGCAGGCTGGCTTCCCAGGCCCCTTTCCGAGGGTCACCCGTGCCCACAACACTGCCCACGCGGCTAATGGCGCCCCGGGCCCCTGCACCAAGCAGGCGCACCCGTGCCCACTACGCTATCCCGGCCCCCCATGGGCCCTTGGCCTACCACGGCCGACTAGCCTGGTGCCCGGGGTACCCACTCAGCGATACTCACCTTTCGCAGCCACGCTCCCAGCCCGTCAACAGGGCTCCTGCACCCCTCCAAATGGGTTTCGAGCCTACACTCCCACCAACAACAAAACAACCTCCATTTTTCAATTTGACTAACCCCCTAACTCACTCTACACTGACCCCGGGGTCCCTTGGGCGGGAGTCACTCCTCCCCCCAATCACTCATCGCACCATGCATTCCCCATTCGCTCCATACACACAGACCCGCTGGCCTCACTCACTCACCAAGCACATGCCTCCACCTCATAACTCACCAACAACTCTTCAACACACTCACCACTGAACTCTGCCATCCTTCTATCTGCATCCCCTAACTAACTCGTGCTCCCACGTCGTCCCTTAAACTACAGCACGTTCCTTTTAACACTACGTAGCTAAGCTACGTCCCCACTACACATTCACAAGTCTGTCACGGTCTCCAAATAAATCATTTTATTTCCCAACCTAAAGCTCACTAAATCCCTCTACCTAATCCATTCCACGGACTCCATGAGGACTTACCCCTGCCCCATGAAGTCGGTCTAACTAAGCTAACCCTTCCCCCTAACTAGTTTCCATCCTGTGCCCAGGCTCAAGGGGGTCTTCCACCCCTTGCCCAGGAATCCTGTGCACCCGAAAGTGAGGCTTGCTTTTTTTTTTTTTTTTTCATGCGCAGCACCAGCGCGGCAACTCGCGCACTTTGCACCTGCCCGTGACGTCATGCAGCTGCACGTGTACCTCGTCCCTCCTTGGACGGCACCATCCGGCAGGGATACCCCTCCTGCCGGATTCCAACCCCACGTGCAGCCACGACGTCACCGTGCGCATAAAAAAAAACAAGCCCCACATCTCGAGGGGTTCCCCACGCGAACACATGTGCTTTGCCCGTTGGAGCTTAACACACACGATCGCGTGGAGAACCCGTCCGGTCCAAATCCATAATCCTGCCTTAACTTTGTCCGTGTGGTGAATTAACGTGAATTGAGGGACATGACGCGGGATCACATGTTGTGCGTCTCGCGTATAAGGGGAGGTCTCTGCGGCACGAGTGATTGTCCCCGGGGCATTGCTATTGACATCGGCTGTCCACTTGATGCTCGTTAACTGAAGGTGCTCATTGACTGGTGAGAATGGAGATTATATCGAACTCCGTGCTTACGCGGATTGTCTGCAATGGTTAACTGCACATGTATACGTTACTGCTTATGTACTCCTAGCTGAACCTGTATTCCCCGGTGTGCCCACAGAAGCGGCTCCAATCAAATGGAATAAAGCCTAAACTCTGAAGGTTCATCTCTCGCTCTCATTACAATTTATTCCATTTAATTTTCTCGGCTCTCTCAACCAAAGATGGACAAGATCTACAAACCAGAGAGGTTCGACGCAGACCCGAACGCGACTGACGCAGAAATGAAATGGTCACATTGGTTCTGTTCCTTCTCACACTATCTGACCATCATCGCGGAGGGAGCTGACAAATTTGCCGCTCTCGTGAATCATGTCTCGCCCGGCGTGTACAGGCTCTTCTCGGGGTGCGACACTTACGAAGCAGCGATCGAGGTGCTGCAAGCGCTCTACGTGAAGCCCAAGAACGAGGTATACATACGACATCTTCTCAACACACGCAAGCAAGCAGCCGGGGAGACAATCGATCAGTTCCTGCAAGCTCTGAATCAGCTGGGAAAAGACGGCAGCTTCCGGGCGGTAAGCGCCGAGGAACACCGAAAGGAAGCGACCCGGGAGGCATTCATCCAAGGACTCAGATCAGCCCACATACGGCAACGCTTACTAGAGAAAGCGCAACCCACTCTTGACAAGGTAGTCGATCAGGCTCGAGCGATGGATATGGCTCAGCAGCAATCTGAGTCATTTGGGACACCGATGCTGCTCATGAACGCTGCTATGATGGGAACCCAAGGAACCCCACTGGCACACACACAGCCAGACATAGGGGATGGAGAAACACCCGAGGAGCCGGATACCCAGGCCTCGTCAAACTCCTCAGTAACTGCTCCGGTTGGTAAATGCTTCTTTTGTGGGTACAAAAGGCATCCTCGTCAAAAATGTCCCGCCAGAGATGCCACATGCATGAATTGCGACAAGAAAGGGCATTATGCCAGGGTATGTAAATCTACTCTAAGGAGAAATAAACCCACTTCTGCGGCTCTCTACTCGCAAAATAAATTGACTGCAGCCTCCCCGGGGAATCTATCCAAGGCTATCATCAACGTACGAATTAACGGGCATATGGCTGAGGCACTGATTGATACCGGTAGCTCTGAAAGTTTCGTCAACAGCTCGCTAGTGAAGGGCAGGAAATGGGTAATCCACCCGACTGACAATACGGTATGCATGGCCGCCACCTCACTACAATCCCGCGTACGAGGGTACTGCAATGTTGAATTGGACGTAAAAGGGTACACGCATCGGGATGTAAAGGTGCTGGTGCTTCGTGATTTGTGCGCAGACGTAATTCTGGGTCATAATGTCCTCAAGCAGCACACGAGCGTCGAAATACCCTTTGGAGGAAGCAAGCCTCGTCTAATTTTAAATGCGTTGACCACCGCGGAGGTGACGTCCCCCCAGCTGTTCGCTAACTTGTCGCCGGTCTGCAAACCGATAGCGATCAAATCGCGGCGATATACCACTGCTGACATGAATTTCATCACTTCGGAAACCAAGCAATTACTGGAGGAGGGAATTATAGAACCGAGCGATTCGCCATGGCGCGCACAGGTGTTAGTAACCAGCAGTCAGAACCATAAGAAACGGATGGTTGTCGATTATTCCCAAACGGTCAATCGCTTCACCCAACTCGACGCCTACCCCCTGCCGCGCATAGATGAGATGGTCGAACGCGTGGCCAATTATAAGGTATTCAGTACCATCGACTTGCGAAGCGCCTATCATCAAATTCCCATCCGAGAGGAAGACAAACCTTACACTGCATTCCAGGCAGGGCGGCGCCTCTACCAGTTCAGAAGGATACCATTCGGTGTCACGAATGGAGTAGCTTGCTTCCAACGGGTTATGGACGACATCATCTCAGATGAAAACCTCGAAGACACTTTTGTTTACGTGGATAATGTCACAGTGTGCGGTAGGGATCAGAGGGAACATGATAGGAATCTGGACAGATTCTTGAGCATTGCTAGAAAATATAATCTGACTCTCAACTACGAGAAATGCGTATTCTCGGCAAGGTCAATTGACCTTCTCGGCTACACAATAGCCGACGGCACAATTAAGCCTGATCCTGAGCGATTGCGCCCGCTCCGTGAGCTTCCACCACCTCAGGACTTGCAAACAATGCGCCGGGTGATCGGGATGTTCGCTTACTATGCAAGATGGATTTCGCAATACTCCGAGAAAATACATCCCCTAGTGCATTGCAAAAACTTTCCACCAGATGCCGCTGTCGTAAGAGCTTTCCACAATCTCAAGGATGATATCAGTAAGTCCGTGGTTTTATCGATCGACAGCTCGGTGCCCTTCGTGGTGGAGACCGACGCTTCAAATCACGCCATAGCTGCTACACTTAATCAGTCTGGGCGGCCGGTCGCGTTCTTCTCGAGAACTCTCTCTAGAAGCGAGCAGAGACACTCAGCGATAGAGAAGGAAGCGTACGCCATCGTTGAAGCGCTGCGGAAATGGAGACATTATTTACTGGGAAACCACTTCACGCTCGTTACGGACCAACGATCCGTGGCTTTCATGTTTGATGGGAAAAATAACGGGAAAATTAAGAATGAAAAAATTATGAGATGGCGGATAGACCTAGCTTGCTACAGATACGACATTGTTTACCGGCCCGGGAAAGAAAACCCTGCTGCAGATACCTTCTCCCGGGTCTACAGTTCGGCAACAATCAGTCAGGCTTTGCAAGACCTCCATGTGTCTCTGTGCCACCCAGGGGTAACCAGGATGGCACATTTCGTACGCAGACAAAATCTTCCCTATTCTGATGAAGATATTAAACAAATGAATGCTTCATGCCCTGTTTGTGCTGAACTAAAACCCAGATTCTATGGCGCGGCATCTGGCAGACTGATCAAGGCTACTTCCCCCTTCGAGAGACTAAACATCGACTTCAAAGGGCCCCTACCGACCGAAACAGACAACAGATACATATTCACCGTTGTTGATGAATATTCAAGGTTCCCTTTCGCGTTTCCGTGCTCGGATATGACCTCGGGCACTGTCGTAAAATGTCTCTCTGACCTCTTCGCTATGTTTGGGAGACCTTCGTACATACATTCAGACAGAGGGCCGTGTTTCATGTCGGCCGGGCTAAAACAATTCCTATTAGAGCACGGCATAGCAACTAGTCGAACGACGGGTTACAACCCACAGGGAAACGGGCAGGTGGAACGGTATAATGGAGTTATTTGGAAAGCCGTAACTCTGGCGCTGAAATCGAGAGGACTGGGCCCCGAGCGATGGGAGGTTACTCTTCCTGACGCTCTGAATTCCATACGCTCTTTGCTCTGCACGTCCACAAATGCCACTCCTCACGAACGTATGTTTACTCACCAACGACGTTATGTTGACGGTCAAACGGTGCCCAACTGGCTGACCCACCCCGGTACAGTGTTCATGAAACGCCCGGTACGACAAAGCAAGTATGAACCGCTGGTGGAGGGGGTCGAACTCATTGACACTAATCCAGAGTATGCTCATGTCAGGCTCCCGGATGGTAGGGAGACCACTGTGTCGGTTCGCCATCTGGCTCCCTCAGGTACTCCTCCCGCCGGTACACCACCTTCTGGCACTCCTCCTTCTGACATTTCCCCAGGAACTCCGCCAGGCGACGGGGCTGCCGCGTTCCACCCGAGAGCGATCGAGGAGTCATCCCCGGCACAAGTCGAGGCTCACCAAGAGGATCGGGAGTCTCCCTCAAGTGAAACTGCCGTTTACTCCCGGAGAGGTCGACGAATAAGGCCCCCTCGACGACTCAATCTGTAAAGGGGATTATCGGCATTCTCGCTGCTCATGCTCCTATATGCCCATTATATCATATATCGATGCTCATTTCCATGCTCCTACAACTCAAAATAATCACTGCTTGGCATGTATGCTTCTGTAGATCTATTAGTCCGCGTTGCTTGAAATGTATACTCCTATAGTGCTAAAGCAATCATGGTGTGTAAGATGGGCCCCTAGTTACATTTTAAAGGTGGGGAGAATGTGGTGAATTAACGTGAATTGAGGGACATGACGCGGGATCACATGTTGTGCGTCTCGCGTATAAGGGGAGGTCTCTGCGGCACGAGTGATTGTCCCCGGGGCATTGCTATTGACATCGGCTGTCCACTTGATGCTCGTTAACTGAAGGTGCTCATTGACTGGTGAGAATGGAGATTATATCGAACTCCGTGCTTACGCGGATTGTCTGCAATGGTTAACTGCACATGTATACGTTACTGCTTATGTACTCCTAGCTGAACCTGTATTCCCCGGTGTGCCCACAGAAGCGGCTCCAATCAAATGGAATAAAGCCTAAACTCTGAAGGTTCATCTCTCGCTCTCATTACAGTCCGTCCACGGGATCGGCAAATCCACCGCGTGCGTTTCCGGACCGGGACTTCACTCTCGCAAGCGAGCACGTGGGGGTCTCGTGCGTTGCACAGCACGGACCTCGTGCTCACTGCTGGGTGAACCCGGCACGGTCCCCGAAACAACTACAGCCGCGACTCGGCTTTCTTTCCTCACATGTCTCCGTCGTCGCCTCCATTCCACCCACGCACACCTGCGTGTTACGACGCTCACACTCCATTCCATTACATTCACACCGGGAGACGCGGCTGCGTGCTCCCGCATGCCAACCGACATCTCCCTTGCATACCGCTCTCTCACACACACGGTCTCCCTTGCACTCGGCCGTTCACTCACGCATGCCATTACCCTTGCACACGTGGAGGCACTCATCCGCGGTGCCTCATCCACACACCGTGCCTCACTCACACACGCGGGGGCACTCAACCGCGGTGCCTCACTCATACTGGCCGTTTCACTCACACACACGGCCTCTTCCACACACGGTGCCTCATCCACACACGGTGTGCTGGGAAGCACGTACTCCGGCACCATCGCCACCACACCACTCACACACGGGGTCGCTTCCACACACGGGGACGCACTCACACCTTGCACCACACACACAGGGACAACCACACTGGGGATTTGTGTCCCCACAAGGGTCTCCGGGGCCTCTATACCCCCAAGCTCTCCAAGCACCCGTTCGCAGCACTCCTCCCCTCGACCTCGCAAAGCACGACCGAACTCACCTGGTCGTGACTCGCCTCAAGGGGGCATACTCCCTCCCCTCGTTCCTGGAGGAGGCCATCCAGCTGCTCGCACCGGGCCTCCACCCAGTCCACCAGCTCACCCCCATTGTCCTCCACTACCTCTGTGTGTGTCTGTGCGTCACTTACCCCGTCTTCATCGTGTAGTCTTCCCTCTATCGTTCCCTTCCCGGCTACCGTCACTGCCAACTCAGTCACCTCTTCACCCTTTACCTCCCTTGTCTCAATTATTATTTCCCTTGTCGTCACCTCGTGTCTCGTCTCACACGTTTTGGTCTCCCCATTTAATTTTTCCCTTTCGGTCATCGTCACGACCCTCGCCCAACACGTCCCCCGAATTATTTTTTCACCCGCCTCCACCGCGGGCCTGTCAGCCGTTGCACCCCCTTCCAGCTCGTTCGTTCCTACACGTGGAGTCGCCATTTTTAGCTCCCTGGTCACTGCCTTCATGCCCGCCTGCAGGCTTCGGCCCATGTTCTGCGTCTCACCCCGCAGCTCTTTCATTTCTTCCTTCATGTTTGTTTCCATTCCGTTCATTTGCTGTGTATTCGCATCCATCCTCGTTTTCACTTCGTTCATTTGCTTGTTCATGTTCGCATTCATCTTCGCTGTCATTTCCGCCAGCATGGCGCATAGCTGGGCCATGTCGGGTGCGCCTGGGTGAGCCGATTCGGCAAGGATCGGGGGGTTTTGGCGGAGGGGGGGGAGGGGAGGTGTCATACACCGCGGCCGCCGCCGCACCTACTTCGGGCTCTGGGTTCAGTTGGGCGAGTTCGTTTTCCTGTACAACCAACATTTCCTGCACGGGGATTTCATCCTGAGCCATGGATTCTACACATTCTACATCCATTTCTAATACCCCCGGCTCCCGCTCGCCTTGAGACGCCATCTTATTTCTCGTCAAGGGTTAATTTAGCTCGCTCGTAATTTGGAGGGAATCGGGGGTCGCTCCTCTCACCCCTGGACCGATTCCCGTGAATTTAATTGGAGACAGGAGAGCCCGTTTTCCCGTTCTCCAATACCAGTGCCGCGAGGAGGGCGATGAGTTTATATCGCACGACCTGACACCAGTGTTGCGGATTCGCACCCGCCGGCGTGCTGACGGCCACGTAACTCGAATCGCGGCACGTCGCCCACCGGACGGACAATCCAGTCGTGACCCTCTCGGACTAACGCCGGGAACCAGTCACGGGTGGACCTTTCGGTCTCACCGCTATCGTGCCAATCGGCCCCCGCGTGGGATAGGGTTGCTCGCCAAATTCGACCTACCTAAGTACCCACACGGAGGGTAGACCGGGCGATCGCACCTCGCCGCAGGTCGACTTCGGACACGGGCCACTTAAGCGACCCGTTCCGTACTATCGGGATAACCGAGCGGTGTTATTCGTCGGCCTCGACGGTTCGATTAATTATCGGGCGTCTTAGCCCACGACCAACCCTTTACGTGAAGCAAGATGGGGATTCAATGAAAGAAATGACAAAGCGAAGCGGGAAAACAGTTCAACAATAAGCACATTTATTTCGCGATGAACGGAAAGCACACATATACAATTCCACCAAAAGCACATGTAAAAGAAGAAGACAATGCAATATTACACAAAAAGCAAATGCAACAATGCAGATCTATCCGACTACCGGGCACACGGCAACACTTATACAATTTTACTTCACAGACGGCGCCGACAACACATATTCCCAAAGCAAAAGAAAAGAGAACCACCCTCCAGGATGAGGGGGGTAGGCGGGCCTGGGGCCGAGACCGTGTCGGGCCTACCCGTCTGATGATGTGACGCAGAGCGGCGGCGGCGCCTCAACTCCGCGGGCCTCGCGGACAGTGTCTGGTAGGGGGTGGGAAAAGGGGCCACCTTTGTCGCACTATCTCAGCGCGGGGGGAAACAGGAGGGGGTTGCTGATGCTCGGCGAAAGGAGGATATAACCCTGTCTCGGGTCCCGCGGCGAGCGTCTCCTCCTCCACCTTGGTCGCGTTGCTGGCCTCTCCCTGTGCCGCTCCCGGCACTGACACGAGCACCCCCTCGTCCGCCTTCGCCGCCGTCACCTCTCCACAGCTCCGTCCTCTTCACTCCGAGTAGTACCACTTCTTTCCAGCTCCACCAACGACTCTCTTGAATTCCGCACACTCAACTCAACTTCCAACTGAACTCTTTCTCCCAACTCTTAACTCCACTTGCCTGACAAACGCAGTCGTTTTTATAAGCCCCGTGGCTTCGCTCTTTTACCCTTGACCCTCTGCCTCCGACCCTTCACCTCTCTTGCTGGCTCCCCATTGGCCCGAGGAAAAAGTGGGCGTGAATGCTTTTTGATCCATGAATTTGCATATAGCGACCGCCCTCCAACGCCCTGGAGGCGGGGCCAAACCGCCCCTCGCTCACCGATTGGACGGAACAAAAGTGGGCGTGAGTCGTTTTTGATCCGTTTTTCTGCGGAAAGTCCGTGATGTTTTTGAACACGCTGCTCGGTGCGCGCCCCGCACGAGTCCAGCATCGGTGCCCACGAGTGGCGCGAGATGACGGTGATGCGATGGTGGCGAGTTGTGACTGTAAAGGTCGTGGCGGTTGTGGTGAAGCGGCGTTGTGGTTGGTGGTTGTTGTTGTGATGGCCGCGTTGTGGTTGGTGGTTGTTGTGTGATGGCTGTTGAGACGTGGTTGGTGGTGGTAATAATGGCGGCTGGTCCAAAATAAAGATAGTAAAAGAAAAACGGCTATCCTGAAGAGTCGCAGCCCGCATGAATGACATTTATTCCCTCGAGACAACGGGTTTGGGCCTAACTACACATATACTTACCGAGATATCTCACCTAAGGGACCTGAATGGTGGTTTGTGAATTTGGTCAACCACAACAATATATATATATATATATATATATATATATATATATATATATATATATATATATATATATATATATATATATATATATATATATATATATATATATTCTTCTTCTTCTTTCAGCTGCTCCCGATAGGGGTCGCCACAGCGGATCATCCATATGATCCGCATAGTGATTTGGCACATGTTTTACGCCGGATGCCCTTCCTGACGCAACCCTGGTCGCCTCTTACGACACAGGGATATGGTATACCTATTTTAACCGGGATATACACCGGTCCAGTATACTGGTACTCATTTCGCCGACCTCGGAAGGATGACAGGCTGAGTCAACCCCCTGGTGTATTAATTCAGTGGACCAACGGGGTTTGAACTCAGGACCTTTTGGATCCCAAGCTGCTGCCCTAACCACTGCGCCAACACCAGGCGCATATATATATATATATATATATATATATATATATATATATATATATATATATATATATATATATATATATATATATATATATATATATATATATATATATATATATATATATATATATGTATTTATTGTTACGGCTGTGGAAATTCGCAGAGCACAATATAGGTCCTTAGATCAGTTATGTCGATAAGTCTGTGTTCAGATAGATTTCCCCACCGATGTCTAAGGGAATTATTTGTGTAACCGGGCTGTGAATCTTCAGTTAGCCGTTTTTCTTTTGCTATCGTTATTTTGGACAAACCGCTAACAACAACCACCTCCACCACCAACATCGCTCTCATCAACCACTTCACAACCAACTCCACCACCACAGCCTTCACACAACCACCTTCAGAACAACCACCTTCTCCCCAACCACCTTCAGAACAACCACCTTAACCACAACCACCACAAAACACCAGCCACGCCACCATTACAACGTCGTGGTGAGCGTCGTGGCACGTGGGAGTTTGTGCACGAGAGTACGACGACAACGGTGCCCGACAGTGGACAAAGGCCAAGTAGCGGCCGTAGCTATTTTGAGGACCGTGCCGGATTTGCACGGCAGCGCGCGCGAGGTCCATGCTGTGCGACGCACGAGGCTGCCACGTGCGCGCCTGCGCAGGTGAAATCCGGCCCGGAAACGCACGCGGTGGATGTTCGCCGATCCCGCGGATGGACATAAGGTAGGCTGGATAACGAATTTGGATCGGACGGGTTCTCCAGGCGAGCGTGTGTGTAAAGCTCCGATGAGCAGAGCACATGTGCTCGTGTGGGGAACCCCTCAAAACGCGAGGCTTGTTTTGACTGCGCAGGGTGACGTCGTGGCTGCATAGTTGGAATCCCGCAGGAGGGGATCCCCTGCCAGATGTTACCGTCCGAAGGGACGAGATGCACGAAGCAGGAACAGCTGCCACGACATCACGGGGAGAAAGCGCAGGTTACGAGTTGCCGTACTGGTGCACGCATAGAAAAAAAAAGCAAGCCTCGCTTCGGGTGAACAGGATTCCCTGGGCAAGGGGTGGAAGACCCTCCTGTCTAGGGCACAGAAAGGAACTAGTTCGGGGGAAGGGTTAGCTTCGTTCGACCGGTTTCATGGGGCATGGACAAGTCCTCATGGAGCCCGTGGAATGGATTAGGTAGAGGGATTCAGAAATGGATTTTTGATATTTGAGGACACCGACAGACTTTGAGGGTGTAGAGAGGACGTAGCTTAGGTACGTAGTGTTAAATGGAAGGTGCTGTAGTACAAGGGACAACGAGGGAGCACGAGGTAGTTAGGGGATTTAGTCAGAAGAATGGCAGAGTTCAGCGATGTGTGAGAAGAGAAGTGGAAAATGTACACGATGAGTGAGTGAGGGCCAGCGGGCCTGAGTGTATGGAGTGAATGTGGTATGCATGGTGCGATGAGTGATTGGGGGGAGGAGTGATTCCTACCCAAGGGACCCTGGGGTCAGTGTAAAGTGAGTTAGTGGGTTAGTCAAATTGACAAAATGGAGGTCGTTTTGCTGCTGGTGGGAACGTAGGCTCGAACCCCGTTTGGAGGGGTGCAGGAGCCCTGTTGACGCCTGGAAGCGTGGCTGTGAACGGTGAGTATCGCTTATTGGTAGCCCGGGCACCGGGCTAGTCAGCCGCGGTAGGCCAAGGGTCCAAGAGGGGCTGGGATAGCATAGTGGGCACGGGTGGGCCTGCATGATGCGGGACTCGTAGCGCCAGAATGCCACGGGGGCAGTGTACTGGGCACGGGCGACCCTCGGAAAGGGACCCAGGGCGCCAACACGCCACGTGGGCATCGGAGGGGGGCAATGCCAGAGAGGGCAATCCCCCGCGATTTTAGGGAGCTGGTAGGCTCGGAGACAGTTGCAGGGCCCGGGGGTGCCATAGTTTGAGAATCATCAGAGGGAGGTTCCTGCAAAGGGAGCCACGCGTCCCAGCCATGAGACCGTGCAAGGGCACGAAGTGAAAATTCGAGGGCAAGGCCCAAAATTTGTGAGGACACCAACACAGGCGACGGGAATCTTGGTTGGTAGAACCAATAGTTTAAGCGACAGGTGCTTTTGGAAAGCCCCGGGGCAGTTTAAGATTAATAAACGTAAGGGTAGATTAGGAAGTGTATCCCTCCGCACCATCCATCCCTTCGCTCGTTGTGGGCCGCTGGACCCACCTTGGGTAAAGAGATTGCTGAAATCTGAGGAGGCCATTCTGAGGATTCGTTGGTCCTCGACACAGGACACAAGCTCTCCTTTATTCCCCTGCAGGAAGGGAACGTAGGGGTTGGGAGTAGGCTAGGAGACACGATAGGTTAGCTGGACAGAGACAGTGAAGGGGGTTCGGGAGACGAAATTATAAAAGATAAGAATAAAATAAAACAAACAAAAAAAAATAAGATGGGGCTAAATTGGGTGGATTTTTTGCAAATTAAGGGAATGGGTATGGACAGAGACAGGGAAAGGCGATAAGTTGGGAGGGAGACCATAGGGTAGGTCCGAGCCCGCCTTCCGAGTGGCCAGCACCACCGCACTCCCTCCACACGCTTACGACAAGACCTGTGCCGGCCAGCTTCACTTGCCGGCCTGTTTTTGCGACAAGGCCTGTGCCGGTCAGCTTCACCTGCCGGCCTGTTTTTCCTACAAGGCCTGTGCCGGCCTTGCCATGCCTTATCTGCCTGCCTTTGCCTTGACCCATGCCTGCTAGCCCTTCCTATTGTTGCATTTGCCCCATTTCTCCATCACCATGTGCCCCAGGATCATCACGCAAGCTGCAGGGACTGCCTTGCAAGCAGCCGCACACGGAGACTGCATTTGTGCAGCCGTGCACCATTTGTGTTCACTGCGCTCATTCAAGGGGAGGCCTAGGACTGCATTGGTGCAGCCGGCCACAATCCCTGTTACCTGCATTTGTTCCATGCGCCAGAGACTGCGTGTGAGCAGCCTGGCCCCCTGATTCTTTTTCCCCCACAGAGTCCATCAGTTCTGGGCCATGGTTTAGTGTACAATGTATAAGTTAAGGTTAAGGTAAATTGTAAATGGTTTGCTCCCCCTGCATGTTTGTCGTAGCACCGGCAATTTAGTTAAGTCGTCTGTATGAGTGGGTTTGTTTAGTTAGTAACTCAGCCCGTAGGTTATTTACTTTAGGGACACTAAGGGAATTCTAAGGGATTTATTCGTGTAACCGGGCTGTGAATCTTCAGTGAGCTGTTTTTCTTTTGCTAACGTTATTTTGGACCAACCGCTCACAACAACCACCTCCACCACCAACATCGCTCTCATCAACCGCTTCACAACAATCACCTCCACCACCTTCTCCACCACCGCCTTCAGAACAACCACCTTAACCACAACCACCCAAACACACCACCCTCACAACCACCACAAAACACCAGCTATTCCACCATTACAACAACCACCGTAACCACCACCGCATTTCCACCTCGGCACACGGTTGTGAGAAGCCTCGCATTCATCGGGGGAAAGCAGACGACGGCCCCACCCCCCAACGAATAACATCTGCGCCAGCCAACGCAGCGGGAGAATAGCGCAACACCAGGGATTATAAAGCGACCCTAGTTATGAAGAAAAGAAAAGAATGAGAAAAGCCACGATTTGGCGAGGAAAACGCCCTTCTTCTGGAAGAGGAGGGGGGAGGGCGAAAGGGAGGGGCGAGGCGCCGTGGAGATAAAAGGTCGCGCTGAACGCAAGGTCAGAGTCTCTCGTTCGGCTGCTGGAGGTTGTGAGGTGTGTGGAGGAGAGAGAAGTGTTGTGTCGGAGTTGTGGGCAGTGTGAGGAGCTGCGGTAGGGGACTGGAGAGAGCGGAGCGCAGTGGAGCCAAGGCGCGCGGCCTGCCCCCCCCCCCCCCACGCGCCTTACCGTGGGTCATTGGAGAGGGGACGTCGAGGTTCGCCCAAGCAAGTCACCACGAGGGTGAAGGTAGCTAGCCCGGTCTCTCGGAGCCTTTGCGGTCTACACGGCTCCGTGCCTAATAAGACCCTAAGAGGTCCAGTCTACCCCCTTGTCTTTGATGGGGTTTTTCCTTTGTTTCTTTGCATGAACGTTGTGGCGCCATGTCCGTAAGTAGAACTGTCGATAAGTGACTGTACATAATAAATAGGCGGTGGTAGATCTTTGGCTTGCTCGCATCTTGTCTCCACCCCCATTCATTGCATGATTGAATACGTGCATTGTTTGCATACATGACTGCATAACCGCATCTTTGACCGTATACGTGCATGTTTGGTTGTGAAATAAATGTGCTTGTTTAAATGTCACCCGTTCGTTGCGTCCTTTCCCTTGATTGAACTGCCATATTGCACTCTGAATATAGTTGGTTGTTAAATAACCGATAAAGTGATCGGGTCCAATGGGGCTGCGCGATAAATACCCCGCTCGGTTATCCCAAAATGACGCGAGCTGCTTAAGCGGCTCGTTTCCAAGAGGCCTCGTTGAGGTACAATCTCTCGGTAATTTACCCGCGCGAATGAATTAGGTAAATCGAAGATTTGGTGATCAGACCCTGTAGCGTGGGTAGAGTACGGACAAGGTTGTGGTGTGGTTGAAAACACACCTGTGGCTGGTTTTCGGCGTTTATCCGGAAAGCCGCGACTGGATTGACCGTTCGGTGGGCGAAGCGGCCGCTATTGGTTAAACGCGGTCGTTCGCATGCCAATGGGCGGAGATCCACAACAATATATATATATATATATATATATATATATATATATATATATATATATATATATATATATATATATATATATATAACCAGTCCACATTCTACCCGCGCGAAATAGGGTGAATCGCCGAATGTCGATATACCTAAATACCCGCGCGGGTAACCTACCGAGCGGTCGCACCACGCACAGGTCGGCTTAGGACACGAAACGCTCAAGCGGTTCGTTCTGTGCTACAGAGATAACCGAGCGGTATTATCACCGACCTCGACGGTTCCGATTATTTATCGGGTGTTTAAAACCCACTACTCATTCCATGATGCAAGATGGCACTTTCAATGTGGAAAGAAGACGCAACGAACGAGAAGCATTTCACACAAGGACATTTATTATAAAGCACATATTGCACACACAACACAAGCAAGGAATCATGCAATATACAAGCACGGCAAATAGAAAGCAATACAACCAACTACAATGAGAATGTACATGCACTTAAAAGGACACGGTGCCACAACATGCATACGAAAACAACAGGAAAACCCTCCCCATAGGCAGGGAGGTAGACGGGGTTCGTAAACCTTTATGGTCGTGGGCCGTAGATGACCGAAAAGGCCCGCGAGACCGTGCTGGTTACCTGCCCCCTCGAGGTGTGACGGTGGGCAGGTCGCGATGCCTGGTTCCCACGCCAGCTAGCGTAGCCACGCCTGCTCTCGGGCCTTTGCGATGACGTGGTCGGTGAGTTCTCTCCGGCGTCCCTCGCCAGATGCGCAGATTCGCGCCACACAGCCGGCAGGGCTGCGCCTCCCGTCTGCGTCTCTGAGGCGTCGCCCGGACTCGCCACCGGCCCGCGCCTTCACCGACAGGTCGCCCAACACCAAGACGAGAGAGCCCGACCTGGACCACCAAGAGAGAGCTCGAAGATGAAGCGAGAGGATGACGTCCACCAAGAGAGCGAGTAGAATCCAACCACGGACTTCTTATAACAACCTGGACCAGCAATGCCATCTACTCGCAGCAGTGAGAACTGACGTCACCGGAAATGGTTCAGCAGCCATGTTGCGTTGTCACTTGCCACTCGCTAGTCGCGCGCAATTCAAAAAAACCTGTAGATGCATTAAGAGTTTTCACTATTTTGAACCGTTAAACGTAAAAATGCCACAGTGCGTGGCGTTCGGATGCTATAATAAGTCTGGGAAGAGCTCCACGTGCACCTTTCATCAGTAAGAATGCGATTGTTAATGCTTCTTCGGCGAGGAAAACGCCCTTCTGGAAGTTTCCAGCGCGTGCTGGAAGAGGGGGCTGACAAGCGAGGAGAGTGTGTTGAGAAGGTGGACGGAGTACTTTGAGGAGCTGATGATCGTCAAATTTTTTTCTCTTTCAATCGTCAATCTATTTCTAGAGTATTATTTTAAGAAGTTACAATTTAAACGCTAAACGCCAGTATAACAATCTAAATGATGGCAAAGTGCAGTCGATGATTTGAAAGGAAATGTAAAAAAACGATATTATCCAGGAATACACCGGAAATGAGTTTTCCAGGCGTCTCGAATTCAATTTTTTCTCTCATACAGCACATCTGTGAGTGCTATACAAAGGTTCGTCTCCACCATGTTGTTCGAACCATGAACACTGGATTGAAAGATAAACCCATCAGGAAAAAAATCAGCAAACTGATCCTATTTGCACATCAATAGTTTACTTACCATTTGCATTGAAGTGTTTCTCCTAGGTTTCGACATATGTTATGTTGCGACCTACTGCGATGAAAATAGTTGATCGTTATCTTCTATAGGTCAATGCATATTAAACCAGTCTCATTAGTGTATAGATTATAGATCATGTTTATTAAGGATGTCCAATGTCTGTTCCCTGGGGGAACATTGTTGATGCCCTGGGGGAGGGAGAATTGCTGGATGGCTTGGGTCCCGCGACGAGCGATCTCACACCGCGACCTCGTCGCCGACCGCCGTCCTTCTCGCCTCAGACCCGAGCTCCTTGGCCTCTTCCCACAACTCTCCTCAGCCGACTGCAGAACCCAACTCGATGCCTTCGCCACCCGACTCCACTCTCTGCCACACCGATGACTCGACTCACTCTGCCCTGCCGACACACACTGCTACTGCCACACTCTGCCACGATTCACCTTGCACTCGCCGTTTTATAGGCCAGCAGGAGAAAACAATATGCAAATTTCCGGATCAGGATGACCTCGGGGGCGGAGCCACGCTCGCCAATTGGACGGAGGAAAAGTGGGCGTGAACCTCCCCTGATCCTAGAATTTGCATATATCGATTTCACACAGACGTGACTGGAGGCGGGGCCAAGCCGCTCCGCGCTTGCTAATTGGACGGATCAGAAGTGGGCGTGTAGCGTTCTTGATCCGAATTCTCCCTCGGAAAGGCCGCTATTTGCACTCGCGGCTCGGAGCGTATCTTGAACGAGCCCAAGACAGCCCGACGCTCAGTGTTCACAGGTGGTGTGGGAATGGCCGCAGAAGGAGAGAGGTGAGGGTGGTGGAGGGTTTATCGGTGGTGGTTTGATGGTTATGGTGCCGTTTGGGAATGACAGTGATGCGATGTTTGCGGGATTGAGTTGTGAAGGTAAAGGTCGTGGCTGTTGGCGTTGTTGTTGTCTGAGGGTTGGAGCGTGGTTGTAGTTGGTGACGATGGCTGGCGTGGTGGTTGTTGTGTGATGGCGGTTGAGACGTGGTTGGTTAAAAATAAAGATAGAACAGAAAAACGGCTATCTCAAAGCGTTGCAGCCCGAATGAATCACAAAATTCCTTCTATACAACGGGTGGGGCTAACTACACGTACTTACAGAGATATCTCACCTGCGGGCCCTTTATGGTGGTCTGCGAATTTCCACAGCCGTAACACTATTATTATAGGGGGTAGCTGAAAGCTCCGCCTTATGGCCTATAATAATACAAATATTATAGGCCATAGGGGGTTAGCTATACACATTACATTGATTATCATCAACACATTACACTGATTATCATCAGATCATATGATATATGATATGATAATCATTCATCAGAATTGTGACACCTCGTACTCACACACCTTATTGATTCGTGCTGCAGAGCTTATATTAGCTTGGTAGTGATAATGGGTGGCAGAGACTGTTGTTAGTGAAATGAAAATCCTGTTCTTCTTATTAAGCAGAACAAAAATGTTGTTTCCAGCGAGAAATTCAGCACAGATTAATATATTCAATCTGTGAATTTGGATTGGCAACGCAACATGGCGACTTCAGACGACCTCTGACTTCAGTCGACAGAGGCCATTGCTGGTCCAGGTTATTATAAAAAGTCCTTGAATCCAACACGACTCTGACAGAGAGAGGATGACGTCGACAACCCAGACAAAGAGAGTAAGCCTCGCGCGCAGTCCGCCTTATATAGCGCGAGCTCCGCCCTTCGCTCCTCCCCGTTTTCGGCTCCACCTTCCTTCGAGAAGGTTCCCGAAAAGGGGCGTTCCCTCACCCCAACCACCTCACGCTGTTCATCCACGAATCAGGGGCGAGCCGCCCCACCCCGCCTCCGTCACGCTCCTCGGAGAAACAGGCGGGAAAAATCCACGCGCCCATCAGAACTCCTCTGGTTTCCTTTTGCGTTTGACGGTTTTCAACGCGGCTTGTTGTTTGCGTGAAGGTTTGTTCAAAATAGCAATAGAAAAATAAAAATGGCTATCTCAAAGAGTCGCAGCCCGGTGAACACGAAGATATCCCTTTAAACAATGGTGGGGACCGATCTGAACACTCACTTACCGGCATAGCTAATCTAAGGAACCTTTATGGTGTATTGCGAATTTCCACAGCCGTAACAATACATATATATATATATATATATATATATATATATATATATATATATATATATATATATATAATATATACATATAATATATACATATAATATATAATATTGTTGCGGATCCGGGGTGGCGGGATTCTCGCCCGATTCTTGGCGCCACTATCACCACCGCCGTCTCCGGAGTTTATAACGCCGGCCAGCTCCGCACAGGCCTTGGGTCACGCCTCTTCAATCGCGATGCCAACGTAATCCTTGTACCTTACCAGTTGGGGAAATAGAACCCCGGTTACAGACTGGTTGTGTCAGATGCCAAGCATTTTCTGCCAGTCTGTAACCATTTTTGGTTTTATATGCCAATCAAACGGATCACTCCTCAACACGACACAAATTAATCCATAGCGGCAATTTCATAGGAACAAACCAGATTTATTGGGGAACATCGGGGAACTCGACACAAGCAAAACATTCATGACAATGCTTTTATTAACAATCTTTAACCCGTTCTTAACTAGGGAACTACGGACTACAGGTTCCGAGGGGGTCCCTACCGAGATATGCCTTATACAACACGTGCAGACAAAGACAGACAGACAGACAGCATGCAACTTGGAGTTCCTTTAGTATGCATGCAAACTTTCAGGCTGCTAGGTTTTATGGTTTTGGAGTTATGGACACACACACACACACACACACACACACACACACACACACACACACCTTGTTTTTTCACACATAGCTGTTCCCAACAATTCTCTCACACACATAAAAACAAACACAAAAACACAAAAAATAAAGATAAGAAATAAAATAAATAAATATATAAATAACAAACAAACAAATAAGCAAGCGCACACACACACACACACACACACACACACACACACACACACACACACACACACACACACACACACACACACACACACACACACACACCTTGTTTTTTCACACATAGCTGTTCCTAACAATTCTATCACACACACAATAAAACACAAACACAAAAAAGAAAAAGATAAGAAATAAAATAAATAAATAAATAAATAACACACACAAGTGGATACTTCAGAGACCTGGGGTGGGAGTATTTAATACTCACGCTATCTACCTGGCAAAGGTCTGCCTACATTAATGCATGCTCGTACATGCAGTTTGCACCCCTCTGTTCGGCTCACTCCAAATATGATTCGTACATGCTACAGTACTCTCAACAGAGGGGGAAGGGATGGGGGAGCAGGGGAGGGGTGCGGTGGGAGAGAGAGAGAGAAAGAGAGAGAGACGTGTAGGGTTGGGAGGGAGAGGGAGGGGTGAGGGAGGCGGAGGGGTGAGAGAGGCGGAGGGGTGAGAGAGACGGAGGGGGTGGGGGGGAGCATTCCAGCTGATGAAATGCCCAGTTTAACGTCCATCTGAGAGATGGCACACAGATTGATGAATCACCCTGCCTGTGAACCCCAGGATGACAGTTTATAGCTGGATCAGGATTAGAACCCAGGCTTCACAAAGTGTGCATGTGTACCCCTCAGCTTTCCTGCTATGATGAGGCGATTCATTACTTCATAACGACTGAAAATATTTTTTACTCATTGTGATCATACAATTTTTTTTACATTCCTTTTCATGGCGACGTGTGACGTCACCGCCGAGAGGCGTAATGCCGTCATGACATCATCAATCATTCGCTGACATCATGACGTCTGTCGTCGACAGACCGTCACCGCTGAGAGGTGTAATGCCACACCTAAAAAACAGCGTCTGCAATGTAAAACCCTCTTCTGCACATGCCGACTACCTCAGAAGGTGTATTTGACACCAAAAATTTAACAACAAACATTGTACATCAAGAAATTCTATAAATCATATTGTGAACACTGAATATATTGATGTCCGAACGAACCCTCACTTCCAAAACTTCGCGCACCGCGCGGGTTTGACTCGTATCATTTATTTTGCCTTCTTACCTCCAGTATTGTACCATGGTATCGCCATTGATTGAAGCTTGAATGCATGCCAAGTGACTTCATGAAGTACTCCACAAAATGGTTGAAGAAAGTTAAAAAAAACCGACATGTTCAATTTTTAAAATATATCTGTATCTATGTTGAAGTGACACGCCATTTAATGAAAGCAGTTCGGAGAAAAAGGGGAAACGTCGTGTAAAATAAAACTGCACACTTTCAGCGGGTGAGCTACCGCCTGAAGCACCACAAGGCAATGCGAGGCCAAACGCAGGAGAGTGGGGCATGAACTTTGTTCAAGTCGATCAATATATTCAGTGAAGGTGCGAATACTTTGGCAGTGTATGGTCATGGCTTGCAGACGAACAGCCAAGCAGCATGGAGAGCGCTTGCCAAGTGGTTTAAGCACTCAAGGAAGCACACCAACGAAACGGTTGATAAGGATGGCTGGCTTGGCAAGTGATTAGCAATCGCCGATCGGTTATATTAAACACCTCCGGCGACGCCCAAAATGTCAAACAATGTCTGAATTGGTAAAATGAACACATTTGTAGCTTTTGGAACTGCTGCTGAAGTCAATAAAGAAGTTTAATTTTTTTTTTAATTAGACTCAGGTTAAGAGATTCTAGAGGTTAGAGCAAGGAGATTAGTTATTAATTAAGTTTGATTAGTTTTGAATCATTATTTATGAATTTCAACGAGATTTCCATCATTTTCAAGCAGTGTGCATCCATTGGCGATACTCAAAGACCATTTTCTGTCACATTCCGACTCATCGCTAATTTTGTACACATCTGAATTCAATAAAATTTCGACCACAAAAAGTTGAAATATGTACTTGTATCCTGCAAATATTTTGTTAGATTTCGTTTTTTAGCAACCAAATTACAGGGGTTCAAAACCATAAATATATACATTGCTCACCCTGAGTGTGTATGTAGATGCCTTTACCGTACTCTATTTATGAAGTGTTGGTGTTGCCGAAGCAGTTTCTGGCAAGGGTTATACAGTGTGGTTTGCCATTGCCTTACCAATGTTGTTTGTCCGTGCTCTATCCTCTTAAATGCTGAGCATCAAGGAAGAAAGCAAGTACGTATTATTATTGGTTCACGAAAAAATTTTCACGAAAAAAATAAGTGACCACTATATTCGTTATTGTTGTGTGTCTGTCTGTCTGTTGGGTAATTGATCTAGTCGAAAAAAAAAATTTTTTTTTTTGAGATTTGTTCTACCCTTATTATCAGTATTTAAAACGGCGATTTCAGTTAATACAATGGCGATTTCAATGAAACTTGGTTGGGAGGTTCATACCATAACCTTGTTGTGTGCAAATGAGAACCGTTGCTATGGACACCACCGTTGCCTAGCAACGGGACTTTGAAATTTTGGAAAAATCATAAAATATTTATTTTTTCGAAAATCAAAAATTGGGCCATGAGCGACTGTGGGCAGTACATTCAGCCATATTGTCAAAAATTTCCAGCCGGATCCTACGATAACTGTCGGAGAAGATAGACTTTGAATGAACCCTGGTCGAAAACAATAAAAAAACGAAGTTCGTTACATCTCAGAGACTATGAGTCAGATATACATGAAACTGGTATGGTAGGTTCATGGTATGTCCTAGTTATGTGTGAGAAAGAACCGTTGCTATGGACCCCTCCGTTGCCTAGCAACGGCCGAAAAACCTTTAAATGTGGGGGTATTTTAACAAAAAAACAATTTGCAGCATTAACCCTTGAAGCGAGAATCATGAATTTTATTGTTCTTTATCCTCAGATCATTCCCCATCGAATGAGCCCATTGCGTCAGGTTCTATTGGGTAGTCGACTACCCATGTCCGCCTACCGGCTTGTCTATCTGTCTGTCTGTCTGTCTGTCCCGAGCATAGCTCCGTGGGTTTTGATCCGATCCTGATAAAATTTTGGTGGGAGGTTTATATCATGATCTAGTTGTGTTTTCCTGAGAATGGGCGTGGTGCGCCCATTATGGGCGGAGCCACGCCCAACAAACATTTGTTTTTAGGGGGTAGCCGATTTCAATTTGCATCTTCTCCTTCGGGGGTTTGTCGAATCTGACGGGTTTCGGTTCGGTATTTGGTTAGCCCAATGGCACCTGCATAGCCCCACAGAGCTCGATTTTTCATTTTCGTCCCAAGGTCAAGGTCACAAGGTCACGAACTTAGAAAATTGCGAATTTTGACATAAAAATCCATCTTCTCCGAGGGGTTTGTCAAATCTGGCAGGGGTTAAGGTATTTGGTTAGCCCAATGGCCCCTGCATAGCTCCACGGAGCTCGATTTTTCATTTTCATCCCAAGGTCAAGGTCACAAGATCAAAAACTTAGAAAATTTCGAATTTTGACATAAAAATCAGATGACCGCCCAAACTTTGAGCTAGGAAGACAATATTTTTTATGCATAATCTTGAGGTCATTCCCCACGTAAAGTCTTGAAACCATGTTGCTCTATCTCGAACACCTTGCCTGTGGCGCCCCCTTTAAGTTTGTTTTTACACTGATTTCATCAAAGTATGGATAATCCGTGGAGTGCGAAATGCCATATAGCCTATATGACGTTATATTGTTCCTGGAATGTTCCAGAGGAAGTTTTGCACCAAAGGTCATAATCCTTGACCTTTGACCTTTAAAGTTCACAAACGTCAAATTTTCAAGGTTGTGGGAATCAAACCGGGTTTTTGACCTTCTTCAATGAACTAACTCCAATAAGCTATAGCACGTATCCTGTTTCCTTATTTTAATGTCCACAACATTGTGTTGTAACCTTTAAAGGTTATGCAAAGGTCAAATTTTGAAAGTTGTTGAACGAAACTGGGTTTTCGACATTTTGCAGCTAATAACCCATCACTCGTACCACATCATGTTGATCATTTTTATAACTTGGTCAAACATTATCACATTGTCTCATCCTTGACTTCCGAAACAATCTACATTGTCAAATACCGATCGTGAACCATCGTCGTCTTCAGACTTGTTATTTTTTAAAGTCTTTGGTATGACTCAGCCGGGTTTGAACCACTGACCTCCCAGACTCAGAGCAGATGCATTAACCTGTTTGTGTTTCAATGGCAGTGTGCATTTCAACCTAATTTGCATTATACCCCTCTGGGTTAAAGGTCAAGGTCTTACATCCCTTGCAGTATTAAACCACCATTTAGGATTTTCACTCTTTTTTTTATTTCTCGACCAATATCTGAGAACTTTTGGAATTAAATTTTGCATCAATAATGGGAACTAGCCGAAAACCCGTCACAGACGGATTCCGTTCCATGAGCCCAATTTGACAACCAGTGGCGGCTCTTGTAAGAGCCGGATCCCAGTCGATGTACTTCATGGCCTTACCTAATGAGGCCTACAAAACGTTCTTGTACACGACATTTTTGGTGTACACTACTCCTTGTGAAGAAGTCCCCTGATTTGTGCACATGTCTACTTTGACGTACAAACACCGTGTCAAAACTTCTCAGGTCACAGTACCGAGAAAAACGTGATGTGACTGCTAGGAGGAGCACAAAATTGGTCCTTCAGTATTAATATATAGATACAATGTTTCTTGTAACATTTTTTGTGTCAAATTCACATTTTGAGGTAGTCAGCATGTGCAGAAGAGGGTTTTACATTGCAGACGCTATTTTCGAGGAGTGGAATTACACTTCTCAGCGGTGACGGTCTGTCGACGACAGACGTAATGACGTCAGCGAATGACCGATGACATCATGACGTCCTTACGCCTCTCAGTGGTGACGTCACACGTCGTCATGTAAACGAATGTAAAACGAAAAGTGCTTATTCTGCTTCAGAGTTGAAGGTTGACTATTGCCACTATGTGCGATGCACTCTTACAGGTATGAAGTTTCTTTCAGTCCAGGTCACAGTACCGAGAAAAACGTGACACGACCGTGAGGAGGAGCACAAAATTGGTCCTTCAGTATTAATATATAGATACTTCCTGCACTCAATAATTTTTTTTTATTCCTGCGCTATCACGACTCCAAATTTCCAAACTCTATCAATATCTCGGA
Organism: Eptatretus burgeri; assembly: GCF_056783735.1. NCBI lineage: Eukaryota > Metazoa > Chordata > Myxini > Myxiniformes > Myxinidae > Eptatretus > Eptatretus burgeri. The sequence goes on along the minus strand of NC_140963.1, from coordinate 40,913,828 downwards.
GCCGCCTGGGACATTTGAAATTCAATTTTGCATCAATAATGTGAATACAAAGTATGGGGATGGTTGACCAAATTTTTTGTATCGACTTAATTAAGGCCATGACCTAATTATAGTAATTTTGACTTTTTTCATCATAACTCAGCTCAGGTTTGTCCGATCAGAACAAAATTGCCCTCCTATCAAGATAGCCAAGGGAATTTCACATTTAAACCTAATTTACATCATGCCCCTCTGGGTTAAAGCTTCAGGTCTTGCATCCCTTGGAGTATTAAACCACCATTTAGGATTTTCTCCCTTTTTTCTGCCAATGTCTGAGGACTTTCGGAATTAAATTTTGCATAAATAATGGGAATACAAAGTATGTGGGGTTGACATAATTTTTTTGATCTTCATTTAAATTTTAAGGTCATTACCTAATTATAAACACTTTCACCAAAACTTGATGGTTTGTCTGATCAGAACGAAATTACCCTTCATAGATAGCCCAGATCAAAGCGCATTTATGCTTTATTTACATTATACCCCTCTGGGTTAAAGGTCAAGGCCTGAAAATAACCATGCGTTTTTGTCAATTCAGAATCTCAAAGACCGCTTGGCCTTACAAGACGTTCTTGATCATAAAAGTTGACCTGCATTGAAGTTGTGCACCTGACATTTGTTTTGTGCCCTTGACCTATTTTTTTACGGATTGTGACCTAATTAACAAAAAATACCTTTTTCATCACATTAATAATTTTCCTCCAATTTTCATGATGTTGAGTTTTATGGATACATTGTTGATGGGGACACATTTTATTTATTTACCCTCTATCCCTAAATGTTAAAGGTTAAGGTGATATGGTGGTCCGAAAAATTGTGGCCATCATTGGATCACGGGCCACGGGTAAGCCTCTCCCATTGAGGGAGGGAGGCTTACCCTTGGAGATCGCTTTGTGATCGCAAATATCTCGTTTGAATAGTGCTTGCTTACATGCTTAAGAACCTGTAATGCCTGGTGGCACATGTGGCTTCTTGAATAACTCATGCCACTTTTGTCAGTCCTGAGTCCACTCACTCTATTTGAACTGTGCACAGTTATAAATACGAGTTTAATTAATGGTATTACCAAATAGCTTAAGGGGCCAAGATTTGCTGAGGTCAACATTCAACTTGAGCACTGCCAATTTGGGTTGTGTATGTGCTTGTGCAGGTGTGCAGGCACATGAGTGCAAGGTACAGCATGGAGTGCTCAAGTACATCAAAGTTGAAAACTGCAAGACTGAGAGGCCTGTAAACATCACGTTCTGTGAGGTCAGATTTACTGCTATGCACACACCAAGATCTTCTTTCATATGATCATGTGCACACGATAACAGTAAGTTGAGTGACGACAGCCACTTGATTGCAGAATCAGTGGCTTCATGTAGTTGCGCAAAAGACCCCATGGATGCCATGTGTACACAAACCAATTACTGGTCAAGTTATGGAAAGTTATGGTCTGGATGGACACATACACATGGCAGAAAGACAAGGGAGAGCAGCAGAATGAGGGAGAGGAGGGTGAAGATGATGATGAAGAGCAGTTTAGATTGGAAGAAGAATTGGCCAACAAAATAGAAGAGATAAAAAAACTGATAAAACTAAGAAAGAGACCAAAACTCCATCACAAATCTTAGTGAGGCGGACCAACCATTCAATTCGAAAAATGATTACAAAATCATCCACCTTGAAAGAAATCAATATCATGTGTTTTGCAGCAGCACTATTCATTCAAGAAAAAAATAATGCACAAACACCACCAGAAGAGAATAAAAACAAGGCCTTACAAATAGAAGCCAAATCCCACCATGGAAACAGATACTTGAGTGACAAAGAGAGCAACTGAGGAAGGAAGTAGGTCAGATACAACAGTTCAGGAAAGGAAACAGAAACCCAAAACAAAAAAAAAGAATCCAAAGCATGAAAAAGAAATACAAAATCGAAGACAAAGACCTCAAGTGCTTGGGTGATGAAAACAAACTCAAAATAAGAGCAATCAGAGATTGCAGACCCTCACCAGAACTTCTTTTGAGTGGTGTATTTTTATAGGTTTTACAGTAAATCCAATATGGCTGCCAAACCATGTGACCTATTATGTCATATGTGACCCTTTTGTTCTGCATGGATAGGTGGTCATATTTGTAAAGTTTTGCCTCAATTTGTTCAGCAATTTCAGAGAAGAAGATTTTTTAAGGTATTTTTTTTAAACAATATGGCTGCCGAATCACATGACTGATGATGTCATCATTTTTTTTTTTGGTGGACCATTTTATTCCAAGATGACCCTCAATTCTCATACTGATCGGATGTAGCGTTCTCCAGATGCAATTATGACGTCATAACGAAGGCAATTATGACGTCATAAAATGTCACACACATTCCCCATGAGGAGTACTTGCTGTGTGCCAAGTTTCCATTTTTTCCTTGGTGTGGTTTCAGAGATACAGAGGTCCAAAGTTTTTCCGTTTTTCCAACATTGGTACCACACCACGTGACCTATGATGGCATACTTATCATTAAAACATTGCGAGTAGTCGCACCAATGGTGAAAATTTTGTCTCATTCCGACAACGGTTGCGGAGAAAAATACGAAAGTTCTGTGCGGAAAAACAAACAAACAAACAGACAAACAAACAATCAAATGGACCCAAGTGCAATACCTATGAGGAAGCAAACAGGAGAAAACAAAACCACATGTTTGAGAGTAATCCCAAGAGATTATATCACAAATTAGAACTACAAAAGAGCAGGAAAATACAAAAAAACGAATTGGACCGAGTTGGGATCGACAAAGAAGGCTCATTGGAATGGATAAGAAGAGGTCAGCTCACCTGGGACGGAGAACGAATAATAATAAATGCCAAAGATCAAGGACACTACACCAAATAGATTAAAAAAGATGGCAGGACTGAGCCAGACGGACAAGTGTCGGCACTGCAAGACAAACAGAAAGTACTAGTCACCTGCTTTTGGGATGCAAAAATCTATCATCAGAACAACTTTACACACAACGGCACAACAAAGTATGCAAAGTGATTCATTGGCATATCTATAAAAAAAATTTCAACATCCCAGTTTCAGAAAACTCAAGGAAACACGAACCAAGGGCAATCATTGAAAATTAACAACTAACGTTACAGGAAGATTATCACTTCCTGCTCAGAAAATCAACTTCCGGCATCACACAGAAAACGATTCAGCACCAAAAACGTCGCTCTTCTGCATTAACCCCACCCACAATTCACCCAGCAATCTCCGCCCACATCACACCCAATAAGTGTGACAGAAGACACAGGACAGAATAGCCAATTATAAAACAGCGCGATGTTGCCGCGCTGTAATAAAATAGGTGAAAGAATAGCAAAGGGAATTGAAGACCTAACTAAAAGCCTTACACAATGGATCTTGTCCCATATATCCATTAGACATAACGGAAGGGCAAACTGAACGAATCCTAATGAAATAACGAACTGTCTCGGGAGCGCTATATGTTGGGTGCCATTGCTTTGGGGGAGTGCCAGCTTTACAGAGCTGCAACAATACTAAAACACCTGATGCAATGGGCTGACAGGATGGCCGAGAGGTACGCACACTCGGTTCTAAGTTGTCTCCCGTGACTTTGAATCCCGATCCAGCAATAAACTATCATCTTGGTGTTTCACAGGCAGGGTAATTCATCAATGTGTGTGTCGTCCCTTGGCTGGACATTAAACGGGAATCCCGTCTGCCAACATTCATTGGTGGACGTTAAATTCCTGCACTAACCAGCAAAGGGCACTGAATCAGCAACGCAGCCACACCATCAGCCAATAATGCTACCACGCTGCCTTTTTCTGCATACAAACGAAGAAGACCTCATGCTATTCAACAAATACTGTATATACAAAAAGGGCTTTGGGTGAGGGAGTAAGAGGGTTGGGTGAGATAAGGGTAACGAGGGTAGAAAAGATTGTAGGCAGGGATGGCGGATGACACATGATAGTTGTGCATCGCTTGCTCAAAGGCCTGGAGGGAAGAATGCGACTGAACTGTCCTCTGGGAGGCAGCCTTGAAAATAAGGTACTGATGATGTATGAGTACCAGCTTACTCAATATGGCATCTCCCAGAGGGGAGAGCAGTACTCCTGGTGGATAAAACTTGTAATGCCGGCAAAACAGTAAACTGTGACCACAGTTGTTTTTCTTGTTTCAAAGAAGTTTTGGAGAATCAAATATGTTTTCAAGCAGAAATCGTTTTCATTTTTCTCAAAGTCGATGAAGACACATCACGCATATCCACACAGAGAAAAATATTAATAAGAGCGAGAATTGCTTAGTAATACACATCCTTTGTTGATGTGATATTTTCTAAGTCCAAAAAGGGCATAACACTGAAAGATTGAAGAAACACCCTGAAACTCAAACTTGTCCTGTAACTTATAGGAAAGCCATGTACCAAGTTTCAGTTGGATATGTTAAAAGGTATGTGAAAAAGTCAGAAAAACCACTGGTGGGACAGATGGAAAGCAAACCTATAGTCCCCTCCGGTAAAACAAGGGACTAATATAATACAAGCTCCCTTACAAAGTAGCTATGGTTGTCAAATGTACAGTTGGTTGTCTGCACTCCATCCTGTTAAAACACTGAACATCAAGCAAGGAAGCAGCACATACCATTTGTGAAGTCTTTGGTATGTGCTCAATCAGGGTTCAAACCACTGACCTCCCAGACACAGAGCAGATGCTCTCACCATTACACCACCAAGTCTGATTATTATTATTTAATTTTATTCAATACGATTTAAGCCACTATGATTTAAGAGAAAGGATGTCTAAAGCAGTGTATTAAAAAAAAATAATAATAATAAAAATGCAAAACTTTTGTGCAGTGACAAAGCAATGTCAAATTCATGATTCAGTAAAATTAATCTTTTTACTTTATTTATTTATTTTTTGTGTCCAGGGTCGTTGCATCTCATCTGCGGTGTACTCTGTAAGCTCTGGACAGGTTGCACCAGATTGCCGCTGTTGCTCCGCTCTGGAAACGCACACCATCGTGATCCCTCTGCATTGCCACAATGGCTCAACACAGGGCTACAATATGACTGTCATAACCGCGTGCGATTGTAAATCCAAGCACTGTGTTTGAGCTCAAATATCCATCTGAAACAGTATGCAATACGTCAGCAATGATTGAGGGTGGTTGAGATTTGACCTGGACATTTGTTTCGAAATTGAAGAGTAATGTATGTTGATACATATCTATTTCTAGAATTTGTATTTACAGTGTTGCTAGTTGTTTCCTGCTTAAATGCACTTCCTGAAAAGCAAGATGACCAAAAATGGCAAGCCTGTTGAAATTTCCAGACAATTACCTGCACAGAATAGCAAGAAGTTAACGAAGGAGGTAATGAAGAATGATGTACTGAACTGGCTATGTACACATCCAAAAGATTTACGCACCTTGGACACGCAATGGAAAGCTTCCACTATGATGGGATAAGGGAATCCAAAACTGGAGAGAATCTTGAAAAGCAATATGTCTGCTTTTTGGAGCTATGTATAGTCTCAGCTTAAGGGGTCTGTGTTCAGGTCAAATTTTAAGCACCCTTCTTTATTGTTGGTCACTTCTCCCCTCATGCTAGATGGTTGATGCAAGCCAGGGAAAGGAAATTTTGTGAATCGAGTGAAAAATGTGAGGATCATTATCGAAGTTGACGTCGTAACCTCCATACCAACCAATAACCACATATACATCATATTTAATGTCACTTACCAACTGGAGATATCTGTGTGGTGGATTAAACACATCATCGAGTTGTGTTTTCCTGTCAATAAACTGGTTTTTGTACCATTACAACACACGTGTAAATGAACACGTCTTGCATGACAGAATCATGTACATTTGAGCATTTTGGTTTTGCAGAAGGACTTCAATTTCAAAAAATAAAAATAAAAATTCCCATAGTTGCCAATATAAGTACAGTGAAACAAAAACATAGGAAAGTAATATTACTGGAACTTGGTGAACTCAGAAGGATACAATCAAAATTAAAACTGCGAGCAGTGATGTAGGGGCCCAAGCGTCCCTTGTCCAATAGAGGCAATTTCAAACCATGTGACCTCTGATTTCATTGTTAACAGTATGTGTATGTGTGTGTGTGTGTGTGTGTGTGTGTGTGTGTGTGTGTATATATATATATATATATATATATATATATATATATATATATATATATATATATATATAAATATATATATATATATATATATATATATATATATATATATTCTCCCCAAGGGTACGCAATGATATGTGTCAAGCTTCACATCAATCGGTTGAACGCTATTGAAGAAGAAGATTTTTAAGAGGTTCACCTTTAATCCAACATGGCGGCCAAACCGCATGACCTATGACGTCACAATTTCACATGTTATATCTCATATTAAGCTGATCATGTGTGCCACGTTTCACGTCAATCGGTTGAACAGTGCCCAGCTGATGATTCGGACAGTTAGGAAATCAGTCAATTGCGTGTAAGTTAAGGCTATAACTTCAAATAAAATAGCTGTGTTTGTGTATATATATATATATATATATATATATATATATATATATATATATATATATATATATATATATATATATATATATATATATATATATATATATATATATATATATATATTTGTGTGTTTGTATGTATGAATATGTGTGTGTGTGTGTGTGTGTGTGTGTGTGTGTGTGAGTGTGTGTGTGTGTGTGTGTGTGTGTGTGTGGGTGTGTGTGTGTGTGTGTGTGTGTGTGTGTGTGTGTGTGTGTGTGTGTGTGTGTGTGTGTTCGTGTATTGTTATGTCTGGCTTCCTTCTTGGGACTACGGTGCAGTAATTGGTCTTTATTTTGATTTGAAGAAGATTTTAAAAAGTGTTCACCTTCAATCCAACATGGTGGCCAAACCACATCACTGATGACTTCATGCGGAAAAAAATTTTGCATCATGGGAATGATCATAACCTGTCGAGAATCAAATCGATAGCATTTGCGGTTTCGGAGAAAAGGAGTTTTAAAGTTTTTGTCTAAATCCAAGATGGTTGCCACGGTAATTGAAAAATAAAAATTGGGGGAAAAGAAGGCATTAGCTCCCATTTGCTCCAACATAGCATGAGAAGCTTCAGCATAAATTGGAACAGCAGTTCTGGAGAAATAGCTTTTTATAGGTTACATCAACATGGAAAAGCATTCTAAGATGGCGTCTCCGATGACATCATCAATTTTCATCAATTTTGTTTTATTTTCCATTGCCAGACCAAGTGACTGATCAAAACGAAATTTCAGATTTAACTTCGTATTCTGGTGTAGATGTCATAAAAAATGTTTTGTGTGAATCAGAAATTTCTTTATTTTTTTACCTCCACATGGTTGGCAAACCGCTTCACCGATGACATCATCTCACACAATTTTTTTGCACCAAGGGTAGTCGATCATAACCTGACGAAAATCGAATCGATAGAATTTGCTATTTCAGAGAAGATTTTTTTTTAAGTTTTCACTTAAATGCAAGTTGGTTGCCATGGTGATTGCAAAATCAAAATTCGGAAACAATATGCAACAGTTCCCATTCGCCCCGATATTCCTGTGAAGTTTCAACTTAATCGGAGCAGCGCCGGCTTCCACTAAAATTTGGCGGAGACAATTATAAAATACTGACAACAATAGGAGACCAAGCATTTGAATGCTTGGTCCCCTAATAACAGATATGGAGGTATATTCAAAAGCCAAGGCTGGTATTGATATCCCTGTGTACCAATAATATAAATGACAAACAATAAATTGGACCAAAACTACTGGATGGAAAATAATTAAGGAAACAGAGACAATACCCCAAGGCGCTCACCTGGTAGTGGCTGGATAAGATAACCAGGGAACCACTGGTCAGTATGGATAACCCACAAAATATCTAACGGAGAAGAAAGTAAATACCTATGGAGTTTTTTTAATGCCATGAACGAACTTTGTTAGATCACGGGTGAAAAAGGTTGTGGTGAAGTTTCATCAGAATTGTGTGTGTGTGTGGTTTCAGAGAGGAAAGCAAATACATATTTTGGGGAGCAACTCCCACGGAGACCCCTGGGGGGTGGCCCACCTTGCACCCGCTTAGACTGCAATTTTTGAAATGCCGTGAACAATCTTTGGTACATCATGAGTGATTAAGATTGTTGTCAAGTTTCATCGGAATTGTGTTTGACGTTTCTGAGAAATTTTTGTTTAGATATTTTGGTGGCAGTCCCTCCATAAAACTCCTTAGACCCCAATATTTATCACACCTGGAACATAGTTCCAGGGAGCTTACGGGATGGCGTGTCGACCATCCGTCAGTCCACGAACACTTTCAACCTCTTCTCTGAAACTACACACACAATTTCGATGAAACTTTACCACAACTTTTATCACCGTGTGTTTACCAGTTTGTTCATGTCATTAAAAATAAATAAATAATTTTTAAAATCGGGCCCTAAAGGGATCTACGGGAGTTGCCCCCAAAATAGGTATTTGCTTTCTTCTCAGAAACTGCACATGCAATTCTGATGAAACTTGACTACAACCTTCATCACCCCTGATGTACCAAAGTTTACCCATGACATTAGAAAAATCTGGGTCGAAGGAGGTGTAAGGGGGGTGGGGGGTTGCCCCCCCCAAATATATATTTGCTTTCTTCTCTGAAACTATAAACACAATTTCGATGAAATTGACCACAACCTTGATCACCCATGAAGTACCAAAGTTTATTCATGCCATTAAAAAAAAATTGGTCTACGGGGGAAAATCGTACCCCAAGATAGGTATTTGCTTTCTTCTCAGAAACTACACACACAATTCTGATGAAACTTGACCACCACCTTCATCACTCATGATGTACCAAATATTGTTCACGGCATTAGAAAAATCAGGATACAAGTCAGAGTAAGGGGAGGTTGACCCCAAAATATGCATTTGTTTTCTTCTTAGAAACTACACACACAATTTTAATGAAACTTAACCACCACTTTCATCACCTCTGATGTACTAAAGTTTGTTCATGGCATTAAAAAAAATTGGGGTCGAAGGGGTTATATGGGGGGGGGGTTGCCCACCAAAATATGCATTTGTTTTCTTCTTAGAAGCTACACACACAATTCGAATGAAACTTAACCACCACCTTCATCACCCCTGATGTACTAAAGTTTGTTCATGACATTAAAAAAATTGGGGTCTACGGGGGTATATGGGGGGGTTGCCCCCCCAAAATATATATAAGGGGTTGGGGTTGCCCCTTAAACAAGGTATTTGCTTTCTTCTCAGGAACTACACACACAATTTTGATGAAACTTGAAGACAACCTTTATCACTCGTGATGTACCGAAGTTTGTTCACGGCATTAAAAAACAAAAAATCCAAAGGTATTAACTCTCTTCTCCAATACATATTTTGTGGGTCATCAATGCCGACCAGTGGTTCCCTGGTTTTCTTATCCAGCCATTACCAGGTGAGCGCCCTGGTATTGCTCCTATGTGTTTAATATCGTGAACAAACTTTGGTATATCATAGGTGATGAAGGTTATCGTCAAGTTTCATCAGAATTGTATGTGTAGTTCCTGAGAAGAAAGCAAATACCTCTTTTAAGGGGCAACCCCACATTATACATATTTTGGGTGGCACCCCCCCCCCCCCTATTATATCCTCCAAGACCAAGATCCTTCCCATGTCATGAACAAACTTTGGTACATCATGGGTGATGAAGGTTGTGGTCAGATTTCATCGAAATTGTGTGTGTGGTTTCAGAGAGGAAAGCAAATATATTTCTGGGAGCAACCCCGCCCCCCCCCCCTCCGTAAACTCCCTCTGGAGACCCTCTCAGATCGCGATTTTTTGTGAATGCCGTGATCAAACTTTGGTGCATCACAGTTGATGAAGGTTGTGGTGAAGTTTCATCAGAATTGTGTGTGTAGTTGCAGAGAAGAAAGCAAATACCTATTTTGGGGGGCAACCACTGTCGACCCCTTCAGGCCCGATTTTTTTTTTAATGCCCTCAACAAACTTTGGTTGATGCACGGTGATGAGCATCGTGGTAAAGTTTCATTGAAATAGCATGCGTAGTTTCAGAGAAGAAGTTGAAAGTATTTGTGGACAGATGACGCGCCATCCCATAAGCTCCCTGGAACTACGTTCCAGCTGAGCTAAAAATGGTCAAGAACACTGTGAATAACAATACCAAGTATAAACAGATTTTATAAAAAGGAAATAATAAGGTGAAGATTTGCAAGAGTGAATAACAAATCAATGTGTAAGAAAGGAAACTTTCAATAATACAAGATCATATTTAGTTTATAAGAAGACTTAAACCGACCCACCGACGAATGTGCCTTTATTGCTCGATCAATACTATTCCAAAGACGTGGCCCATAATAACGTAGTGTATTAATAGAGTATGATGTGCGAGTAAAAGTTAGAAATAAGTTATCTTGTGATCTCTTAAAATGACTGTGGATATCATGGACTGCTGTAAAGTAAGATAAAACGACTTGTGGAAGAAGTTGATATGCTTGTTCATAAATATCCATGTATGTAATGTATTAATGTCATAAAGTGTCAATTTGTTGAGTTTCGTGATAAAAGGTGCATTGTGGTCCGCAGATGAGAAAGGGTACAGATCCTTACAGTGCGCTTTTGAATAACTGAGAGTGTGTGCCCAGACAATATTGCAGTAGTTCAGGTAAGGGAGAATTAAAGCATTATACAGGGAGAATAAAATACAAGGTGGAAGGAAGGTACGAAGTTCAGACAGTACGCCTGTGTCTGGAGAAATAATCTTTGCAGTTGATGAAATATGATTAGTCCAGCTATGTTATTCATCCAAGGTAACACCGATAAATTTTGTCGAATGAACAAAAGTAATGGGTTCATTATTCATCTAGATTCAAGAAATAGTGTCAGATAGAGGTTTGGTGGATTTGCTGAAGAACATACACTTGGTTTTATTGGGATTTATCAAACGTTTTTTGATTTATACCAGGATGAAACATTAATGAGCTCACTATTAAGAGTCTTGATCAAAGAGTTACAACTAGGATTGGAATAGATGACAATTGTATCATAATTTTTTTGGTAGCAAGTCGGTGTAATCGGCCCACAACTGCAGGAGGAGTAGCACAACAAACAAAAAAACACATCATGCAGAGCACGATACTTGCAAAATACACCCCTCTCTCCAAAGGTTGCCATGGAAACATCAAATTGTCCATTTATTTAAGATTAAAATTGACAATCTTAATCAAAGCTCAGATCAATCGGAAGAAAATTATTTTTCATATTGAAATGGATTTTAGAAGTTTGACCTTGAGTTGATCTTTGAACTTTTGACTTTAAAAATAGTTGTTTTCCAAATTCAGTGATGCGCAATGCAATTGTTGCTTAATTCTCAGGTGAATCAGATGAAAATTGATGCTTTTTAAGAGGAAATTTGATGATTTTAGAAATTTGACCTTGAGTTGAGCTTTGACGTTTTGATCTCAAAAATCGTTGGTTTCCCAATTCAATAATGCACTATAAAATTGCTGTTTAATTTTTAAGTCAATCGAATGAAAAATGCCAATTTTAGAAACTGGACCTCAAGATGACCTTTGACCTCTAAATCAGTTGAGACTACCTCGACAACTTGGAAAAGTTTCATGATGATCGGTTTAGAATTGTGACGTGTCGGCAATAAACAGAAAGGCAGACAGAATAACACAATCGACTGACCAATATACTTGAAAAATCTTCGATTTTGAAAGTTACAAACTACTGTTGAAGGGCACTCGGTCGGGCGCATACCTCCGCCACATAATGCTCGATTTCTGAGAACATATTTGGCCCAATACATTTTTGAAATATCATGCTATATAATATATCGTTTTTGGCCCCATCCCTCAATGGTGAGAAATCATTTTTAAAATTCAATAATCCTCGTATCCAGATTCAGATCCGGATCTTCACCAAAATCTAATCAGTTCGTCCTTGCGACACACCGTCCTAACCTGTCCACCAGGTTTCATCCGAATCCATCCACAACTTTTTGAGATATCCTGCACATTATTATTGAAGTCAAGATTGGCCAAAAGGTCAACATAGGCCGAATTTATAAAATTGTCAATTTTCATCTGATTGACATGAAATTTGAAGAGTTGCAAATTTGCTCACCGATTTCAACCACCAATTGTTGTTGAGGTCAAATTCGTTTCATGGATTTTGCAAGTATCGTTCTCTGCACAACATCTTCTTGTTTGTTTTTGTCCGTATACAGGATATCTCAAAAAGTTGTTGACGGATCTAGATGAAACTTGGTGGGCAGGTTGGGTGTGTGACAAGGACAAACTGATTAGATTTGGCGAAGATCCAGATTTGGATATGAGAATTTTTTTTTTTTAAAGTGATTCTTCATCATTGAGAGATGGGGCCAAAAACGATATTGTACTGTGCAGCATATTTCAAAAATGTAATGGGCCCGATATGTTCTCATGGATCAGACATTACGTGGCGGAGGTATGCGTTCTACCGAGTGCCTTTCAAGTTACGTGTGTATACATATATATATATATGTATATATATATATATATATATATATATATATATATATATATATATATATATATATGTATATATATATATCATACCAAGCTTGCACACAAAAAACTCGACTCGCCGTCACAGGATCCCTATGAAATTGCTGTGGCACTTAGCGGACATGCCGACAATGTTTGGGAAGTCTTGGCGTTCCATAGTACCACTTGCATTTTGCACAATGCGTATTGTTGTCATTCCCCGTGTATGGTCTGTTGTCTGCTACCAGCTATGTTGTACTGCTATCCCATGCATGTGCACGGGTATTGCTAGTTTTATATCATTGTCATCATTTACCACATGGGATATTTTGGGTGATAACGATCATCAGGAAAGTTGTATTCCAGCCATAATTGATTGAATTGAAATCCTTATCCAAATATCTGAAACTTCATACATCTCAACTACGACCTGATGCGAGTGAAGATTTACATTTATAACATCATACGTCACATGGTGAAACATATTGGATTAAAGGGAAAAAAAATTGAACATCATTTTCTCTGAAACCGATCAATGCAAAAAATTGGAATTTGGCATGTTATCAACTTCCCATGGGGTATATCGGGTGATAACGATGACGTCATCAGAGAAGTGGCATTCCAGCCAGAATTGGTTGAATTGAAATCCTTATCCGAAAAATCTGAAACTTTATCTTGATCTGATCTATGATTCAATGTGAGTGAAAAATTAAATTAATAACGTTCATAATCCATGCCAAGAAACGATGTGACATAATAGGATGCATGAATAATTTGGGTATATTGGCCATAATAGCAGTGAGACATAATAGTAGCATGTTCGGTTAACGATGATGTTTTTTGTTCAGAATGAAAGTGCCAGGTGAGATTATATGCTCTATGAGTGTCGTTCTCGTTAGAATTGGTTTATGTAGACAGCATATGTTTTATCCACAAATCAAGCTTGGTGTTGGCTTAACGGTTAAGATGACTGCCTAAAGATCTTAGGATCTTGAGTTTGAGCCCCTGTCATGCTGTTAAATAACACTAGGTGGGTTGACTGAGCCTGTCATCCTTCCGAGGTCGGCAAAATGAGTACCAGCTTACTGGGATGAGGAGGCACTGCATCAGTGGCACAGCAGTGCTCTCAGCAATGATGCAACCAGCAGCTAAATCGGCTGCATACAAAATTAGAATAATCTAAGAATAATATCTTTACAGAGCTTTTCAAGTGAATGTTTGAAAATTAAATAGAATTCAGATTATGTAGACAAGGTAGCTGTGCTTACCCATCGCTTCACAAACTAGAAGGGCACTTGGTAGAGTGCATACCTCTGCCACGTAATGCCTGATCCATGAGAACATATCGGGCTCAATACATTTTTGAAATATCATGCTACACAGTGCGATATCATTTTTGGCCCTATCAATGGCGAAGAATCACTTAGAAAAATTAAATAATTCTCGAATCCAAATCCGGATTCAGATCTTCACCAAAATCGAATCAATTCTTCCTTTTCACACACCCAACGTGTCCACCAAGTTTCATCCGTATCCATCTACAACGTTTTGAGATACCATGTACACAAACAGACAGACGGGGTGAAAACGTAACCCCTTTTGAGCTTTGGTTGTTGGAGGTAATTAAAACTTTTTTATTTATTTATATAAATGCGAAAGGATGTCGGGATGTTCCTCCAAAATGTATATCAACAAGGTAGGGATGGTCACAAGAAATGATCATGTGAAACCATCCCCACATCTTTCTTTGAATAATGGTTGTCCCTATAAAAGAGAAAATTATGACACACACACACACACAGACACAGACACAGACACAGACACAGACACAGACACAGACACAGACACAGACACAGACACACACACAGACACACACACAGACACACACACAGACACACACACAGACACACACACAGACACACACACAGACACACACACACACACACACAGACACATTATTCAAAGAAAGACGTAAGGGATAGTTTTACATGATCATTTCTTGCGACCATCCCTATCTTGTTGTACACCGCTCCTTCCCAAGTCCATATCCAGGCGATGGATGCATCACACCATCATCACAGGATGTAGAAGGAAGGGAGTACTTCGTTTTCACCCCGTTTGTTTGTCCGGGCGATATCTCAGCCATCCTTTGATCTTAGAAGCTGAAATTTGGGGATAAAAGTGAAGATGTGGTTTGGCAAAAACATTATTTAAAAAATTTTTTGATTAAACAATTAGCCGATTAATTACTTAATTATCGATTTATTAATTTTATTTTTCAGCCTGGCAAAATCTCAGTCACCTTTTGAGCTCGGAAGCTGATATTTGGACATGACAGTGACCAAGTGATTTGGCAATGCGTATTTTGATTTATTGATCAATCAATTGATTAATTATTTTCTTTCTTGCTTGTGTGGGCGTTATCTCAACCATCCTTTGAACAAGGAAGTTGAAATTTGGAGTCAAAAGTGAAGATGTGCTTTGGCAAAAATGTTGTTTTTTTATTTTTTGATTAATCAATTAATTGATTTATTAATTACTTATTCATTTTATTTCTCATCCTGGCAACATCTCAGGCATATTTTGAGCTTGCAAGTTGATATTTGGACATGATAGTGAACAAGTGATTTGGCTTCAAAAATATTCTTGATTTATTAATCAATTGACCCTAATTAACAATCACAGCTCACACAACACTGAGAATTTAACAAATCATAGCCTCAAGGGGTGTTTAGATCAAAGCAGATCTGAGAATACACTATGTTAAAGTACACTGTGCATATGCACGCACATACACTGACAGACTGATCAGAATAACCTCTTCAATCCCTTCAAAAAAAAGGGCGAGGCTGACAAACTTGAGAACCGATATTTAATTTCACCTTTGCAGTTAAACCAATGCTGAAGTTTTTCTTTTTATACACAAAATATAAAGAAAGTTTTAAGAACAATAAAAATCCCACAGTTGCTTTCAAACCAGAACGATGCGAAAAAAAAGAAAAAAAAACAAAACATTAATCAAACAAGCTTGCCGTTTTAAAGAATATTAAAAAAGCTACACCAATCTCAATAATGTTTCATTCTTTTTCCAACATCAATTGTATACAGTACGTCCAGTGATTGTCAATCCAACATTTACACATTATCAACACGTGTGTGTGTGTGTGTAATGTATATATATATATATATATATATATATATATATATATATATATATATATATATATATATATATATATATATATATATATATGTCATCAACTTCAAATATGGACATCCAGCTTGGCTGAGACTGCCTTGCAGCCCATGGATGCATAAATCCTTTCCAGATGTGGAAAATAAGTCATTTCATCCAGAACTGCATCGATAATCTTTTCCTTCTCTTCGCTGTTCTTAAATTCAAGACCTCGTGATTTAATCTCTGCATTAATACACATCCGTACATGCCTTTGCTCCAAGGGCAGGAATGGTACAAAAAAGTCCACAAGATGTTTGTCGACGACATTTGCATGCCAAAACCCGCTTGTTTTTTCATTGAAGGCCCCCATTTGAAGAAGAGGCTCAACATCCACCATTGCTATGCTCTCCCGGTCCTTCCCCTCTTTCCAGAAGTCCATTGCCACGTTGTTGATTTGCACTCCACCCGCGTTACTGAGGAAGATAAATATCGACTTTCGGTAGTTTACATTATCTAACATGATATGAAAATCCAGGAATGGCTTGATTGCATCAATCAATCCAGGATGCATTTTGTCCATCTCGTCAAATACAAACAACGATCTCTGACAGACAGACACATTTCCTTGTATCCATTTCTGGAGATCATCCTTGTATTTCTGGACGTATTCAGCATGCGGGAAGTGTTTTGTTGCTACAAAGTAGTGGACAAAGATGCTGGAGAGACCATTCTTGTACAGATTCTTCACAATCATATTGCTCACAAAATTCTTTCCTGTACCCGACCAACCATGGAAGGACAATGCAAGGGCTTTCTTCGGATTGGGATTTTTAACAAAATTTTTAATGGCTTTCACAACAATTTTCTGAACCAAGTGTTGCCCAAACACATTTTCCTTCAGGTCCTGCTCAAGTTGATCCTCCTTAAGGCCAACATTGTTTCCATCTTCAACGCAGCATTCCCACAGGTAGCAAAACATAGCAAAATGAGACTGCGTTCCTGTGTAGTAAGTCACTAGGCTAGTGACAGCTGTGGTGACCCCAATGAATGCCGCAGTACTGATGGGCTCGATGCTCGATGATGGAGCAAGCAGAAGCAAATGGAAAAGCAGCAGGAAGGGGAAAATCTTGGACGAGTCCATCACCGACACCTGAGTGAGACGCACAAAATATCACAAACGTGTAAAAATATTCAGTGAAACAAAGAAATCTTACACTTTAAATGATATGACCGGAATAAATCCCTCAAAATTCAAATTTGACGAAGATTTTATGCCAACTCAAGAAGTCAGTTTAAAAATAAATTTGTAGTCGGTCTTTTTGATTTAAACAAGATGCTTTTCTGCTTTCACAAGTCAGTAAATATGTTTTTGGGTCACGTGGGCTTGTCACACACAAGTGAAATGGAAAAAAAAAACACAAACAAAAGAAACCAGCCCCGTGCACGATGGAAAGAAACATTGCGTGATAGATGCGAAATTGAACGGCAACGTAATACAGGAGTGCACAACCGAGTGATGGCAAAGATGCGTGCATATACTGGGAGTCCTCGCTTAACGACGAGGATGCATTCCCACAAAGTCGAGTGTTATGCAAAAAATTCCAGCTTCCTCCCGATGACTCCATCTTTATTCTTTCCTTCTTTGGGTTCCTTCCGACGATGCCAATGCAGTATTTGGTCTTCCGTTTGATTATAAACTCTCATCCATTTGTTCCAGTTCTAGTCCGGTGGTTGGGCCAGGGAACCTTGCAATGTTTGGTAACATTCATGTTTTCAATTTTTTTGATAGATCTTAGGGTCGAGATGAAATTTAGGCTGAGTGGCCACTTGTCACTGTCTTGGCTTTTTCAGAATCCAAGATGGCCACCATATACAATCAAACTATAACTTCGGCTGCAACTCCTGTTCTAAGTACAGTAACATTATGAAATTGGTGTCTAACTATATGTTTTAGTAACCAAGGAAGTGGATTATGATGTTATTGGATAATTTGGTAGCCATCTTGATGGCATAAATCCAATATGGCCACCAAAATTACCTGTAAAAATGCCAAAATCACACGCAATCTAATGTAATCGGTTGTAAATGCAGTTGAGTTAAGTTTCTGTACATATGTGTGCTTTGTGAAGCATAGACATGTATATTATGATTCTGAAGTCATTCGCAAATTTATAAGCAATATTTATTTTGATAGCAATATCGATTTCAAGCAAAATATAAGAACAAAATGTAATTAGAATCGGACAATATTTATTGTATAATTCTTTCAGACATGACATCCACGTGACTCAAAAGTAGACATACATTTAAAGTACATGATACTCCCATTAATAATATTGATAATAATGATAATAATACAATAATTTGGCAGCTTCACATTGCTCAATGTTTCAACGCTATGTCAATACAAATTATACTAAAAAAAATGAAGCTAAATTAACACCCCACTGGACAAAATATCTTATATCTCGGAACTATTCATCGTCCTCATCCTCGACATCCATTGCTCGGTCATTTGTCTCATCGCTGTCATCAGGGATGTCGGCATGATCTGTTGCACTCTCATTGATGTTGAAAGGATTGGAACAGGCAGTACCACCACCGCAGGTGCAGAACATTGTGCACGGAAGTTGGCGCCCCATACATCCACATCTCCCACCTCTACATGCTTGCTCAGATGTGCAGCCACATCTGACCAGCTTCAGAATGTGCTCCGGGGCATAGGGTACCCCGTCCTCCATATTTCGAGGGAAGAGACACTTGTTAGTGTCATCAGCTTCCCATCCGTGTTCCACTGCAGCGAGAGTTGGTGGATCCCCACTCGGGGCACTGTACCAGTGAGCGACTTGATGGTGTGCTCTTCGAACGTTCTGCTCAAACGCTTCTGTAGTTGGGGGCAAACTACACAGCTTAGGTGCTGCTGTTGATTTTCCAGTCTTCTGTGCCCATAGTTTCTGGCGGATCTTGGTCATCGAAGAGGTGGGAGTTGTAATGCCATAGCACGCACCCATGAAAGCTGTTGCTTGTTCGGTGACTTCAACGATATTTGCCAAGGGTTTACCAAGTTGATCCAGAGAGTAGCCTTTTCGAGCGGCCGCGATTGCTTTTGTTTTCCCAATTCCATAAGTCGCAGCAACTGAATCACAACCAGTCAAAGCATGAAGCGCTAAGAGCTCAGGTACGATTGCTGAATGTTTAAGAGCGGTTTCCTTCATGTCAATGCAATACCGACCCATGATTGGAGACTGCATAGTTATTGAAGACTGGAGCTTCTCGCTCAAGTAGTAGTACACAAGTAACGCGAACACATCCGTGTCATCACACACCACCCGCACCCGTGATTCTGGATAGTATTTTGCCAAATGGATGGCCTGTTGTGTCAGGAGGATGTCAGCTTCTTCATGTGTTGATGCTAGGTCTAGACGAGGCGACTTATGACCCTTCGATACCTGCGTAGGTGTGTCGTTTTCCCCAGTAACCACCAACTGGTGGTCCTGTGTCGCATGCTGCAGGAAGTTGTCATCACTCAGGATTGATTCGCAAATCAGTGTGTTGAGTTGTTTTTTATTGGCTGAGTTCTTGAGTACTGCGTCCCGAGCCGGTAGTGGAGTTTTCCGTTCGAGCTGATGGACCCGGGTAGCGCTGGCTCGAGCTGATCTGGTGCTGCTTTTTGCAGAGTAGTCATAATAACGATCAAGACATCAGCTTCAAGCAGCCGCGCGTTGACCCAAACCTTGAACACCGAAATGAACGTGTCAACGGTTCCTTGGGATGGCCATTCTAATGTCCACAAAAGAACGGAAACATCAATCACCATAGATGTTGGCCTTGTGATAAGGCGTTGTGAAACTTCGACTTGGAGGTTCTTTTTCAGTGTGGATTTTCCCGTTGCCACTCGCATCTGGACATCAGCTTGAAACATCGAGGGCGGATATGCAGTTAGCTCTGTGGAGAGGACTTGTTCCAGATCGAGATCGCGCTCACTCACGAGAAGGCCAATTACCCGAGCGTATATAGCCTCTTGATCCATGACGGGATTATCATCGATTGTTAGACGTTTCTTCTTTGCGGCGAAGGTTGTCACTTGTTTTGCGAGTGAGCTGTAAAAGCCCTCTGGCCATAATGCTTCAAACTGGATCAGCTGATCAGCTCCAATCTCCACTGCCTTGTCAACACTAACATTCCGTTGATCTCGTTGACCATTTGAGATGTTGAGCAGACATCCTGCATCGTGGGTAGCTGGATCCAATGGGTCAATGCATGACTCTAGAGTAGCCTTCAGTGATTTACGATCATTGCCATCTCGACGAATGCGACTGGTAGATTCCTCCTTGTGGTTAAGCTGTACCTTCTCGTCAGCTTCAGACATCTTCTTAAGGTCACCAGTCAGGGTCATGGTCGCATCCATACTGTACACCCATGTCGCTATCGTTTGAGGATTTTCTGTGTTGCCAATGATGCCACCCGGCCCATGCCCCTTCCTCATCCAGTTCGTTTCAATAAACATGTCGCTCCACTGTCCGTTGTAGACACCAGCAGTGTGGTGTAGTGACTGCTCTCCTCTGCAGAACTTGTCCAGAATATCTGGTCCCAACCAAGTCATGGAGCGTACGTAGTAGAGGCCATACCTTGCATAGTTGTACTTGTGGGCTGCGAACATGTATGGCAGCATTGATTCTGCTGTTTTGATGTGGAGTGGCCAGTCGCCTTCATGCATCGCCCGACAAAACATCATCATTAGAAATGTGGGTTTGATGACGTTGTACACCCACAGCTTTGTGGTACGACTTTGAGTGGCGATCTCATCAAGTAGTTTTTCCAAATCATCCATGCTGGTCAGGTGTAGATTCTCCCTCACAAACACTGGTCGAAGCAGCTCCTCTGTGAGCAATCTCAGTGCCCGAACATTCTGTGGATATTTCTTTCCTTGCAACATCTTATTGACGGAGCCAAAGGACGTCATCAGAATCTCTTTCAGGCCGCTGTCTGCCATGAGAGTGCCAACGCAACCCACGAAATCCATGAGGAAATGCATCCCACCAAGAATCACCACCATGTTGGTGAGCAGATCTGGTTGATGAAATGTGATGTCAACGGCGATCTTATATATGGCCTGATCGCAGGTGAGAACGAGAATATCCTGGTTGGATGCTCGGGTGACTTCGAATCCTCGGGTGATGGAAGTTAGGACAGTAGTTGGGTCCCCTGGCTTCATGTTTATGAGTGGAAGATATACCACAGCTGTCTTGGGTGCTGGGGTCATTCCTTACTCACGGCAGTGACGTGTATTCTACCCATTGTACTCAGGAGTGTTTGCTTCAAAGAGCATGTCTTTGATGAAGTTAAAGTCTAAATCTTTGGCTCTGCCAATTGAGATTGTTGTGGCTTGTACAAAGTCGTCTGACATGGCAAATCGGTTTGTAGCAGTAAATGGCATAGGAGGTTTCTTCGGTCCCGTATACTCAACGACTCGTGTCTCCCATAGGATAGGGTGCTTCATTTCTTCTTTCGTAAGGCGAGGGATCGATGTATCCAAACCTTAAAGGTGGTCAAGTTCGGTCTTCCACTGAGATGCCAGCATTGCCATGTAATGACATTCGAGGCAGAAGTTTTGGGAACTGATCACAGCATCAAAGTTATCAATGATGATTTGCATAAGTCCACCCAGTCTGGCATCTCTGAGTCCGGCTAACTGCTGTGCTTTTGATGATTGAACACCCGCTGACCTTCTGAATCGTCGAACCTCATCGTAGGAACAAGAAACATTATACTTGTACAGTTCTGTGATGATCATCTTATGGTCACCAAGAAGTACACCTATTGCTATCTGTAATGGTGTCGGTTGAGACGTTACCACTGAGCTCACGATATTACCCACCATGATGGATTGTAGTGAATTGTGGAAAGTAGGCTTGATAGCTGATAGTAGTTTCACCAACGTCTCACTAATACACTCTGAGGCTGATTCTCGATCAATGTGCTTAGTGTAGGATTTGAAGTAATCCTTAGCTGCCTTGGTCTCCTTCATGATCTGCTTGCCAACTTTCCGGATACATTCATCCATGTCGCCATTCTGATCATCATCCACAAGCCTCAGATTTGTGGCAACATGCTTCCTGAACACTAGTAACGTTGCCACTCCAGGGGAATGTAATGCCAACATATCTTCAGCGAAATGTTGGATGACGTTCTCAACAAGGACACGTCTGGACATGACAGATCCACCCTTGTCTGCGTATACTGCTTCAACATCGAGTGAATTCCAAAATTTTGAGCGATCATAACCGACTACTTTGACAGTTTCAGCGAAAGCTTGGTCATCAGCAGTACCTTTGCTATTGATGGTGGTAGTTCTCTGAGCATCACGATGGAAACTCATATTGCAACGGCGGTGATACATTGCATCTGCAGCGTGCAAATCTGATGGTGCTCAGATGATACGGTCACGGACTATTCTACCCAGTTCATCTCCACGTTCATCACAAAGGTCAAGTAGGTACTGCTTGTACGTCTCCCCATCAGCCATCTTGTCTGTGGTTACTCTCGACACAGGGACTCTGTACTGTTGTGGCACCTTGGGATCATACTCATTCGGTAATATGCAAGGAGTTATGTCATGGCAGAACAAACAGTGCTTCTGAAAGTCAAAGACATCACCACCGGTACTCGAACGCAATCGCTTGGAACCAGCGTTGGAGTCATCATCTGTCTCTTCCACTGGCATACGCTTGGCCAATTTATTGAGAGTGGAAGGAGATACATATTTGGATACACAATTTTTGTGACACCTAACAGTAGATGATCCATCAGATAGTTCTTTTCGTAGTCTGATATCATCTTGCTGAAGATTACGAGCTTCCAATATTGTGCCGATTCGTGAAGACTGCATCAACTTCCCAACCCCACAGTTGTAAACTGTCTTGAAGAAGCATTCCTCGGCATCCTTGCTGTCTCCTGCTTCAGCCATATCATTACTCGCATCAGAACCTACAACAAAAACAAAGATCGTTAAAAGTTATCGATATATTGGTGTATTTCACATTGGAAGCACCATGATATTTACGTCTTGAGTAGGTGGTACCAGGTGGCTTCTAAACGGCATCATTACTTCACAATCAGATTATATAACATGTCAAGCACATGTGTAACCAGCAGGATCATTGTTCAACTGCATTCACAATCGATTATGTTAGTTTTTAGTGTGATTTTTTTTTGTGATTTTGGCATTTTTCAGGTATTTTTGGCGGCCATATTGGATTTGTGCTGCCAAGATGGCCAGCAAATGACCCAATAACATCATAATCCACTTCCTTGGTCTCTAAAACAGATTTAGACACCAATATCATCCTTTTGCTGTACTTAGAACAAGATTTACAAACTAATTTATATTTTGATTGTATTTGGTGGCCATCTTGGATTCTGCAAAAGCCAAGGCAGTGACAAGTGGCCACTCACCCTAAAATTGATCTCGACACCAATATCTATCAAAATAAGCCAAAAAACGATTGTTTCAAAACATTGCAAGGTTCACGAGAAATATGCTGCTCTGCCACCGGAATATTCCTTCTTCCTGTTGATGGGCAGAGCATGCTGCCCGAAACGTTGAGGCCTACCTTTTCTTCTCTTCCTTTGCTTTGGAGTTTTCACAAAAAAAGTGCAAAGAATATAAATAGCTCTTTTTGGAGCCAACACGTATTGTCAACCATAAACTTTTTACTTTATTGTTATTCCACCATGGAAACTTTGAAACAGCACTTATATAAACAAGAGCAGACTGTCTCCCTAACGCGTTGTGAAACCGCTGGAAATTAATTCCCAAGACACAGCAGTGAAGGCGTGTTGCACACACATGGGTACTCTGTGCTGCGAGACAGTGAAGAGTTAATTTGCCTTGACGCTGGCGTTCGGAGTGCGCAATCGGTTTAAAAAATAAAAAAAAATAAAAAAATAAATAAATAAATAAAATCGGTATTTTCAACATGTACTGCACTACGATTGGAATGGCTCATGTCATGGCTGTGATAACTCGTGCTGCAGCATGCTTGGGTGAAGCTGACTGAGGGAATGAGAATGGTACAAACCTCATCCTCTTCTCTTTTGCCACTCGCTCCCTCATCACTGCTGTGGCACTTCTCAGACACTACTTTAGCGTTCCTCTTTGTCGGCTTATATACAGTGCCTTCCGAAAGTATTCACACCCCTCGACTTTTATCACATTTTGTTGTGTTACAGCCTGAATTTTAGATTGATTAAAGTTTTGTTTATTTTTTTTGTCGCCGATCTACACAAGATACCCCATAATAATAATGACAAAGTGAAAACATGTTTTTCGAAAATTTTGCAAATAAAATTCAAGATGAATGGGTGAAATGTCTTGCATCAGTATGCCATCTTGATGAGGGCAAAGAAGTCCGAAATCTGGATAGGCGGCTCTCTTTGATGTGTTACTGATGTTGACCATGTAATCTTTGTTTGACAGAGTCGCCAGGCTGAGGTCTTTGAGTTGGAGGTGATGCTTTGGTGTAGGATTATGTCCAATGGAGATCAGGGGAGTGCTCATCACACTCCACATGTTTCGATTATATATATATATATATATATATATATATATATATATATATATATATATATATATATATATATATATATATATATATATATATATATATATATATATATATAATAGCGATACCCGTGCACATGCACGGGATAGCAGTACAACATAGCTGGTAGCAGACGACGGACCGTACACGGGGAATGAAAAAATACGCATTGTGCAAAATGCAAGTGGTACTATGGAACGCCAAGACTTCCCAAACATTGTCGGCATATCCGCTAAGTGCCACAGCAATTTCATAGGGGTAGTGTGACGGCGAGCCGAGTTTTTAGTGTGCAAGCTTGGTATATATATATATACATATACATATATATATATATATATATATATATATATATATATATATATATATATATATATATATATATATATATATATATATATATATACATATACACATATATACATATATATCTTCTTCTTCTTCTTCTTTCGGCTGCTCCCGTTCGGGGTCGCCACAGCGGATCATCCGTATGATCCGCATACTGATTTGGCACATGTTTTACGCCGGATGCCCTTCCTGACGCAACCCTGGTCGCCTCTTACAACACAGGGATATGGTACACCTATTTTAACCGGGGTATACACCGGCCCAGTACACTGGTACTCATTTCGCCGACCTCGGAAGGATGACAAGCTGAGTCAACCCCCTGGTGTATTAATTCAGTGGCCCAACGGGGCTTGAACTCAGGACCTTTTGGATCCCAAGCCGCTGCCATAACCACTGCGCCAACACCAGGCTTTTTTATATATATATATATATATATATATATATATATATATATATATATATATATATATATATATATATATATATACATATACATATATACATATATATATATACATATATACATACATACATACATACATACTGTAATGTACTAGTGCTCATCTTACACATGAATCTAAAGGCCCAGTCACACCTTGACGTTTTCGCCAGCGATGGCAATGTATTAAAATTTATGTAAAACGCTGGCTTACGTTGAACTTTTGATGTTTTTTTTTTAAAGATTCGGACTATTCATAGCGACTTGGTCTTATGTATAACGCATTAGTAACGGACACAGAATGTTTCGTTGTGTTATAGATAACTTATACCAACGAATGCTGAACCTGTTGTCGGCCTACACAACCTATGCCCAACGATAGTCTAACTTCGGGATAGCGCGTTGCACGCATCGACGACGATGTAGTGACGTAGCCTATTAAAAGGCTGACGCACAACGATTCGAATCATAACTGCCGTAGAAATGGAAGTGACAACATCGCGGTCACACCTTGGCGATCTTGCCAGCGTATGCCGACCTAAGAAAAAAGTGTCTAAAACGTTGGGGCACGTCAAATACGGTATGAGTAAGTTTGGTATACGTGAGTAAAACGCTAAAGTACGCTATCATACGTCGTAGTAAGTAGAGTACATCAAGAAATTTTAAACATGTTCAAAATTTTACGACGTACTTGGCGTATGACACACGTTCCGCATGCGATGGGGATAAGTTGTACACACGATATGCGGACGCTTACACACGTCCACAAAGGCTACTTATAAGCTAATCATAAGTCGAAACACGTCGCGGTAATGTCTTTTTTACGCGAAACTTATTTCTAACTTATGTTTGACGTGCTTTGAACCAATTCTTTACGTAGTCCCAACACACATTGATGTATGTAGACGTATTCCAATGACGTCTTCCGGTCGACAAAAAAAATAAATGAACGTGTTTCTAACTTACAACTGCCATATAAAGACGTGTTCCCAGCGATTTTGGGAATTGGTATATAAAAATGGTGTTCATGAAAGGGGAACCCAACAGTGTTTTCGAGACCTCTTTGAGTCGATGTCCATGTCAGCAGTGACAGTATCAGTATCAGTATTAGTATTAGTATTAGTAGTAGTTTGTTCATGTTGGCAGTAGTAGGTGAGTGTGAGGGGAAGGGTGTGGGTTATGATGGATCCTCCTTGCGTCCGCGTGGCCACGGGTAGGAGACATTTTTTCAGCATTGTTCGAAGTTCTTCGCGGCTAATTTTTTATGGGGCTTTTTCAACAATGAGCTATGGCTTGTTTTTACGATTTAGGTCTATTCATAACGGGTTGGCCAAATGCACAATGAACTAATAATGTGCATAGAGCGCTTCGATAACTTATAGATACGGTATACCAACGAATAATTATCGTGTAGCCGGCGTTCACAAACTATGCCCAACGATTGCCTAACTTATCCATATCGTGCGGCAGTTTATCTTTGCCGGTGACATGGGGTTTGCTATTCATAGGCTGCCACTCAATGATTTAAATGGCTGCATCTCCACTATTGAAAGTAGATGCTTGCGCTCAACAATTGGATTTTTTTTTATACTCAACGACTTTTAAACGGTACCACTCAGCTATTTTCATTTTTTACAATGAACAATTTAAATTGCTGTCACTCGCCTTTGTTTTTTGACGCTGGCGCTCGGAAATTTTAATTGTTTCTATTGAACATGCTAAATCGCTC
This sequence comes from Eptatretus burgeri, assembly GCF_056783735.1. Classification (NCBI taxonomy): domain Eukaryota; kingdom Metazoa; phylum Chordata; class Myxini; order Myxiniformes; family Myxinidae; genus Eptatretus; species Eptatretus burgeri. The sequence continues at coordinate 40,886,920 of NC_140963.1, read as the reverse complement.
AAACTTCACTATTGAAAGTAGACGCTTGCGCTCAACAATTGGATTTCTTTTACATTAAACGACTTTTAAACGGTACCACTTAACTATTTTCATTGTTAACAATGAACTATTTAAATTGCTGTCACTCACCTTTGTTTTTTGACGCTGGCGCTCGGAAATTTTAATCGTTTCTATTGAACGTGCTAAATCGCTCAAACTTCACTATTGAAAGTAGATGCTTGCGCTCAACAATTGGATTTTTTTTTACACTAAATGACTTTTAAACGGTACCACTTAACTATTTTCATTGTTTACAATGAACGATTTAAATTGCTGTCACTCACCTTTGTTTTTTGACGCTGGGGTTTGGAAATTTGAAGCGTTTCTTCTGAACGTGTTAAAACGCTCAAACTCGACTATTTTAAATAGACGCTGCCGATGGAGAATTGGAATCATAGCCAAGCTAGACATCGAAGTGTGAACATCCTCGTCATGCCGAAGAAAAGTTTGAAGAATGCTGCAAATAAGTGTCCTGGCCGTGGCCGTGGACGCTAACGCAAGGACGATCCATTATACCGACGTCTTTCAGCCTATGAGTAACTTAAAAGTAACGTCTGTCGACGTGTGGCAACGATCGCGTAACGTGCCAACAACACGTTAATCATAGGTTAGAAATAAGTTTCGGGTCCGCTAAACATTACCTCGGCTTGTCTCAACTTACAAGTAGCATGTGTTGACGTCTGTCAACGATCGCAGACCGTGCATACAACTTGTGGCCAGCATAGCGGAACGCGCGAGTCATACGCCGGCATACGTCATGAAATTTCAAGCATGCAAAAATCTGAGGACAACCAAAAAGTACAACGTTTAAAGCCAGCGTACAACGACGTATGGCAGTGTTTTTCAGCGTGCTCTCAATGTTATCAAAACTTACCCATAACGTATTCAACGTGTGCCAGCGTTTTAGAAAAAAAATTCAAAAATCGGCATACGTTGGCTAAAACGTCAAGGTGTGACTGGGCCTTAACTTCGGGGTTTCACAGGGATGAATGGGTTTGTTAATTCAACTTCATACATGTTTATACATATACATACATACATACATATCGTGTAAAGTACTTAGCTTTTGCATGGATATAACTTTTGCGCTTTTCTCTGTCAAGTAATTTCCACGAAGTTAAGTCCAGCGAATAAATATTCTTTGTTGTACTCGCATGAATGTAGACAGTAATCACATTTGATGTGTGAAAGTTACATACCACAAAACAACTTTCAAAGAAAGACTGTGAAAGATAATTCCCACGACCAATAAGTACCTTAATGTATACGATAAACTCATGCCATTCATGGGGGTTACGTCCCTGAGATCGCTGCGAATGGTGAAACTGCGAATAACAATACGAAGGGCTTCTAGGAAAAAGGGGGATAGGGTCCCAACACACAAAAATAACCATATTTTGGCAAGAACAAATGACGTTAAAGTGCAATTAATATATTTATGTACTCGGTAATTAAAATTTTACGGTACTGTATTATATAAATGTACATTAAACTAGAATGTTCGCGGCTTTACTGTATATACATTTTTTTAATCTTTAGAAATAGTCATTAATTGAGCCTTGAGCATCATTAATTAATTGAGTCATTAAATATGGAAATTATCATCCTTGCAGCAGGTACGCCATTGTTACAGAAAAATAATGTGGTCTCAAATTTTTGCACGATGGAGGATAGGAGGACTCGTATGTCATGTACGATTGTGAATCTGGAGACTATTCGAGAACATCCGTGCTGAATCACTCAGCTGTGAAAGAGATACAGATATATCCAGGAAATTCAGTTTTCTGAAATGTCATCGGTGTACTTTTTAAAATTTTTGTGTATATATTGTCGAGGTTCGTATGAGAGCTAACACACAACACACAGCAAGGGGGGCATGAGACAAGAGGGGTGGGAGAGGGAAGGACAAATCACTGGGGAACCAAGACATTAGGAGATCTGTGGAAGGGAGAGGGATGGGGTGGGGAACATGGGGTAAACAAGATGGATATTACAGGGACTTTCTGGAAGGAAAGCAGGGAATTTGAAGGAGGTGGGTTTGGGGTGGAATAACGGGGGTAGAAAAGATCGTGGTTTTGGATGGGGAAAGATAAGAGGTGGTGGTGAATGGCTGTTTTGAAGGCCTGGAGGGAAGAATGGGATTGAAGAGAGTGTGGGAGTTTATTCCAAAGGCGGGAAAAAGGAGGAATGAAAGAGTGAAGGTGAGCAACGATTCATGATTTTGGTCATTTTACCAGAAGGGGGTTGTTGGCACAACTTGAGCACCCTGCAGAAATATGGTGGGGGCACCACCAGAAATATGAGCACCTCGACAATATATACACAAAATTTTTAAAAAGTACACCGATGACATTTCAGAAAACTGAATTTCCTGGATATATCTGTATCTCTTTCACAGCTGATATCACATATCACAGAAAGAGCGGGGGGTGGGGCGAAACCGGAGAGAAGATGGTAGAAGACAGAAAGACCACCGACCTGCCTGCGGTGAGAGAGTGAGGCCCAAAGACTCAGCCTCATCACGGGAGGCACCAATGATCCTAAATGACTTGGTGTCCACAGCGTGAAGCCAAGAAAGGTGAGAGGCAGGAGCACCAGCACAAAGGGGAGAGCAGTACTCCATCAGGCTGCGGACAAAAGCTTTGTATATTGTCAGGAGAGATGGATGGTAATTATTAACGTACTGTAGTATAAGAAAAAAAAAATCACTCCTGGAAGAGGTCATCATCCCAATGTAATCATCAATATATCATTTCAGAGGGATCTGTTTTGGACCCTTGTACTAGTTAAGCGGGCCAGCAGGAGGGCATAGAGGTATGCACATTCGCCTCTTTAAGAAGCTGCCTAGCTTGAGTTCAAATCTTGGTCCAGCGATAAACGGTCATCCCGGTGTTTCGCAGGCAGGGGGATTCATCAATGCGTGTGCTGTCCTTTGGATGGACCTTAAAAAGGGTGCAATGACAAACCATCAAGTTGCACCCTTACAACGAAAATGCTTCGCTAGCACCGACACTCTGTAACAGGGTATGGTACTTCAGAATCAGAAACTGTTAATAATCTTTTCCTCCACATAACTGACAGAGACATGTATACGAGGGTCCCATTTTGGTTCTCATAGCTACTCGTTTTTGTTGATCGTCCCCAAACTTGAATGAAGATACTGTCATAGCCAAAAGTATTGGCACCCTTGCACTTTTTTTCAAATAATGCACCATTTCTTCCAGAAAATTGTTGAAATTAAGAAATCTTTTGGTATCTACATATGTATTTCTTTGGTTTGCAGTGGAACAAAACAAAAAAAAGCTGAAAAAATTACTAAATCTTAGCTTATTCCACACAAATCATAAAATGGCCTGGACAATATTATAGGCACCATTTAGAAGTTGTTAGAAATAGTTAGATTTCAAGCAGGTGATTCTCCTTTACTTTAGAATTGAACTCACCTATGGTGAGTTGCAGGTGCCTGTAATATAAAAATCACTCCTTCAACCAGTTTGAATGGAGAACCACAATGAAGATGGAGAAAAGAAAGAAAATCAGAGAATTGTCTGAGGAGGTTAGACACAGGATTGTAGCCAAGTATGGACAATCTCAAGGCTATAAAGTCCATCTCCAGAGACTTTGATGTTCCTGTGTCCACTGTACACAATGATACCAGGAAGTTTAAGGCCCATGGCACTGTAACCAACCTCCCTGGATGTGGCCACAAGAGAAAACTTGATCGAAGATTGCAGCGAAGGATTGTTCGAATCGTGGAGAAAGCACCTCGATCAACTGCCAAACAGATTCAAGGTGACCTCCAGACACAAGGTACGACAGTTTCAACTCGCACCATCCGTCGCCAACTCAAGGGAAGGGAGTTCTATGGTAGGAGACCCAGGAGGACCCCACTGCTAAGAGAGGGAGACGTAAGAAAGTCTGACTAGAGTTTGCTAAAACACACCTGAACAAGCCAAAATCTTTCTGGAGGAATGTCCTGTGGACACGTGACACCAAATTAGAGCTTTTTGGTGTAACACATCATCTCTATGTTTACAGAAAATAAAATTAAGCCTTCAAAGAAAAGAACACCTTCCCTACAGTCAAACATGGAGGAGGTTCAGTGATGTTTTGGGGTTGCTGTGCTGCCTTTGGCACTGGGTGCCTTGAATGTGTGCATGGCATCATGAAATCAGGAGATTACCAAGACATTTTGGAACACAATCTTCAACCCAGTGTCAGAAAGCTGGGTCACCGTCAAAGGTCATGGGTCTTGCAGCAGGGCAATGACCCCAAACACATTTCAAAAAAGCACCCAAGAATGGTTCAAGACAAAACACTGGACTGTTGTGAAGTGGCCAACAATGAGTCCAGATCTAAATCCCATTGAATACCTGTGGGGAGATCTGAAAACAGCAGTTGAGAGAAGGCACCCTTCAAATCTGAGCAGTTTCCTGGAGCAGTTTCCACAAGAGCAGAACTGGAGCAGTTTGCACAAGAAGAGTGGGCCAACCTGCCAGTAGAGAGGTGAAGGGAGCTCATTCATGGCTGTAGGAAGTGCTTGACTGCAGTTATTTTGTCCAAGGCTGTGCTACCAAATATTAAGTCGAGGACGTCAAAAAAATTTTCAATGCCATTTCTTTTGATTTTCTGATTTAAAATGATGTATTAAGTTCTGAATCAAAAACAAAGGTTCTGTAATATTATATTAACAGTGAAATAAAGAATTGTGGAGACCAAATACTTTTGTCAATTTAAACTTATTTTTAGAGAAAATTGTGAGTTATTTGAAAAAAAAAGTGCAAGGGTGCCAATATTTTTGGCCACAACTGTAGGTTGAGGACCGATTCCACAATCCTTTAGAGTGCTGTGACAATTGGTCTCATGTAACAAGGACTCCACTGCCAAAAATGTTGAGCAGCCTCCAGTCCCTCATTTATAGGAACTAGTACGTGCCCGTACGTGCGTGGCCATACGTGCATTGCCGTACATGCAAAAAAAAACAAACAAAAAAAACGTTCAAACCGTGTGCCACAAACAACCACACAGGCCGTTCCTTCACTCTCGCATGGCCGTACGTGCGTGCCTGTATGTGCGTGGCCATTTGTGCAAACAAAAAAAAAAAAAACTTTCAAACAAACACACAGGCCGTTCCTTCGCTCTCGTAAACGACGACTGGATTGTGGCATTGTGTTTATCTATAAATGCACATAAGAAATCGAGGAATTATTAGAATACAGTAAGTCATCACTATCCGGAAGTGGTGCGTGTCCATACGGAATGGTCACATGCATTCCACAAATTATCGCTTGCATTGAAGTAACAACTGCTGTGATACTTACACACACAGAGTTAATTAAAATCCAAATTAAATGCAAGTTTACCTCCCTGTCTTTGCTTGCCATGACATTCACTGCCATTGACCATTGCCACTCCTACGCCACGGTAACTAAATGGCACCCTTTCCCCATCGGCCATGCCTACGCAGCAACGTGTCTTGTCATTGGTTTGGTAAATAAATGGCCATAACTTGGGAAGCACTTGTACGATTAATATCAAACCTTGAAAAGGCACATCCTCAGGTCCCCAGCAATATACGTGGCAAGTTTCAATTAGATCGGACCAGTGGTTGTCGAGAAACAGCGGTCACAGACAGACACACAGACACAGACACAGACACAGACACAGACACAGACACAGACACAGAGATTGCTGGAATTATAGATCGATGTTAGTTATATAATGGAGAGATCCTTGCTGCATCCATGGTGATAAAAATGTCCATTTCTCAATCTTCAAACCAAAAACTTTGAAGACGAAGAGCATCCAAGGTATAATGGAAATAATCAGGTGATAAAACCTGCGGATGAAGGTGCTGCCGGGGAGATGTCCTTCCCGAAAATTCACGGACGGGTGTTTGTTTGTGGGTTGCTTTGTTGGACTACTCCTAGAGAGGATCAGTACAATCCAAATTAATGTACAGGGGTGTTTTTATCTTTGCCAGTGGCCTTGAGGGGATTAAGGAGGGGGGTGGGGGAGGTAAATTCTCCATGTAAATGTGTATCGTGTAGCGCCACCTCCAGGTGGGGGAGAGTATTACAAGTCTCTACCAGTTACAGTGTTTCTGTCCCTCCGTTTTCCAGTGTAATGAGACGTTTTGAATTATAAGCAGTAGGTATGGTTTTGCATCGTGCACGTGGCCGGGGTTATCCCCCCCCCCCCGCACTCCTATACAGCGGTTACTTGCCTATACACCGCCCAAGTCAAGCTCTGCATCAGAAGGAAAGTGCTGCACGTTGAGAACAAGATCACCCGTCGGGTGGGCACTCTGCTCGCTTAACACTGTCGATTTGGTGGTGATGTAGGGTGTAGCGCAGGCACGACGAGCCAAATGGCCAGCTCCTTGTGACAATGTTCTTTGTCAAATCCTTGTCGGTTCAAGCTTTTTACATTTCGAGACAAACATTTTTTTGTCCCCACTTCGCTACAAGTAACAAGCACAGATATTGTACTTCCGTTGCTCAGGAAAAAGCTTCCATGACAGTCGCTCTCCGGATACTCACAGCCAAAACCGAACTGTTGGTGAAACGGAGTCGGAGGGGAGAAATCATCGAACGAAAGAAAAAAAAATAAACCCCCAATTATTCAGGCCCAAGAGAGGAATTACTACTGTAGTTATAAAAACAAAATCCTTACCGGCAGAAGAACCAACGAGGAGAAAAAAGAACAAGAAGACGCAAAAACAAAAGTCGGTCGTCACGAAACCCTCGCGTCGTAAACCAACAACAACCACCGGCTTCCTTCAATCCTGAAAATTACAAACCCAAGGCACTTACGTGATTGATAAAATTTAATTTATTTTTTGTCCTTAAGAATAAAATTTCTCTTACGATTACACGTAATCACTAAAATCCGAATTATTTGCTGCAGCTTGACTCGCAATTAAAAAAAAAACCATAACGGATAAAAGTTCACACCGAGCTTATAATGCCGAAAGCACACCCCGACATCAAACCGCGAAGCTTATGTTATTGACGATGCTTTCCAACGAGTACACAACGTTTGTTCGACCTTGTACAACATTTAAAATGTAACAACGTTGTGTGTTGGCATATAAACGACGTCACACTCGCAGTAATTCACACTTGTGAACAACGGCCTTCTTTGATTAAACAAGCTCAAATATGAGCTAAGATCCTCGTCCTCTTAATGATGACGTCATAAAAACGAATATGACGTCATTGTGATGTATGAGGTTTGCGATAAATTATCTGTGCTAATGCCCGGCTTGATTCCCGCAAAACAAAATTCAAACAGCTTGCCTAGTTTCGGAGATAATGGTATAGGGGATTTCCATTAGCGGCGATATTATGACGTCAACTTTTTTTTCTAGGAAGAATTTCCAAAATCGGAGTTGGTTACTGCCTGCGCGTGGGCTTTCTGCATATACATGGCAAGTTTCACGAAGATCCGATGAAAACTCGGGGTTGTGAAACAAAAAATAGGAATGACGTCATAAAAATTGATATGACGTCATAGTGATGTATCACGCAATTTCGATTAAACTTCACCATAACCTTCATCACCCGCGAGGTACAAAAGTTTGTTCACGGCATTAAAAAAAACATCAGGCTCTCAGGGAGTCTGCAGGGAGTCTGCATGACTGTTGCTCCTGATCCAGATGAGCTTCAGGATGCACGGTCCCATTTTCATGTCTTTTACCCCCAAAACCTGTCGAGTGACTGTATTTCTCCTGAGTCCATATAACATTACACTATGTGCATTCCAATCCTGCCAGTCAGCTCAATCCACCACATTCCCAGAAAACGTGTGAACGATGTAATAAACATATAGTCAGATTTATTTTTTGTTCAACTTCTTGGGAATCCAGCGATGCATGCTTTGAGAAAGTCAGTGAAACCAGAAACCATCTGTGAATTAGTTCCCTTCCCAAAGGATGGGCTGGCATTCTCAAAAAAGTTTTCTGAAGCTTATATAATCGGCCAACCGATGCTGCAGCGACCACTGTTTAAAGAAATAATTGCATGGGAGTTTCTGTCCTTCATAGACCGCACCGAAAGAGAAAGTTTCATTTCAACAGGACTACGAGAACGGCACTCAGGAGAGTGCATACCTCTGCCAGGCTGAAAAGTTTACGTTTTGTACCCCACCAATTGGCCGGATCTGCATCCTTAACCAAAACCTAATCACCTTGCTCTTGTCACCGAACCAACTCATCTAGTTTTGTCATAACCCGTCCATAACTTTTTGAGATATCGTGCTATATATTGTTTACAGCGCTTTTACTCAATGGTGAAGAATCACGTTAAATATTGTAGTATCCGAATATGCACCAAAATCAAGGCATTTCTTCCTTGTCACACACCCAACCTGTCCACTAGATTTTCCTCGGAATCCGTCTACAACTTTTTGAGATATCCTGCCCACAGACAGACAGACATGAAAAATCACTCCGCCAGTGACACTTTGCAAAACAGAACAAAGTAGAATGGCAGTCGGTAGAGCGCATACCTCCGCCAGGCTGAACAGTTTACATTTTATATTCCACTGATGGGCTGGATCTGAACCAAAATCTAATCTGCTTGTTCTTGTCACCTTATGAACTCATCCACCTAGTTTTGTCACCACTTGTCCACAACTTTTTAAGATAACATGATATATATATATATACATGTCAGTTTTTGCCCCATCTCTCAATTTTAGAGATTCGGCCTATGTTGACCTGTTGCCCTTAAAAATAAATGGGTGGTTGAATTAATTGACCTCATATGCAAATCCTGGTCAAATTTCTTCAAGTCGATCGGATGAAAATTTAGGATTTTAGAAATCACACCTAAGTTGTTGACCTCAAAAAGAATTGGTGGTTGTATTCAGCGAGCTGATATGAAAATCCTGTTCAAATTTCATGTCAATCGGATAAAAATTGACAATTTTAGAAATTTTGACCTTAAAAATAGTTGTTCGTTGAATTCAGCGACCTGATCTGCAAATCCTCTTCAAATTGCAAGTCAATCGGATGAAAATTGAGGATCTTAGAAATTTGAAAAAGGCGTTGACTTTTGGCCCATGATGACCTTTTGACCTCAAAAACAAATAGGATTCTATGAGACCACCAACTCCATCATTTGGTGAAGATCGGTTTAAAATTGTGACCTGTAAGCAATTAAAGATGAGTGGACAGACAAACAGAAGCGATGAACATACGTGTCAAAAAAAAACAACATTTTGGCCAAACAACAAGATGACATAACCTCCGTCCACCTTCAGTGGTGGAGGTAATAAGTGGAAAAAAAAAACCACCCTGGTGATGTCCCTGTGCCTATGCAACTGTTCTCATTCCCCACTGAAATTAAAGCAATAAACAGACAGATTGGGTTAATGTGGTGTTGAAATGGCAGATGTAAAATGGACCAAATAGCCCCCTCCTGTATAAGTTCTTTGATGTAGCCTACAATGGCCTAATTTTTTGTTGAAAGATAACAGAGGATACATGGAATACTAACATTGAGGGGATGCATGGCTCGATACAAGTTCATACTTGCAAAGCACTAGGCCAGATTACAGGTGATCCTATTTGAATGGTAAAATGAACCCAAAAAGAAGACAGCCATCTCTAGTTTTAGTGTTTCCTCCCCTCCTGTTCATTCACACCCTTGATGTTTGTCCCACTGTCAGACTGATCTTGCTCTTCCATGAGCTTCACTCCTATAAAAGAAAAACAAACAGAAACAAAACAAAACAAAACAAAACAGGCATTTATTTAATTATTTTCCAACTGTCTATGTAAAATATCGATACTAATAAAAGGCAATATGTGTGTGTCAGTCTGTCTCTCACGCAGTGAATAGCAACGTTTGGTGAGGTGTCGCTCTCCCCACATCCCTCTGAGCTCCCCATCCCCCTCCGATCGTACATTTGCCTCGTCTCTCTCCTTCACCCTCAACCCCCCCCTCCACAACCACTTTATTGACCCGTCAGCGAAGCGACGGGTTGTATTTGCTCGTAAATAAAACAAACAAGCATGAAAAAAAAAGAACTTTATTTTGTGCATATATATTGACTTCACAAAACAAATGAAGCAAACAAAAACTTGGTCTCAGATTGAAGAATCAAACAAGTGCTTCTCTTGCATTCGTCACAAGGTGAGAAGATCTGCACAAACCGTGCCGAGTTGAACGCACCGACAGTGATATAACAACCTGACAATAATTTGTTTAACAGTGCAATTTTCCATTTTTTTTGTGGATAAATGATAAACTTCAAATTGTCAAACTGAATGTATTTAAGGCAATTAAATATTACCATAGATATTTAGGAGCTGTAAGATAAGGGACCCCAGTAAAGACTTAAAAAGGGGAAGTGAGGGAGGGCATGGGGAGAAAATTCTAGTGTGTCTACGTTATATGGCACTTGTCCTTGAACGATGCATTGTACACAGAAGTGAAACACTGCAAACAGCTTCAGCACGACCACCAAGGTTTCACCACTGACATCAATGACACATTAATCACATGCTTTCTTTGCGTTCTCTGCCGGCATTTCTTTGCTCCGTTTCGTTCTAGCAGCCAGTGATTCGTGCGTCGATGGGGTTTGCTTGGCCTGTACAAAGCCCAGCATGAAAAGGCAAACTGATTCAGTTGAGCATTGACGAGTTTCAAAGGATTTCACAAACTTGCACAATATATACTCATGAGATTCAGACGAGCTTATAGGTGTTCAAGGCATTAATGCTGAAAGGAGTAACTTCTCTCTTTGCCGATGACATCGTTTCCAAAACTCAAAACTGAGGGTTGACCACTCAAAACAATATTATTATTCTTTTTCTTTAACGGCTACAATTATTCCCATATTCCTGTGGGGATGGCTGGGGGGAGCTTACCCAAATCTTTCACCAACTGGCTGACTAAGCCTGACGTTTGACTATGGTTAAGGCAATAATTTGGCCATAACTCACTTACTCTTCACAAAGGACGCCTTGGGACTTAATTATTATCGTGACCAATAATTTATTTTTTATCCTCCCGTACTTAATTATTGTGGGTTAGGTTGGGTGAGGAGTGGAAGGCTTTAAGACAATAACCTTATTTTTATTTGTTACTGTATGTGGTATCGTGAATTCTACCAACATCCAAATTTTCAGTTTAAATGCCTGTTTTCATTCATGTCTTTTTATTACCTCCGCCACCGAAGGTGAAGGAGGTTATGTTTTCACCCATTTTGTTGGGTCGCCGAAATAGGTGACCCTTATTGTCAGTAATTCTGTCTGTTTGTTTGGATGTTTGTTCGTTTGTCATCAGCATAATTGGTAGTAAACGTCGGCGGATTTTGACCAAACTTGGGTGGTAGGTACATCTTCTGACCTCGTGCTTTGGAAATTGTGATGGTTGCTTGGCATGCTTTGGTTACCCAGCAACAACCGAAAAATCTTCAAAATCGGTACCGTTCACGCGAAATCAATTCCGAAAGCCATTATCCCACGAAGGGTTATGAAATTTGGCACAAATGATCTACAGGTGATGCTCTATCAAATATATTTCGGTTTTTGTGATATATGGAATACTTTACCAGCAGCGACAATTAAGGTACGCACAAAAATTGGCGAAAATTGAAGGCCCCCTAGCGACCAGGTGAGTGCATCGATACGAATGAAACTTTGCAGGTTCATGGTACTCAATGAGTACTACAACTTTGCCGCAGGACATATTGACCAATTTCGCTTAGGTCAGGGGTCAAAGGTCAATTAGTACAAAAATCGATAATATGCGAGAGCTGGAGGTGCCTTCGCGCCAAATGGAACTCCTCCTCGGGTTATGGTCGGATGGTCATGAAAATTCACACTAATTGTCTGGAATACATTGTGCACAAACGATCGAGCCGGATTTTCCATTTAGATCTTTGTTCACCCACAGCACCCCCTCGAACGCTGGGGATTTCAGATTTCAAACCGCATTTTCGGTACTTTTCATTCAAATGGATACCGAGTAGTTATCAGTCGATGGAACTGGATGAGATTTGATATGCATAATCTCAAGGTGATTCCCTATCCTCTATCTGACATCCATTTTGCTCTATATCTGATAGTTTCCATGCTCGACGACCCATCGCCACCTACTGGCTTGTCTGTCTGTCTGTTTGTTTGTGTGCAGGACATCTCAAAAAGTTGTAGACGGATTCGGATGAAATTTTGTGGGCAGGTTTGGTGTGTAACAAGAACAAACCGATTCGATTTTGGTGAAGATGTGGATATTATAATTTTTTTTAACGATTCTTCACCATTGAGAGAAAGGGCCAAAAATGATATACAACACGATATCTCAAAAAGTTGTCGACAGATTCGGACGAAACTTGGTGGATATGTTGGCTATGTGAGAAGGAAGAATTGATTCGATTGAGGGGAAGATCTGAATCCGGATCTGGATACGAGAATTATTTAATTTTTCGAAGTGATTCTTCACCATTGAGAGATAGGGCCAAATAGGATATCGTACTGTATGGCATGATATTTCAAAAATGTATTGGGCCCGATATGTTCTCATGGATCAGTAATTACGTGGTGGAGGTATGCGCTTTACCGAGTGCCCTCAAGTTGATACTGTAGTTGTCTGTTGAATAGTTCTCTCTGTGCAAATTTTTATAGTTTGATGTGGTTTTTGTCATTTATTATTACCTCCGCCATTAAAGGTGGGTGGAGGTTGTTTTCACCATTGTCTGAGCAGGATATCTCAAAAAGTTGTAGATGCATTCAGCCGAAATTTGGAGTACAAGTTGGGTGTCTGACAAAGATGAATTTATTAGATTTTGGGCAGAGATGAAAAATTTTCAAGTGATTCTTCACCATTGAGAGATAGGGTCAAAAAGGATATATATATATATATATATATATATATATATATATATATATATATATATATATATATATATATATATATATATATATATATATATATCACTATATTCTCAAAAGGTTGTGGAGAGATTCGAACAAAGCTTGGTGGACATGTTGGGTGTGTGACAAGGAAGAATCGATTCAATTTTGGTGAAGATCCGGATGCAGAACTTATAATTTTTTTAAGCGATTCTTCACCGAGTGATGGGGCTAAAAACGATACATCGTATGTTATCTCAAAAGGTTGTGGACGAGTTATAACAAAACATGGTGGATGAGTTGGGTCGGTGACAAGAACGAGCCTATTCAGGTCTGGATTTTGGTTAAGGTCTGGATCCAGATTCAGATTCAGCCTCTCAGTGGGATACAAACTGTTCAGCCTGGCTTTAATTGCATTTGGAAATTAGTTATACAATATTTTATCCCAAGATTGTGAGCTTTGTTTAACAGTGCAATTTTCCATTTTTTTTGTGGACAAATGATAAACTTCAATTTCAAAATTAATTTCACATCACATTCAGGGTTCGGGCCTATGTCTCTCGAGCTATACGTTGTCAAGGAAAATGAAACTACATTGGGAAAACGAATTTTCTCAACAAAATGTCGAGAGGTACGCCAAACCCCTGTGACAAAAATGTAAAGCAACTGGGTGTGAATCTTTCAAGGGAGAAGAAAGGGAGAGACAGAGACAGAGACAGAGAGAGGACGACGACGACGACGACGACGACGACGACAGACGACCGCCAAAAGCTGTAAGGAGGGTTGGGCTCAGATGAGGTCAGGGATCGAGGGAGTGGTAGGGATGTCAGGGTTCATTCACAGCTCAAAAGGGACAGGATGGACAAATCAAAACTTGTGAGAATGGGATTAAGGGGTTATAGGTCAGAAGTACAAAGGAATTGCACCAGTGAAGACAATTGCTTATGCATTTAAAAGAAAAAGAAATAGGAATAAAAAGAAAATCAAAAGCCAAGAACTGTTCTGACCTCACATCTAAATATCACAAATGAACCGTTCTGACCTTGATTTCATCCACAGCGTGCTTCTTGGTCAGCATCCGTGCTTTGTCAAAGAACACTTCCCTGTTGTACTTGTATTCTGCAGACTGTACGAGGGGAGCAGAGTCATTAGCACACCTCATAAAGTACACACGCATTGGGCTGCCGGCACAACGAATCGACAATTCAACGAAGTACTGATTACTTATACGGCAGCAAAATGATACAACCATCAGAAAATAAATTTGCAATCCCATAATTATTGTCACCTGCGATGATCGAATGCGTGCAGAGATGAATGCTTTGAGAAATTAATTGTTCCACACATTTTTTTTTTTTGGAAAAATAGCAATCAGACGGCTGAGGCTGCAAAATGCCAATGCACGTATGCAATAAACACAGATCAGAGCTTCTCATGCAGGAAATGCAATTGCAGAGACAGGGAGAAAGATAAATGGATTGTGGTTGAAACCGATTGGGTGGGGCCGTCAGTGATGCCAAGTACAAAGAGATCAAGAGATACAGTGAAGGGCAATCATTTTTGTGAAACGGCATTTGACGAGACGAGACCTCCAAAGCAATACATTCCGATTCACGGTTATTCACGTCAAATCGTATTTAACCAATCGAGTGATGTTGGATGTAGCCATACACTCCACGATCGGTTCGTTTGTGTTCCATCTCTCGTCTAATCTGAGAGTGAAGTTTAAAAAAAAACAAAGAAAAGGTTTCATCGCAATTATCTGCCCTGTGCAAAGCTCAAGCACGTTACAAAGTGTTACCCGGTCTCCAGTGAGTAAGAATATCTTACAATTTCAGTCATCAAAGGGTCGTCGGGGTTTGGTTCAGCCATGAGGAGTTGGATGGATGACAGGACCGTAGAGATGTTCAGGGCCGGTCTCCATGCACCCTGGAGGAAAATGCACGACACTCGCACCTGTTTCTTTCATACTCTCCACCTTTACACGATGGCTGGCATTTACATTGAGTAGAGGTTGTGTTGGAAAATCCATGCAATCCATTGTAAGACGTGAAATGATCTATTGCACGTTGTGGCAGTGAGCTGTGCATTTGGATGAAGAGACTCATGCGGAGGTACTGATTCCAGAACATACTGGAAGAAATGGCATTACATATATATATATATATATATATATATATATATATATATATATATATATATATATATATATATATATATATATATTTTTTTTTTTTTTTAAAACAACAATGAGTACTGTATCCCACTACTACGAATACCCAAACCAATGAAACTTATGGAATCAGACAATTCAATTTTTTTAACCCAAGTCTTTCACGACCAGGTTGGCTCGGCCTGACGTTCGACTTCAAGATGACAGGAAGTTGTGATTTGGTCAAGGTGTGGGCGATAACTTGCCGACTCTTCGCAAAGGACACCGTGGGATCGTTAACGTCCACTGACCAGTGCTGGAAGACGTGACGCCCAGTTTAAAGTCTACGCGATGGACAGCAGACACTTTGTTGCTTCGCCATGCGTACGAAACACCAGGATGATGGTTTATTAGCTGGACCAGGATTCAAACCACACGAGACAGCTCAGAGGTGAGTGCCCATATCTCTCTGCTATCGTTCCAGTTCTATAACCAGAGAGTTGGTGTCAAAGCTACCCAATGCTCGCCTGTTTATACATTTATCGTTTTTAAAAGACTAGTCTAATAATATTTTTTTATAAAGCATTGCAATGAAGTCTGATCCAAATAATTTTAAAGCAATATATGTATTTGTATATTGTATATCAGTAAACTAGTACACATATTAAATGAATGGCAAGCGTCTAGTAGAAACAGGCGAGCATTGGGTGGCTTTGACACCATCTTAGGTTGAAATAAAAAATTTTTTTTAAATCATTTGTTAATTTCAACTTCACTACACCAATAGTATACCCCAAAGGAACCTCTATGCCAAATATCAGCATCCGAGTACACATATTAAATGAATGGCAAGCTTCTTAATAACTTTGACATTTTAACGCTGACGCTCACGCCGGGGTATCGCTATAGCTCTCTGTTCTTCAAACATGCGAGCTAATAAAACAAGCATGTGGAGTGTTTGTTTTATATTTTTTCATGGAGTGTTTAAGCTCAGGTATGTTAGAATGAAGACCACAAACATCTCAGTTCTATCACCGTGAGGCTCACGATTCACGTTACACATGCTTCAGTCTGATATATATTTTTAATTACCCTTTAAAAATAAAAATAAAAATAAAAAAAGCAGAAAAAAAAAACAACAGCAAAACCTATTCATGAAATCTATTACGTTACTAACTTGATTTACTGTCAGGGAGTACCATAACCAGGTAACTAGGACCTGACGTAATCAGTAAACTGTAACGGATTGTATTGAAAGTCACTCTCAGAACTCCATGTACTGCGCAGGTGTGCGCTTCGTTGAAAGCAATATACTTTATCCCACACTTTTTCATGGTCCTCGCGTCGAGTCACACCTCTGGTGGTTGCCATTATATCCCCACCAGCAGATGTCTATCCTAAACTTCTGCCTGCCTGCAGTCTCAACAAAGGCCTGGCTTGATAACGCAATGGTAAAAAGGAAACATTGAGCAACTCGTTTTTCAACCCCAAAAGAAACAAGGCAAGACAGACGCAGACACAGACACACACATTGAGGATTCATATCCTATTAACATCATTGGAGACGTGCACAGATTGTTTTTCCCTTTGCTATGAGACATTGACTGTGATCATGACACTGAACCACTTCGGAGAGTGTCTCGCCAGCCTCGGCTATGGGTGTAAAAGCCAACAACCATCTGCAGGGGGTTTTTTACAGCCAGGCCAGATTTCATGAGATACCTCCCAAAACCCATCTCTCCTCCACCCGAGAGGCGGAACAGCTGTGAAGCTGTGATTGAGTCTGCACATATTCACATTAATTACCAACCTTCATGTTCCAAAAACTCGTTCATGCACGTGTCGCGCTCTAATGGTTGCAGTTTCCTCGGTTCCTCTTCCCCTTTTTGGATCATCTCTTCGAGCATGACCTAATAATATGGGTGTAGATGTCCTTCGATCCGTCCTTCCGTTGCGAAAATGACGATTTTCAAATTCTATCTCCTCCTACATTTCTCAAGCAATCTTGAATTTTATTGTGGCATATAAATCTATAGGACAATATCTAAATTTTGTCAGGACGGATTTTCGATATTCGCTTTCGTTTTCGTGTCACGTGACTTCAAAGTTGGCAAAAAATGCGAAAATGACGATTTTCAAAATCTATCTCCTCCTACATCTCTCAAGCGATCTTGAATTTGATTGTGGCATATAAATCTATGGGACAATATCTAAATTTTGTCAGGCCGGATTTTCGATATTCGCTTTCGCGTCACGTGACTTCAAAGTTTGCAAAAACTGCCCTACCTTCAGGAGGCTATATATTTTCTCGCAGAGATGACCGTCACTCCCGCACGGGGGTAATTTTATTCCTGTACATCTTCCTTTATACTACGTTTTCACACTTATCGAGTTCAGTCAAATCATGTCTGACTTGTGGTGAGAATTCACGATTTGATTTTTCCCAAACATCCCTGTCCTCCTTTGCTTCCCGAAACTCTGGCAGAGACAGCCTGGTTGCAGCTTTCATCACATCCATCAGATACATACAGTACAAGGTCACCCTCTTCCTCTTGTTCCCTTAACCATACCCAAGACGGTTGATTTCTCCAGGTTTTCGTTTTCTGCACGCGTGATGTGTCCGTTTTAACATCAGTGCTTCTCGGGTACATGGTGGACCAATGCCTTCAAGCACTCATTTGTTTGTTCTTCTTGCAGTTTAACATGGAATGTTTAACATTCGCCTCCAACACCACATTTCAAAACTGTCAATTTTCTTCCTTTATTTATTTTTCACTGTTCACGACTCGCATCCAAGCATTGCAACCGGAAATACCAGATTATTCACCAGCCTCCTCATGGTTTGTGTCGCATCATTGTCTTTCCAGATCTATGTCAATCCCAACATTGCTGTTCTTCCCAATGCTAACCATCGATTCATTTCTCCTCCACATTCTCCAAACTCTTCAATCTCAGAACCCAGGAAGATAAAACTTTGCATTACTTCCATGTGATCGTCTCCCAATATGAACACGTCAATCTTCTCATCGTTTATTTTTGTCGTTTTTATTAATTAATCCAAAATTTTAGCTGCGCCTCCGGTTTATATCTACTCTCATTAGTAACTGTTGTCCAAACAAATCCTCCCAGCGGTGTTGATGTTCGGTTGATATATCGGAGTGAGGAACCTTAGTTGCGGTGGCTCAAAGGGGATATCTGCAGAGCAGCGCAGACACAACAGATGCTTTATGATAATGGCACATCTGGTCAACACCCAAACTCATGAGTTAACGAGAACACCACTCGGTAGAGCGCATACCTCCAACAGCCTGAACAGTTTACATTTTGTATCCCACTGTTCGGCTGGATCTGCATCGAATCAGCTTGTTCTCGTCATCTATGCCTGGTGTTGGCTTAATTAGGGTGGCAGGCTTTGGATCCTAGGGTCCCGAGTTTAAATCCCGCTCAGCTGTTGAATTAATACCAGGTGGGGTTCACTCGACCTGTCATCCTTCCGAATCCGGCAAAATGAGTGCCAGCATGCTGGTATACTGTGTCGGAGTGGCGACACGTCCAGGATTGCGCCCAATAGCCAAGGAGACTGCTCAGGCAGCACCAAAGCTCTGCACAGAATATGGTCCCAATCTCCTCCTCCTTCTCCTCCTCTCGTCATCTAACCAACTCATCCACCAAGTTTTGTCATAATCCATCCATAACTTTTTGAGATATTCTGTTATACATCGTTTTTGGTGCCATTTTTCAACGGTGAAGAATCACTTTAAAAATTAAACAACTCATATCCAGATCTGGATTTGGATGTTAACCAAGACCAATTAAATTTGTCCTTGTGACACACCCAACCTGTCCAGCAAGTTTCATCCAAATCTGTCCAAAACCTTTTGAGATACCCTGTTCACAGACAGGCAGGCAGACACACAAACAGGCAGGGGTGAAAAGATAACCTGCGTCCACCTGAGGTGGTGGAGGTAATAACACAAAATGCCTGCCAAGGTCAAAAGTCAACGGTTGTTTCTATGCTACATGCTGTATATTGGATTGATTTTGTTTCCCCACCCCCCTTTACAAAATCACTTAAAATTTTATACAGAATGCTATTTAGTACAATAGGAGACAAGGATTATTGCAAATGGGGTGGAGAGGAGGGGGTGGGTAAGAGACGGGGATTGGGGAGGGGGGGATAAAAGTACTGTACAACAGAAAGCAATGATCAGGTTTTGACAAATCAAAGCGATCGAAGTGCATCTCATATGATGCAATATTTTGTTTTCACGTAACGGATGTAGAGGAGGATAGAGGGATGGAAAATTGTGATTTTATGTGGGTGGGGAGGGGGGTGAGATGAGAGGGAGGGAACTCCATGACAAATTTATTATGACGAACAGAGGCCATCTGGAGCAGGTCAGTTCAAATATCATGGGATCGAGGAAGCTCAGCCAAGCTCGTCTAAATTTAACCCTTTCAAGGCCAGCAGTGCCCGCTCTCGCTTTCGCCAAAGAACACTTCCAAAGCTAGAAAAAACAATTTTACAACCCATTTGATTGCTAAGCAATTGCACAACGGGTACTGAAGAGACTACATATAAACCGGAGACGCAGATAACAATTTGGATTCACAAATAAAAACTACGTATCGGATGCACATACCTTCGGGGGCATCTTCAGAATGTCCAAACAAATCCTCCCAGCGGTATCGATGTTCGGGTGATATATCGGGGTGAGGAACCTTAGTTTCGGTGGCTCAAAGGGGTATCTGCAGAGGAGTGCAGACACAACAGATGCTTTATGATAATGGCACATCTGCTCAACACCAAAACTGAGGAGTTAATAGCACAAATGCCTTCCAAGGTCAAAAGTAATGTCACTGCATTCAAGATGAAATATTTATGTTGATTTTTTTTTCTTGCAGGTTGTGTCAAAAACAAAAACCCATATTAAAATAAATAAAAAAATCCACAATACATTCATTTTTATTCTGACTTACCTAAAAAAAATAAACCAGGAATATGTGCTACATTTTGTGTGACAGAGGTGTACCAACTACCACGTATCAGAAATGTAACTTGTAAGACTTTAGTTTGGCACTCGGTCGATCACACGATCTAGATGTCCACCTCTGTGCCAAATACAGATTTGAACACGACAGGTGAAGTTGTTGATTCTGCGCTAATATTCAGCAAGTGGGATGGACTTAACTTCATATTTGAGATTACCTGCTTAAGCTCAACGATGCTTCGAGGGTTATCCTTGTACACGTAGTCTTTGAGATATCCCCAAAGATAAAAGTTTAGTGGGCTCAG
>NC_140963.1:40826568-40846568 GCF_056783735.1 Eptatretus burgeri | reverse complement strand
ATCTCTCCGACATCCTCCCAAAAATCCAGTCCATACAAGTGCTGAAAAGTGTGGGGGCAAGTACACATCCCTGACGAACTCCAGTAACAACTGGAAATAAGTCAGAGGCGGTACCACCACACTTCACAGCACTCTCAGTACCAGAGTAGAGTTCAGACATCAGATCGATCAGTTTCGGTGGCACCCCGCGAAGACCAAGAATCCTCCAGAGGACATCCCGATTCACTGAATCGAACGCTTTACAGAGATCAACATAGGCTGCAAGCAGCCCCTGCCGAAACTCTCGTCTGCGTTCGGTGAGGACACGAAGTGCAAGGATACGGTCAATCGTTGACCTCTTTGGTGTAAAGCCTGACTGCTCTGGACGCTGGTGCTCAAGCAGATGGTGGCGAACCCTATCAAGAATTATCCGAGCAAAGACCTTGCCCGGCACTGAGAGCAGCGTCACCCCTCGGTAGTTGTTGCAGTCTTGGCGATCACCCTTCCCTTTCCAGAGAGGGACAACAAGGCCCCTCTTCCAGTCAGTTGGGATGATGCCTGTGTTCCAGGCAGAGCACAAAACTGCATGCAACGACGCGAGTGCAGCATTTCCACCAGCCTTGAGAAGTTCGGCATGGATGCCACAGATCCCTGGAGCTTTGCCCCGTTTCAACTGGTTCACCGCAGCCCGTGTTTCCACAAGCGATGGTGGACCACAGTTGATTCGAGGGTCAGCAACAGGGATTGTAACACCCTTGACGTCCAACTCGACAGCTGGGGGATCAGCCTGGTACAACCGCTCAAAGTAACCGGCCCAGCGGGCCTTCACTTCAGACTCCTCTGTCAAGAGCCTACCACTCTCTGCTTGAACTGCAGTGCTCCGAGGGATGGGCTTGGATGAACGTAATGCGCGAATTCCCCTGTAAGCGGGACGAGAATCACCTGTCCACAGGTGATGCTCTACCCCCTCACAGATTCCTCGCACATAGGCCTCCTTGTCCACCCTCAGTGCACGTACAGTTTTACGCCTCAGCTCCCTGAACAGCTCAGCTCTGCCATTCAGCCTGGCCCTGCAACTCTGGTCAATGGTATCCAGTGTCCCTTGAGAGACAAAATTCTTCTTTGCCCTGCGGTGAACTCCAAGGCATCCACCGGCAACATCAAGGACGGTGGTCTTGAAGGTGCTCCACAACTCTTCAGGACCCCCCAAAGCACCCAGACCCCCAAGTGTCCACTCAGCCTGTTCGCAAACTCCTCAGCTACTCTCTCATCCCTGAGCTTGGCAACATCCAGCCTAGGCTGGGATGGTACCATTCTCCAGGATTTAAGGTGCAGCTTTAGAGTTGCTACAACAAGCCTGTGGTCAGTATTGAGGAACTGAGCACTCCGGTAGACCCTGCAGTTCTGGATCATCCTCCAACGACCGTCAATGAGGACATGGTCAATCTCCTTTGCCACACCGCCAGCGTTGGAATACCAAGTCCAGCGATGAGCTTGCGGGCGCTGAAACCATGAACCAGCCACCCTAAGTCCATGACTTCTTGCAAAGTCAAGGAACTTAGTGCTATTCTGGTTCATAGTTCCTGACCCATGGGGACCAACACACACCTCATAACCATCCCTATCAGTTCCAGTCGATGCATTGAAATCCCCCAAGACTAGAAGTGTATCTCGTCTGGGGCACTGATCAACCACAGACTCGAGTGTGGCGTAGAATGTGTCCTTCACGGTGAGGTCACTCGCCTCAGTCGCAGCATAAATAGAGACCAGGGAAATGACACCTAAGGAGTGACGAATCCTTAATCTCATAATACGCTCGTTGACCGGTGTTACCTCAATTATCATTGGGGTCAGCTTATTGGACACAGCTACAGCAACTCCTTGGGTATGGTAACCATCAGAGCGACCAGACCAATAGTAGGTGTAACCACCCACCATTATCTCGCCGCAATCCGGTCTCCGAACCTCAGAGAGAGCTGCAATCCCGATGTCCAAACGCTTGAGCTCAGATGATAACAGAGACAGGTGATCATCCTCTCTTAGGGATAGGACATTCCAGGCACCCACCCGAAGGGACCGCCTCAGGTTAACCCAAGGAGACCGCCGTCTGGTGGACGACACCTCAGCACCACTCCGACACACTCTCCCGCAATCTGACCCAGGGATGTTACCCCGTGGTTTCCCTCCTATCAAAGATTGGGGGTCCCGAAGGCTTTGCCCCAATCCCATCATCCGGTGAGCTGCCCTGCGAAGGGAAGCTGCACAGGAGGTACTCCCACGGAGTGGGTTTTCAGATTTTTTTGCGTTTTTGCGTTTTTGCGATGTATCTAACAACTCAATTTCTTCACACAATGTCATAACCTTTCTCTGCCTTTTGGCACTATTTTGTCCATCCTTTTACATTTGGGTGCCTTTATTAACTGTTGTGTCTACTACATCTCATTGATCGAGTACACTACATGGCCAAAAGTATGTGGTCACCTGCTCGTCCAACATCTCATTCCAAAACCATGGGCATTAATATGGAGTTGGTCCCCCCCCCCACCTCTTTGCTGCGATAAAAGCCTCCACTCTTCTGGGAAGGCTTTCCACGAGATATTGGAACATTGCTGTGGGGATTTGCTTCCATTCAGCCACAAGAGCACGAGTGAGGTCGGGCACTGATGTTGAGCGATGAGATCTGGCTCGCACTCGGCGTTACAATTCATCCTAAATGTGTACGATGGGGTTGAGGTCAGGGCTCTGTGCAGGCCAGTCAAGTTCTTCCACACCGATCTCAACAAACCATTTGTGTGTGGACCTCGCTTTGTGCAAGGGGGCATTGTCATGCCGAAACAGGAAAGGGCCTTCCCCAAACTATCGCTACAAAGTTGGAAGCACAGAATAGTCCAGAATGTCATTGTATGCAGTCGCGTTAAGATTTCCCATCACTGGAATTAAAGGGCCAAGCTTAAACCATGAAAAACAGCCCCAGACCATTACTCCTCCTCCACCAAACTTTACAGTTGGCAATATGCATTCGGGCAGGTAGCGTTCTCCTGGCGTTCACCAAACCCAGATTCATCCATCCGACTGCCAGATGGTGAAGCGTGATTCATCACTCCAGATAACACGTTTCCACTGCTCCAGAATCCAATGGCGGTGACCTTTACACCACTCCAGCCGACGCTTGGCATTGCACATGGTGATCTTAGACTTGTGTGCGGCTGTTCAGCCATGGAAACCCATTTCATGAAGCTCTTGGCGAACAGTGCTTGTGCTGACGTTGCTTCCAGTCTTCCAGAACAGTGCTTGTGCTGACTTTGGAACTTCGTAGTGAGTGTTGCCACCGACGACAGACAATTTTTCTGTGCTACGCGCCACAGCACTCAGCGGTCCCGTTCTATGAGCTTGTGTGGAAGACCACTTCGTGGCCGAACTGTTGTTGCTCCTAGACGTTTCCACTTCACAATAACAGCACTTACAGTTGACTGGAGCACCTCTAGCAGGGCATAAATTTGACGAACTGACTTGCTGGAAAGGTGGCAATCTATGACGGTGCCACGTAAAGTCACTGAGCTCTTCAGTACGGCACATTCTCCTGTCATTATTTGTCAATGAAATAGCGGAATACACTAAATTATAAGGGGTGTCCGCATACTTTTGGCCATGTAGTGTATTGCAGGATCTCTGTATGTCATTTCATGTTCAATGAAGATTCATTACTGTATTACATTTAGCTCCATTCCCATATGCTGGTCTGAGTACTACAATTAACCATGCCCAAGTCCTCAATCTCTGGCTCCCAACCCCAAGTCCCAACCCCCCCCATCCCCAGCCCCCTCCCAACCCTAAGGTGTCAATCCCCTCCCCACTTCAAGCCTTCAAACCCTTTCCCCACCCATCACAGTTGCCTGTTCAACTCACAATCCCGTGAGATATGCGGAAAAAAAAAACACATGACCATGAGGAAAATACATGATCTCTAAAAGGGATCCACACACGGGGGAAAAGAGAAACAAGAGTGGAGGTGTGCACTCCGCCTGTATTTTGGAAGTTAACCCAGGTGGGGGGTTACTGGTAGAACATGAACATCCTGTAGTTACTGGGGAGGGTCAGAGAGTCTGACAGAGCAGACAAAGCTAGACCAGAGGACAGGCAGTTGAAAAAAAAAAAAGAAGCAAACAGGCTCTTGACCTGTCTGTGATGTGGAAGCAACAGACCTTATGCTTCAGCTTAATCACGCAAATGCCAATAATAATCCAAACTTGCAGCTCCATTGATCACCAGTTTGGGTCAATTTGATTAACCACCAAACCCCTTCCACACAGAACTCTTCGAGCTCTTTTGTTCGTCACTTAATCTACAAGTGGACTTTTGTTCTGTTCAATCTGTCAAAGTGATCATCCACCTTCACCTTAACACTCTCAATCACAAAGATTGGTTTATGCATGGAATATTTAAATTTCCCAGTCCTTTATCTGCCTTCAATGAATTACATTTGTAAAGTGTTGGCAAGGATTTATGTGGCTTTGTAAAGTTGTGCCCTTTACTGAAAAATCAACACATTATATTTTCACCTTTACGTTCCTCAACCCATACTAGACTCTGTGGCAAAATGTTTGGAGGCCGATCTGAGTTTGGGAGGTCGGTGGTTCAAACCCTGTGTGAATCATACCAAAGACAAAAATGGCCCGTGCACCACTTCCTTGCTTGACAGGTCAGGTCAGGTCAGGTCAGGTCAGGTATGGGAGCATGCGCCAGAGCAGCACGTCGCTGCATCTACTTTCTGCCGGTACTTTAGGGGCCTCCGTCTGGCCATCCCCCAGGCAGATGCCTGGCCTATACCCATCTCCTTGAGGCTCCCTCCCTGTCAATCTGGTGAGCAGGATCAGCATCAGGAAAAGGAGCCACATGTCCACATAGTCGCAGCTGATGCTCACGGACTATGCAGAAAACAAATCTAATTTGAGTATTTATCAGCAACCACTCGCTGGACACAAAGTCTGACCAGCGATAGCCAAGGATTCTTTGCCAAGACCTGGTACCAAAGGAATTAAGTCTCCATCTAAGATCCCTGGTCAGAGACTAAGTCTCACGTCCATATAGCAAGACTGAAAGCACCAAGGACCTGAAGACTCGAACTTTCTTCCTTCGGCACAGGTACTGGCAGTGCCAAACCCCATGATCCAGTGAATCCATGACTTCCCAGGCCCAACCCAGACATCTGTTGACCTCTGGCTCACAGCCAGCAGGGACATGAATATCACTGCCAAGGTAAGTGAATCTCTCTGTGACCTTATTAACATCCTCACCACAAACAGGCACAGACAGGATAGCAGCATCAAAGATGTCATTGAAAGCATGGATCTTAGTTTTGACAGAGGAAACATGTAATCCCAGTGGCTCTGACTCCTCATTCAGCACCTCGAGGGCCCCCAAAAGGATATTGAGAGTCGCCACAAGGATGACTGCATCATCTGCGAAATCAAGGTCCGAGATCTTGACATTCCAAAATGATGCACCGCAGCTTGGGCTCTCCGACATCCTCCCTAGAATCCAGTCCATACAAATGCTGAAAAGTGTGGGGGCCAGCACACACCCCTGATGATCTCCAGTAACAACTGGAAATAAGTCAGTGATGGTACTACCACATCTCACAGCACTCTCAGTACCAGAGTGGAGTTCAGACATCAGATTGATCAGTTTTGGTGGCACCCCACGAAGACCAAGAATCCTCCAGAGGGCATCCCGATTCACTGAATCGAATGCGTTAAAGAGATCAACATAGGCTGCAAGCAGCCCCTGTCGAAACTCTCGTCTGGGTTCAGTGAGGACATGAAGAGCAAGGATACGGTAAATCGTTGACCTGTTTGGTGTAAAGCCTGACTGCTCTGGATGCTGGTGCTCAAGCAGATGGTGGTGAACCCTATCAATAATTATCCAAGCAAAGACCTTGCCCGGCACTGAGAGCAGAGTCACCCCTCGGTAGTTGTTGCAGTCTTGGTGATCAGCCTTCCTTTCCAGAGGCCCCTTTTCCAGTCAGATGGGATGATGCCTGTGTTCCAAGCAGAGCACAGAATTGCATGCAATGACACGAGGACAGCATTTCCACCAGCCTTGAGAAGTTCAGCATGGATGCCACAGATCCCAGGAGCTTTACCCCATTTCAAGCAGTTCACCATAGCCTGTGTTTCCACAAACAAAGGTGGACCACAGTTGACTGAAAGGTCAGCAATCAGGATTGTAACACCACTGACATCCAACTAGACTGCTGGTGGATCAGCCTGGTACAGCTGCTCAAAGAAACCGGCCCAGCGGGCCTTCACTTCGGACTCCTCTGTCAAGAGCACACCAACCTCCACTCTAACTGCAGTACACCGAGGGACGGGCTTGGAGGAATGCAATGCGCGAATTCCCCTATAAGCAGGACGAGAATCACTTGACCACAGGTGATGCTCTACACCCTCACAGATTCCTCACACATAGGCCTCCTTGTCCACCCCAAGAGCACGTACAGTTTTACGCCTCGGCTCCCTGAACAGCTCAGCTCTGCCATTCAGCCTGGCCCTGCAACTCTGGTCAATGGTATCCAGTGTCCCTTGAGAGACAAAATTATTCTTCGCTCTATGGTGAATTCCAAGATATCGACCGGAAACATCAAATATGGTGGTCTTGAAGGCACTCCACAACTCTTCCGGATCCCCCAAAGCACCCAGACCCCCCAAATCTCCACTCAGCCTGTTCACAAACTCCTCAGCCATCCTCTCATCCTTGAGCTTGCCAATATCCAGCCAAGGCTAGGATGGTACCATTCTCCAGGATTTAAAGTGCAGCTTTAGAGTTGCTACAACAAGCGTGTGGTTGGTATTGAGGAACTGAGCACTCCGGTAGACCCTGCAGTTCTGGATCATCCTCCAGCGAGCATCAACGAGCACATGGACAATCTCCTTTGCCACACCGCCAGCGTTGGAATACCAAGTCCAGCGATGAGCCTGTGGGCACTGAAACCATGAACCAGCCACCCTAAGTCCATGACTTCTTGCAAAGTCAAGGAACTTAGTGCTATTCTGGTTCACAGTTCCAGACCCATGGGGACCAAAATATGTCTCATAACCATCCATTTCAGTGCCATTTGATGCATTGAAATTGCCCAAGACTAGAAGTGTATCTCGCCTGGGGCACTGATCAACCACAGACACGAGCGTGGCATATAATGCGTCCTTCACGGTGAGATCACTCGCCTCAGTTGGAGCATAAACAGAGACCAGGGAAATGACACCTAAGGAGTGACAAATCCTTCGTCTCATAATACGCTCGTTGACCGGTGTTACCTCAATTATCATTGGAGTCAGCTTAACGGACACAGCTACAGCAACTACTTGGGAATGGTAACCATCAGAGCGACCAGACCAATAGTAGGTGTAACCACCCACCATGATCTCACCGCAATCCGGTCTCCGAACCTCAGAGAGTGCTGCAATACCGATGTCCAAACGCTTAAGCTCAGGTGATAACAGAGAGAGGTGATCATCCTCTCTTCAGGATCGGACATTCCAGGCACCCACCCGAAGGGACCGACTCAGGTCAACACAAGGATATCTCCGTCTGGTGGACGACACCTCAGTACCACCACACCACACCCACTACTGCAATCTGAACCTGGAAGGTTACCCCGTGGTTTCCCTCCTATCACAAAAGATTGGAGGTCCTGAAGGCATTGCCCCAATCCCGTCATCCGGTGAGCTGCCCTGCGAAGGGAAGCTGCACAGGAGGTAATTCCACGGAGTGAGTTTTCAGATTTCTTTTTGCTTTTGCAGAATGAAGTGTTTTACGGTGGCCAGAGTGCAAATCCTGCCACCAACCTCCTAATAAAATGTAACCCAACTGCAGGAGGATGTCCACAGACACAGTTGGGCACGAGATATGGATAGCCGTTGGCTCACAAGGAGCTACTCCACCCTTTGACAAGTTTTGTCATTAATCCTGTTGGGTGTCTATATCATACACCCTCCTCACCAAGAAACTTGGTGGGGGAGACTGTTTAGTCGCTGCCAACCCGACCATGGAACAGGTTAGTACAGGTTAGTACAGGTTTACATAGTACCTGTAGCAAGTCACAGATCTCATCTTACCTGACCTGACACACGAATTTAAGAGGCTTGACGCTCAGCATTTAAGAGGATGGAGCACGGACAAACAATGCTGGGAAGGCAATGGCAAACCATGCAGTGTAACCCTTGCCAAGAAACTGCTTCAGCAGCACAAACACCCTATAAAGAATATGGGAAATGAAAATCAAATAAAATTCCTCAATCAAGTGACAAAACTGTTACATTTAGTTTGGAGTTTAAGACTGGTATAAATTCACCAAAACATGGACAGCATTGTGAAGACATGGGAGTCGAACATAACATCTGGCAAAGGTGGTGGTAAGAAATACTACTCCTGACCTTTGCACGTACTGAGAAGATGTTACTGCATGTAATTTGTATCATCGGCGCTATATCATACTCTTTAGAGTGTCCTTGCTGCCAAATCCGTCTTTCAGCAAGGGTTACGCTGGATGGTTTGCCATGGCTTTCCCAATTGTCCGTCAAGCAAGACGTTCAGGATGCTGGAGATAACTCACCTACTCTTTGCGAAAGACACCGTACCTCAAGGATTTCAAGCTCACACCTTTTCCAAAAGGTATGCAAACATAATTTGGACAAAATTTATTTAGTTTTAAAAATCAACGGTCACATCTGCAAAGTGAAAAAGATAACATTTTAATTATAAAAGAAACGTCGAACGTAAATAAGTAATACTGAAAGAGGTGTGTGACAAAAATCTCGCGGCTCCAGAACAAACATCTCGTATCAATTTGTGGACCCGAGGTTATATTGGACAACATTCAAACCGAGGTTGCATACATATGCTGAATTGTATTCCACCAATGCAGGAGTTTTCAATTTCACTCCTATTTCCTGACCAAATGTGTTTGCAGATTCCTTGAACAATCCTAATTGAACCGTTAAAACAATTTTGATTGGTATAGAGCTGTGGATGCTCCGTAGTCTTCAAGTGTAACGAAGCTGAGCTTGGCTGTGCAATTTCTTTGTTAATAATTTGGTTCTGAGGCTCATGAAGGAGCAACAACACAAATCAGTGTAACATTCAGACAAATACACTATTACTATTACACATACATTCTCTCACTATTACACACAACTTGTACTACCATAGCCAGACGCAATTTTTTTTTTTTTTTTTTTACAATAGCGTGTGGTTTGGACGGGGATGAGTATATGGAGGGGATGGGGGGCTCTTCTTCTCATTTCTATTTACGAGTCCTCGACGTTTCGCATTTCTGGGTCCCCCAACCTGGTAGCACTTCCCTATCCAACAACGTCCATTAGGGCCAAGGTTCCCAACACTACAAGTACCCAAAGTAACCACAGGGCCTGTCAGCACCCAGTGACAGCAGCAGCCTAACCAATGACCCATGTAGCCTCTCAATTGGTGAGTCTTCGGCCTTTATGGCCCACAAAAAATGTCACAAGGCAAACATTGCAGGCATTGCTGGCTGGCAGGTGGTTTAGCAAAGCAGGTGGCATGGCCGGTATGCATGCGGCATGAGCTGGTAGGTGGCATGACAAGGCGGGTGGTATAAGCCGGCAGATGGTAGGAGCTGGCAACTGTCTTTGATGGTGGCAGGAGTGTGCAGTGGCAGCAGGTAAGATGGCTAGTTTTGTCCCTAATCTATCCTAACTATTCCTGCCCCACTAATCCCTCTGCCCTATTTCTCACTCCTATCCCTGTAAATGAAGCAATCCCTCAGGGGCCAATAATTTCATTAAACGAAACTATCTCCCGGGAGATCAAGGCAAGTGTGTGACCTTGAGGTCGATAGTGGAGCGGTTTGTGGGAGGGACTCACCAGGTTCCCTCTACTGTGGTTCTATGTGTGAGGAGTGCTATTTTATGGTCACATCTGATCCATAATTAATACGCATATATTAGTTAGATGTAGGGATTCGAACCCATTTTATATACTCTGAAATGCATTTTAAAAACTCTCTACAGCTTCAGTCACACAGTTTTTACCAGTTAGCTCATTCTGGTCACCTCACACAGCCCACATTTGGGAAACTAAAAGGGTTTTTGTTTTTACAGTGATAACAAGCCCAGATAATTGCCCAAGAGAAATTCCTGGGCCCTAAGATAAGCTGTTTGACTGTTCCACCCTCCCTTGTGGGAGGGCAGGAAAACTTTTAGCTCATATTTTGAGTACACATTCGAAGCTCTTGTCACACCAACCAGGGTTAGAGTATAACCAGAAATAGATTGGAATTAGAGATAGAATATATACAAGGGAGAGTTTTTTTTAATGTAAAACTTAGTGAGGTTTTGGTAGCTCTCCACTGTGCTGGTTGAGCTGCTAACATCACCTCCGCTGGCGTGTGGTCCTTCAATAAGGCTGCATTTTGGTGAATCCTCTTCTGCTGACTCTGTTCATGCCGGGCCGGAGAACAGAGTCTTCACACTATGCAACCAATTTTACCTCATGATCCACATGCTGGGTCTTTCAGTTTGGGCCTGGTCCACCAATTTTCATCCTGTACCTTCGCACAATCTCATGGCTCGGCAAGTGTGGTTCCAACGGCAGGCCTTTGGTGCTCTCAATGCAGCACCCCTGATCCACTGGGGCCATCATTGTTTTCCTCCATCTGAATCCTGGGGGGGATTTCACTGGCTCTGCCACAAGTGCCCACTCTGGCATGCAGAAGCTCGAGCCTCTCTCCTGGGTACTCGGACCTATTCCAAAACCTCGCAACCCCTCTAGGCTTCCTGGCACAATGTGCATGCAGCGCCCGGGATGCCCTTCCACTAATTCTATACACTACGCCAATTCTACACCTTCAGCCTGTCAATCGACTTTTGCAGCACCTTAACGAAAGAAAAAAAAATCATTACTTTCATCACCAACACCAGAACACCAGTCACGACAGCCAACCGAATTTATCATTCTGAGTTGGATCACAGGCCTGTTTGCCACTATACCGTACTCCATTGGAACCACCGATCCAATCAATGTGTCACGCTGATCGGTGCCCTGCGCATGATACTCTAACGTTGACCAAGCAAAATCGCTGGACACGGGCATGATTCGTGCTGGGCGCTATCCACCCAAGCCCAATCTGTCCATTAAAGGGGAACCCAAATGCAAATTATATTTTCTGAAAACCCTTGAAAATCATTAATCACGATCTAATTTGAAAGAGGAAAAAACAAAAATTTGAATTTTTACCAATTGCAACGTGTCGAAAAAAGCCCTCGTGTCGATTTTAGATTTCGCCAATGACGTTACATCCTGGAGCCATTTTGATGCAAATGGTAGCTTAGATAGAAAAACAGTGCATTTTCAGCCGGGATTCAGATCGTGATTCCTTCTTCATGAGCAACTCTGATGATTCTCAGTCTGTTGAAATGGTTGGAGAAAAAAAATTAGTAATGGAAACGCTTTCGGGAGAATTGTGGAGGCGTATCGTTTTGAGCCTTGTGCGAGCGATTCAGAGGAAGAAGGCAGTAGTGTTAGCGAAGATGAAAACGCTGGTCGCATGTTCACGACAGATTGATAGGTTTTGCTTTCCGCTGAATTGATGGTATATAAGGGAAGGATTTTGTATTAATTGATAAATCAGCTTACATATTACTCCAGCAGAAATACCTGTCATCGCCTGACAGCCGACACCGCCCAGGCACACTCGGACATTGCAGACAAAATAAGCGACAAATGCTTTGTCCCGTAGCAAGCTGACCAGGTGTGTTGTACGTTAAGGAATCGTCCCGTTTCATACTTTCCCAGGAT
Organism: Eptatretus burgeri; assembly: GCF_056783735.1. Classification (NCBI taxonomy): domain Eukaryota; kingdom Metazoa; phylum Chordata; class Myxini; order Myxiniformes; family Myxinidae; genus Eptatretus; species Eptatretus burgeri. The sequence goes on along the minus strand of NC_140963.1, from coordinate 40,834,757 downwards.
GCTATTTGTGTCTGTGGTTGTGCAGTGTTCATGCTGGCTGCTGTGCTGGTGCTGTTGCGCCGTAGTGCTGTGTGGGATGGTGATGGGTAATATGCATGTGATGGGAAATGGGAGATTGTGGAGGGATGGTGGTGTGGAGGGGTGGGGGTGTGGGATGGTGGTGTGGAGGGGTGGGGGTGTGGGATGTTGGTGGGTATTGTGGGGGTGATGGTTGATGGGGGGTTGCGGAGGGGGGAGGGTGGTGGAGATCCTGGAAATTTTAGCGTCCTCGGTCAAATCCTCTTGGAGTAGATGATGATAATACATACTTTATAGCCATGATAAATAGATGGTGGTTCATTTGACTTGCAGAAATTTGTGTTGATAAGAGATAAATATTTTCAGGTGCTCTTGTGGTAACTGCGGGGCAATGGCAACAGGTGTTCGATTCATCACTCAAAATCGCCCGTGTACTGTACATGTACTGTTAGCTCAGTAGAGATGGTGTTATAGTTGAGTGACGCTGTTTCTTAATGGTGGGGATGGCATCCTCTCTCAATCGTGGTGGACAAGCACAAAATCTAGCCATCTCTGTTGTTTCATAACAGCGCTCTGTAAAATGTTCCGAGCACAAAAACGAACATTTTGTCGACCGATCCACACTGGGGTATTTCTGAAACTCAGGGTCTTTCGGCCATTGGTGTAGCATGAAACCATCTCGGTTTGTATTACTTTACAAGCTTCAATTACGCATTGACTCGGCACACTTGTGGAAAATCTAAAATTATTCGCCGTACTAGTTATTAGTTCAATAATTATTAGTCAAGTTAATTATTAGTTAAATCGTGCTGCGATGTAACCCGTATACAGAATGGATATGATGGTCAACTCTGATGCGATGTCATGGCTAATGTGAAAAACAAGAAGATTGACTGTTAATTGAAAAATGACCGAACTTTACAATTCAGAAATCGGAAAAAGGCACATCATATCTATTTTGTAGGGTATCGAGGGATAGAAGAGTGGTGAGGTGGTCTGAGTGTTTGGGTTCCCCTTTGACAGATGTATACAATTCTAATAGCGATCAGACACTCAAATTCACTCAGAGACCAAGTGGTTTTAAAGTGTACTGAAACAAACAAAGAGGATGGGAATATGTACAGAAATCATACAGGACAGCACTCCCCACAAATACACATCTTCGAATCAATGAACGAATGGGGACCTTAAAATAAGTTAAGCCTCCTCCGTCGTGCAAAGTCCTTCCTCGGCCCTCTTGAGCTCCTGACCACTTACAAAGCTTTTGTCCGTAGCCTGATGGAGTACTGCTCTCCCCTCTGGGCTGGTGCTCCTGCCTCCCACCTTTCTCGACTTCACGCTGTCGAAACCAGGGCTTTTAAGATCATTGGCATCTCCCGCAATGAAGCTGAGTCTTTGGGCCTCTCACTCAATCACCGCAGGTTGGTCGGTGCTCTTTCTGTCTTCTACCGACTCCTCTCCAGCCTTGCCCCCCCTGCTCTCTCTGCGATTTGTCCCAACCACATTTCCACAGGGCGCTCAAGGTCCGCCAACAACCCCCTTCTGGTAAAACTACCAAAATCACGAATCACTGCTCATCTTCACTCTTTCATTCCTCTTTTTTGCCGCCTTTGGAATAAACTTCCTCACTCTATTCTTTCCCATTCTTCCCTTCAGGCTTTCAAAACAGCTGTTCACCACCACCTCTTATCTTCCCCCATCCAAATCCTCGATCTTTTCTACCCCCGATAATCCACCCAAGCCCACTTCCTTCAATTCTCCTGCTTTCCTTCCTGAAAGTCCCTTTAATGTCCATCTTCCCCTCGCCATGTTCCCCGTCCCATCCCCATCCCACTCCCTTCCACAGTTCACCTAATGTGTCTGTTCCCCACTGTTTTGTCCCTTCCACTCCCGCCCCTCTTGTCTCATGCCTCCTTGCTGTGAGTTGTGTGTTAGCTCTCATACGAGCCTCGACCAAGGTATACAAAAAAAAAAAAAAAAAAAAAAAAAAAAAAAAAAGCCTTAAGGCCTCAGACGCTCAGTTGTTCAACAAGCCATAGAGTCAAACAAGACTGAATAACGGAGGCTGCATACGGCAGGACGCAGCGAGTTGCAAGTGGAGACATGGCTTGTTCAGGAACAGTCTCAGGCCACGGAACGGAGAGTGGGCATGGCTTGCTTGGCTGGGGGCATGGCTGAAAGCGGTGGCAGCAACTGCTCATGCTGTGGAGGAACCCTGATGCCTCTTATGCACAGGCCCCGTAGCTAAGCTCCCACCGTGTCTCCACCTGCTCAGCCCAACAAGCCTTTTTATACCTTTACGCAATTAGCCCCTCCCAGCTCAGCCGTTATTGGTCCCTTGCTGGGTCCGTGGATGGAGCAAACCCTTGACCTTTGACCCAGACGGTACTCACAGCCTGGGTTTGCGGACACAGCATTTTTCCACCTGAACTTGTTGCCCATGGCCTGTCAGCACACTTAGGACAGATTACGAAGGTGATAACATTAAAAAGGGTACGAGATAAAGTGGTATTAGACACACACGTGGAGAAGGCCGACGACATATTTCTATGCACAAGCCGATGCACATTCTACATCACAATTAAACTACCTCAAGCTTATTCTAATACATGCAAAATTGGAAATAACTGCCACATGATGCAAAGTCCCCCCCTGGAAGGCATTTCCCCAACAATATCGACACATACACATTGGGACACAAAAGTTCGAGTCCAGTAGCAAATTTATTAAATGAGATGTGATCAGAAAACAAAATAAATCGTTAAAATGTGAAACAAAAGACACCTTATAGGGATTTCCATGAACTCTGAAGGATACAGTAACACTTATTATAATGAGGGGTGGGGGGAGGAAATCAAATGTCATTAATTGTACATATTCAATCATCAGTGTGACCCCTTTTTCTCTTGAGAAAAGTCTCAAATCTATTTGGCATTGATTCAATTAGTTTATGGATTATGTTTGAATGAATTTCTTCCCAAAAATTTTGTAATGAACTTCAAAGCATAGTCAGATTGCTCATATACATTTTAGTTCTCTCAGTCACAAATCTATTAACCTTTCGTTTATTCTGTAAAGCCAAAGTTTCAGTCAATCACCATAATAAATAAAGGAATATGAATAAATATTGTGATGTCCACGGGACTTGAACAGTCCCGCCAACGTAGAATGAGCCGAAACGATGGAGGCGGTTTATTTATTTATAACCCAAACATGGCGGTTCTAATCGCTCTACCGCAAACGGGACAAGGAAGGTGGCACGAGTCACTTTTAACTGAGTTGATGATGTTTATTTGTTTTTATTATTAACCAGAAATAACAAGACTCGGCAAGAAGAGGGATCCGGGGAGATTCGACGGGATGGTGTGGGATCGGGCGTGGGGAAAACACAGACAATTCCAATGAATATACAGATCTCAAACCTCTAAGGCGCCAAGTTCACACACACACACACACACACACACACACACACACACACACACACACACACACACACACACACACACACACACACACACACACACACACACACACACACACACACACACACACACACACACACACACAACGTAGCTATTTCTGGTGGTCAGGCTGGACCGTGGTGTGGACGCAACTGTCCCTGGATCGGCGTCGGACGAGCTGGCCTTGCTCTCGTCAGGGGGGCAGGAGAAACCGTGGTGCTGTCGACCTCCTGGTCTTGGCCAAAGTCCGCTCACAGCCGCCAGGGAACCAGTTCTGGCGCCAAATTGCGAGCAGGAGAGGGAGGCAGGTCCGCCCGCCGTTCGACCCCGTAGTGCGAGCCAGCAGAACCCCAGAGCCAACCAAGGTGAGGCACGAGGCTCAGCAAGGCTCCAAGACACGATCAAGAACACGATCGAATCAGCACAACAACAAGGACGCTCTCCGCGCAGCAGCCTCTACACCAAAAAAACACGATCTTTTTGGTTGTGATCTTCTTCCTCTTCCTTTTCGACCCCGAACAGAACCTTTTTATCCTCCTGTCCTCGTCACTTCCAATCGAGCCGTTTATTGGCCCACCGCCGTCGCCTTCTGCCAATCGTGATCACGGGGCGGAGCCATCCGCTGCACTGTCCTGTGACGTCACGGCCAGTCTCCAGAGAATACCAAAAGGGGTTTACGCAGACACACTTACCCTATCCCGTGTCCCTATCTAATTACGTGACAATTATCATTTCCCCCTTGAAGAAATGAACATTTACTCGACAACTTATCACCACTGAATTGCTACTTATTACATCGAGATCCTGGTAAACTCGAACAGCATGGCATACCTAATTAAACATCCCAATTACCCTTTGAATGCATACCCCCCCCCCTCAAACGTAACAATATGTTCAATAGTGTGTGTGTGTTTTTACATACATATATATATATATATATATATACACACATATACATATACATATACATACATATATATATATATATATATATATATATATATATATATATATATATATATATATATATATATATATATATATATATATATATATATATATATATACACACATATATGAAAAGTTAAGAAAATGTTGTCAATATGTTTGTCAGAGGTGGGAGAGGTTACCTCTCGAAGGAGGGAGGGATGTTAAGGACATGTAAGTTCCTAAGTTACCTCTCTGGGACTTGGATTTGGAGGTTGAAAATACCCCCTTCATAGGGGGTTCCAGAACCTCCAAGTATCTCTGGAACAAAAGAATACATTAAATAACAGGATGAAAATTTTTTTTCAGCATCACACATTAAAATTTTTAATTGCTAAATCTGCTAAAAAGGTGACTCCTGTTAATTTTTATGCTGTAAGAACAGAAAGCCATCACAGAGGGCAATGCACAATGATATATACTATATATATATATATATATATATATATATATATATATATATATATATATATATATATATATATATATATATACACATGAATAAATTAATGTGTGGGGCAAGTGTGAAAAATTTCTGACAACCCAGGACCTCATTGCTTAAGTGGCAACAGACAACTGAGCAATTGAGTCTTCCGGTTAATCTGAGAAATTTCTCACACTAACACTGCAAGCTTTACAACAGCCGACACCTTATGTGCCTACTCGGCAGACCCTAAGTGTGTGTGTGTGTGTGTGTGTGTGTGTGTGTGTGTGTGTGTGTGTGTGTGTGTGTGTGTGTGTGTGTGTGTGTGTGTGTGTGTGTGTGTGTGTGTGTGTGTGTGTGTGTGTGTGTGTGTGTGTGTGTGTGTGTGTGTGTGTGTTGGAGATAAATCTCACCGATAAATTTAATAAACAGGAATATATTCTTGTGTATTTGTTCATTCAAACCACCTTTGAATGCAACCTACCTGAAAAGGTCTGCTATTGCCAAGCATGGGTGAAGGACTCACCATAGTCTCCCATGGGACAATGTGAACATTCTGGTTGCATCCCCAAACCATGCCACTAGGTGAATCTTGGAGTCGTGGCACAATGGACAAATGAGTTTCCCTCGGACGGAGAAGACCGTAGCCTGAGCACAGGCACATGGTCCTCTTGTACACAAATGTACAAGAGATGCTCCAATAGGGGAAGGAGGACAGAGACAAAGTGGGATATAATGGTTTCTATTGGATCATTAAAACACCACAGACAACAAGGTTTCACATGATGGTATGTCAATGAACCTCCTTAACAGATGTGAAGCAGTGACAACACAAGCTTCCCATTGGCTGACGGTAGAATTGGCATAATGTCACGAGGGCTTGTAAAAACAGCTTTGCGATTGGTCGACTGATCAGGCCGACACCCTCCATCTTAGATATATCTGGGAGGAGGTCAAGAGGAAATTTGTTACTGACAAAGGCTAACAGAGGCATTGTTTACCCTGTGTTGCTGGTGAAAAGTTGAGCCTTTTTGTACAACTAGAGGTTGGAGTACTTATTATGGATTGTGGGAATATATGGATCAACCAAGCAATAAATACAATTGGCCTTCAAGCCAAGTAATATTTACACCTTCCTATCAAAAGACAATCTTTCCCTAAATTGTATCCAGCAGGGCCAAGCAAACGACAATGCATTTTAATTTCATAATCTTCCACAAAAATAAAGGCATGCAAGTTACTTAAAATGGCAGAACAAAAGCAGGGGAATATGTATTTAACACTCGACTGTCCTTTTCCATCAAAGGTCCTAATCAGATACTTCTCTGCCTGAATAAAACATCAAACAAACAAAAAAAACATTCAGCAATGCTCGCCATGGTAAACATATTTCAGTAGATCTAAACATGAAGGATCAATATTGAAGTACATCTGAGTGGGGACACACACACACTTGCACACTGACCTATTGAGACAGCCACTCTTATCCCAAAGGGAATGGTGCGCGTAATAACAACGAATCTTTCCACCATACTGTCTCAAAATACAAGTTGTGAATAGCAAAAATGAAATGTGGTCATTAGAAACTATCCCCGGTTCTGCTCGTCATGTGTGTGGGAGCATTTGGAAGCATTAATTAAAAAGTGTGACAAACCATTCATTGATGGATTAAAGCTAATATAATCTAAAATAGCAGCCATGCCAAGTTGGCCAGATTGTAATTTTCTCTCCATGCTCATTCACAACTGCATTCAATGAGAGCGATTGCGCATGAAGTTCACTTTATTCCTCAAAAACCAAGCAAAAAGTCAATTTTTTTTTTAGCACAACTGCAGCCGTCACACTTCACAAACATCCCGCTTATTAACTTTTGGATTTTCAATTATCACACTGCAACAAGATGATATTGTTATCAGAGAAGATGTCACATGAAACGACTGCGAAGTAATAATGAAATATTATGATTGCAAAATGCAAGTCCCTGGTTACCAATGAAATGCTCACAGCCTGCAGAGCATTTGCACAATCAATAGGAAATTACTTCATGCAGTGCACGAGTATGAATTTGGCCTCTCGTTTCCAAAAGTTGTGGATTCAAAGGAACTGAAAATAATTGGATGCAACCAGCAAACGGTCTATGTCCTGCTGCAACAGGGCCTGGTGCTCTCCCAGTGTAGACTGGTGCAAATGCCCTGCAGGCTGTAAGAAGCCTTTTTGTCTTACACTGTCTCTAATGTGATGTTGTACACCCGCTCTGATATTCCCCAGCTCAACCTGGAGCACTAGTTTATCGAGTAATGTAAATCAATCCTTGACAATCCTTTAAAGTCCAGGCTTGAGATTGACCTCCAACTGCTATTTTTTTTAAACTATCCTCGGTGGTGTAATCGTTTGAGCGTCAGCTTTAAGTCTGGGATGTCTGTGGTTCGAACCCTGGCCGAGCCATACCAAAGACTCAAAAAAACAAGGACAAATGTGTCCAAGAGCAGCGTCCTAAAGGTTTTGTCGGATAAACAAAACAAAACAAAACAACAAAAAAAACAACACCAACAACTTCCGATATTTCGTCACATGCCTTGATTAAGCCAATAGCGAGACCCATCATCGTGTATTTACGTATTCACGAAATTACAATATATGGGACATTTTCACAAAAGCGGGTAGGTAACGGTAAAGAACAAACTCAAAAATCAACTTTCTTTGATATTCTCGAAATAGTGCTTGAACCCCTTATAAGGCCTAGAAAAATGTTCAAATGATGTCAGCAATGCAGGATCACCATAAGGCCTCTGCACTGACTGGGCAATATATGCTTGATAAAAAAAATGATCGGACAGTCTTTACTGTTACCTGACCCGCTTTTGTGAAAATGTCCCATATTGAATGGAATAATCTTTAAACAGTAACGTGAACTTTTCGAAGCTTTAAAGCAAATGTCCGAATATATTTAAAAGTTCATGATAGACGCTCTCAAAAGACACCCTCAATGCGAGGATGTGTACAAGTGTTTAGTATTTAAGGAGATCTGGATCGTGTATATCAGTGGTTTTCAAACTTTTTTTAGTGGAGAACCAATTTCAGAACCTCTCTACATCGCACGACCCAAAAGATTCAAAACCCAATTCATAATATACAAGATAAGATTTCATATGACACAAGAACATTTACTGTTTACTTTATTCACCATCGTCATGTTTTCATAGACGAGTAAACGGAGAATAGCCGACAGTATCCAAATAGTACAGTTGAATGCTTCAGAAGTTTAGTCCGAATGACATTCAGATATATCAGTGAGAAGG
>NC_140963.1:40771568-40821568 GCF_056783735.1 Eptatretus burgeri | reverse complement strand
TGTTGGTGTTTCCCTTTCTTATGTTATGTCCTGATTTGTTCTGTGTAATCGCTCTTCCATGAGCCTATACCAAAAAACCACAAAAAACAATAATAACAATAATTAAACAATGATCCGATATTCGCGAACCCCGATATTCACGGCATTTTTCAGGAACGTATCCCTCACGAATAGCGGGGTCCGACAGTACTAGATAAAGAAGGGGTGGGGGTGGGGCACCAACAGCAGGGTTGAAGGATAAAATAGAGGGAGACTTGGACAAATAAGGGGTGTGGGGAGGGGGGGAGGGGTAAGGGAAGAGAGGATGCATGGGTTAGACAAGATGAATACATCCCTGAACAATCCATTTTTTCCTTTTTTTTTTTGAAATATGTCTAAGGCTCTTAATGGAGCTACCACTCACACATATGGACATACTTAACGAGACAATTAACACACAGCCTCTGAGCTTGGGGGAAGTGCTGCACTTCCCGGGATACTCTGGGTAAAAGCGACGTCAACAATTACGCCTCTTTTCTCACCGCACTCAGCGGGGCATTTCCGAAGAAAGAACTTCCTCCTCCTGATGGATGCCAACTCCTTTCATCCCCTTTAAAATGAATATTTGCTAAATATAGTGTTCCCATCTGAACCTATGGCTTATGATGGTGGAAACCAGGTTCAAACCCTGTACATCATGGATTTTGACCTTTTTTGCACTTTTTGTCTCATTACAGACACCAAAAGTGGAATAATACCTGACCTAGAAAAGCACTCCTTGATATCTTCTGGGAACAACAGGGAATACGTTTTTAATCCATTAAGTTGAAAGGAAAATAAAATAAATAGAAAGACCTAGTTATTCCAGAGTTAAATTTTCATAATTTTTTCTTAAGTTTCAATCCATTGTAATACAGTAAACCGTTAAATATCACAGGGGTTAATTTCCTGGAAAATGCTGCGATATTCAAAACCAATTTCCTTTGGGAATAAGGGGGTTAGGTTCCTGGGTTTTGATAAAACATAGAGGAAGGTTGGCGGAAGCCAAAAATAAGAAATAGAAGGCAGAGACTGCAGCCCCTCACAAGGACTTGTTTTGTGTGGTGTATTTTGAGGGGCAAATAAATGGAAGGATGCACCAAATAAAAGGTCGAAATGGTGAGAGTTGTAAATGTGTAAAGGTCAAAGGTCTGAAAAGTTGTAAAGGTCAAATGGTGAAAAGTTGTAAAGGTATAAAGGTCAGAAATGGTCTAGTGTCCAAAGGATGTAATTTAGGGAAATCTATAGGGAAAATCTATCCAAAGGATGTAATCTATAGGGAAAATGGTCTAAAGTGTCCAAAGGATGTAATTTAAGGTCTGTCAGGTCGGAATTGCTTGAAGCAGACAAAAGGGTCTTAAAACGTCTCAAAAGGGTTTAAAGGTCAAAGAGGTCTCCAGGGTATTAAAAGGTCTGAAAGGTGTGAAGGTCTAAAAAACTCTAGACTCTAGAGGGTAGAGAGGAGTCGAAGGGTCTTAAAGGGTTTTAGAGTTCTAAAGGGTCTTGGTGGTCCGAGAGTTTGAAAGGATCTTATAAGGTCTGAAGGATTTGAAGGGTCTTCAAGGGCGTTAGGGTTCTAAAGGGTCTTATAGGGTCTTAAAGGGTGTTATGGGTCTAAAGGCTCTAGAGAGTTTAGGGGTCTTAAAGGTTCTGAGGGGTCAAATGTAATTAATACACACTCACCTTCTGTGCAGACAAAGACAGACAGACAGACAAACAGACAAATAAACAAATGGACCCAAATGCAATACCCTCTCCTCTAGCGAGGGTAATAAAAACACCACAATTGAAACAAGTCAGAAAAAAACATTTTATAAAAATGAAAAAAAACCACGGAGGAATGGAATCACCAAAAAACAACGAAACAAAGTAGGAAGGAATGACACCACAATACAACACTACAATCCTTTTACGGGTTGCCATCACATCTTTTGACAACTTTGTTATAGGTGGCAACAGTAACAATTGTATGAACATGTCCCTGTGAGAGGTAGTTGTAGATTTGTAGTGAGAGTTGGTGTAATTGTGTCCTGTATTTTATTTGCTGTGGGAATGAGATGGGAAAATGTCAAAATACATCACAATGGGAATCTGTAAAAGCATTATGGTGTCATTCCTACCTTATTTGGTTGTTGTTTGGCGATTCCATCCCGACATGTTTTTTTCATTTTTATAAGATGTTTTTTGACTTGTTAACTCGTTTTTTTCTGAAAGCGACGTTGGCCATATTCTTCAAAAGTGTCAAACCAGGTCGTGCATTGTCATGCCAATGTGGCATCATCGTTTTGGTGGGCTTTTGTGGTGTATTAATTTTTAAATCTTATTAAAATAATAAAAAGTTATTATGATATGGGTGCAATACCCAAGAGGGAATGTCGCCTCCTTCCGTTGGAATCATTGGAAATGCTTCAGCCGTTATTGTGCTTGGCACGGACATTTATCAACAATTCTGAGGATAAACAAATTGGTGACTGCAATCTCTCGATCCAGTACTTTGGAACACCAATTTCAGCATTCCCTTTCCTTTCCTGGTGCTTTATTTGTCATTTTGCTTAAATATTTTGTAATGACTGTTGCTCATCTTTGAGAGGATATCTTTCAATGTTTGTTCCTTTGCACCTTTTTGTGTGATCTTGCTTTAATTTAGGATGTTACTTAATTTCATTAGGAGCTTGGAGCGATGCTCGTTTGTCATTTTCTTTGAAAGCTTTAAGTAAATTTCTAACAAGGCGAACCTCCCATCACTTCGCTGATGGGTGGCATGAAAAAACGCATTGTACTTGGCAAACATAATATTGCATATTTATCTGTGATCATCACTGGCAATGTAAAAATAAAAATGAAACAAATGAAAAGGGATATTTTATAATACGTAGTTGTCGCAGTTTGTGTGCTTCTTCTATGTACTGTTATTGCTTTGATAAATATGACTATTGATAATTTTGTGTGCTACTTCAGTGTCCTTCTAATCCAAAGGATTTCTGCTTTAGTAGAATAATAAAAGTTTCCGCTCGAACTGCTGCATGAAGAAACCATGAGCACCTTCTTTTTCAAAATTGGAGAGTCTGTTTAAATAAATTAATTATCATCTTTCGAACGGAATCATTTTTATTATCCTACGACAGTAGAAACCCTTTAGAATAAAGCACGACAGAAACTTGGCTCCTATAAGAACTCAGGAAACTCAGCCATCGATGAGATTGGCAAAATATCATAAAGAAATGATCATTTGATTATTCCCTGCAATTTTTTGGTGAAATACATCGCCCAGAGACACCACCGAGGAAGAGGGAGTGAAGACCCACCCTCCTTGGAATCGTCGAGGGGAAGAAACTCAGAGCGAACATATACTTTTAACAGCATGGTACGGTACTATACTGTGTATGCTTTCTACTTTTTCTTCTTCTTCTTCTTCTTCGGAAAGTGACAAACAAAACAAACAGAAACGCAGGAATTTTTTTTCCAAGTAAATCGATCATCAGATTTGCAACTATTTCAAGCAAGTACATTGATGATTACCTTTCGAATGATGCCATTTTTATTATTGCAAGACAGCGGGAACCCTTTACACTTTACAGTAAAGGGTGAAATAAGTAGTCGGCTCCTTTTATAAATAGATAAACACACAAATCACCAGCTGACGCAGGGAAGAGGTGCGAGTTCTGGGGGGGATTAGAAGGGAGGAGGCATGATATGAGGGAGGGTTGGGAGGATGGACCCAGTGTTGACCGACAACACCAGGTACCTTTGCTTGTCTATAATAATAAATGTGTGTATCCGTGTGTCCTCCATAACTCCAAAACCATGAAACCGAGCAGCCTGAAACTTTACATGCACACCAAGGGAGTGCATGAATGAAAATTTGGTGTTTGGGTTAATCAAAACACCCCTTTTGAAGAAACTTAACGGCCTTCATAGACATGCGCATCCACAGGCACACCACTCTCCATTGATAGGGTCTTAATTCACCATTTTTATTTGGCCTGTATACCGTGACTTAGAACAGGCCACATTGATTTCTTAATGATAGTTTGTTTCCCCCCCCCCCACCCACATCATCGAATGCCTCATCTGCATACCTAGGAATCGCTGGATACATTGCAATGCTTATAAACGCCAAGAGACACCAGCGTTTGTGGCTTTATTTCATTTCCGCACATGCCATAACCTCGAGAATCTCTTAAACTAAACCAAATTACAAAATTTAAGCTCCATAATTGAATTCTGACTGCTCAAAAAGTGTTCATTTGTCCAACTCAGATATAATTTGACATTTTTAGCATCTCCGGGAGGTGTTCAATATGACGGATCGGCAATCGCTAATCGCTTGCCAAGCCAGCTGTTCCTTATCAACCATTTCATTGGAATGCTTAAGTCACTTGGCAAGCACTCTACAATATTCACACAGTCACTGAATAATGTATATCAATCAACTTGAACAAAGTTCAGGAGCCTGTGTTTGGCCCTGAGTTGCTCTGCAGTGAATTGGGTGGTGGCTGGCTCGCTGAAAATGGGCAATTATATTTTACACCACATTTCCCCTTTCAGTACGATCTTTCATTACACGACTCATCATGTTGGCACAGAAAAATTCTCGTCGTCGGATCCGGATCGGAATCTTCACCAAAATCTAATCATTTTGTCCTTGTCACAGACCCAACCGACCCACAAAATTTCATCCGGATCCGTCTACAACTTTTTAAGATATCCGGCACACAAACAAACAAAAAGACAGACAGAGAGACAGAGAGGGGTGAAAACTTAACCTCCTTCCACCTTCGGTGGCAGAGGAAATAAAACGTTTTGTTTTTAAAAGTTTATTCAACCGTCTCATTGGAGTGCTTGGTTAAGCCACTCGGCAGGCGCTCTTCAAGTTTCGATGGCGATACTGCAGTTCGATACCGGAGTTAGGAACGCAAAATAAATTACATGATTATCATGAGTAAAAAATGTTTTCAGTTGTTACGAAGCAAAGAATCGCCACATCATGGCAGGATAGACGAGAGGTGCGCACGCTCGCTTTAAGCTGTCTACCCTGGGTTTGAATTCCGACGCAGCTATAAACCATCATCCCGGTGTTTAATATGCAGTGATTCATCAATGTGTGTGCCGTCTCTCAGATGGACGATAAACTGGGCGTCACATCTGCCGGAACCCCTCCCCCTCCGCACTCTCCCCTCCCCTTTCTCCCCATCTGCCTCTCCACCCGATCCCTCTCCTCTTCCTCCCACCCCTGTCCCCGTTTCCCCACCCCTCTCCCGATGTTAAGGGCACTGTCAAGGACTGACAGTTTAGTTTTGAATTTAAAACTGTTTCCCTTCGGGGAGCAGGTACGAATCACATTAGGAAGGAGCTGACCGGAGGGGTGCAAAGGTTGATGCATGTCCGAGCGAGCATGCATGCATGCAGGCAGGCTTTTGCCAGGTCGACGTTCTCTTTGCCAGGTTCTTAATGCTCCCGCCTGGTTTATATAGAACCCGACGGTGAAAAAGAAAATGTTGCTGTTTGGGCGTTTCATCACCCTTCCCTTCGCCTCCCCTCACGCCACCTTCCCTTCCCCTCACGCTTACCTTCCCCACTTCCAGGAGTGTATAGTGACATTTGGTGATGCGGCGCTTTACCCACTCCGCCCCTTTCCTTACTCTCCCCCCCCCCCACCATTCGTAGCTCCCGCACCGCACCCCTCCCTCCCCTCTTAATATTCCCATGAGTGAAGCGGAAGGTTATGTCTGCTAGTTTGGAAGAAAGTAAACAACAAAATGGAAGATACTCATTATTTCAAGCTCATAATATATATATATATATATATATATATATATATATATATATATATATATATATATATATATATATATATATATATATATATATATATATATCTCTGCCTCTCATATTTTCAAACTTCGTGTCACAATTAAAAATGCTTCATATCCCTTTGCGGTCATTTCTAAATGTCTTTGCCCCATCCTGCTTCTCACTTCTTCCTCCATCAAAACTTTGTTTTATTCCAGGACAGCTTGCAAACCCTCGGGTCATCCCCGCTTATCAACTTTACTTCCCTCATTAACCATCCTCAACCCACCCATTTTCTTGCGGGTTAATGGGTTTTTTCCCTCCTCACTCATCCACCTTTCATTTATTTCTTACATCACTCTTTCAGCCATGATTTCCCCTTCCATCGTCATTGTCCTGCATACGATGAGGAGTCTTTACCCGCTACAATGATTCCCATCTTGTGGAGTTGGCTGGAGAGCGTTTTTGGCCCAAATATTTAACGAACTGGCTGGCCTGGCATGATGTTTGACCAAGCAGGTATTCGTAATTTGTTCAGGGTGCTGGTGATAGCTCGCCTATTCTTCATGAAGGATATGATGGAATCTTTAATGTCCACCAACTAATGCTGGCAGATAAAATGTCCAATTAAATGTCCATTCGAGGGACGGTGCACACATTGATGAACCACTGTCTGCGAAACACCAGGATCACAGTTTATACTTGGGTCGAGATTCAAACTCAGGTGACACAGCTCAAAAAGTGAGTGTGTATTGCTCTGGGCCATCCTGCCAGCCCTCACAAACTTTTTTTTTTAATACATAGTCAAGGCTCGTAGAAGAGGTCATACAGTGAACGGATCAGGACATAACAGACAACGACAGGATGCAAAACACACATACATGGGGTGGACAAATGGATACAGAAGGAAACTCAAAGGAGGGAAAACTGGAAAATTTGAAGGAGGGATTTGGGTGGGGTTAACAAGGGTAGAAAAGATCATGGTTTAGGATTGGGGATGATCTGAGATGGTGATGAACAGCCATCTTGAAAAAGTGGAGAGAAGAATGAGGTTGAGGAGTATGTGGAAGTAGATTCCACAGACAGGTAGAAAGAGGAATAAATGTGTGGAGGTGAGCAGCGATTGTGGAATTAGGTAGTTTCACCAGAAGTGGGTTGATGGTGGACCTTGTGAGCCCTGCCGACACCTGGAGGTGTGGACAAAGCATGGAAAGAGCAGAGGGTGAATGACCAGAAATGAGTCGGTGGAAGACAGAGAGCCCACTGACCTGTCTGCAATGGTGAATTGATAGGCCCATAGACTCAGCTTCATCACAGGAAATTCCAAAGGCCTCGTATCCACAGTGTCAAGCTGAGCAAGATGTGAGGCAGGGGAGCCAGCCCAGAGGGGAGAATAGAACTCCATCAAGCTGCAGATGAAGACCTTGAAGGTGGATATGAGTTCAGATGTGCCATGAAAGGACTTTGTACAACAGAGGATGCCCAGTCAGTGGCTGACTTTGGAGGCCAATTTTGAATTGTGGTTTGCCAATAACGATCATGGCTGTTAGTGAGACTCAGGAGTTTCAATGACAGAACTTCCCCAAGAGGATTGTCAAGAAAGTAGACAGGAGGGTTTGCCAGATGGTCCTTTCGGAGAGAGATAGTTAGAGTGCGAGATATTCTCATGTCATGCAACGTAGACACGTTCCTTTGGGGATATATATCGCATCAACTATCATTATTAATCACAAAGGCCTGGTGTTGGCCTAACAGTTAAGGTGCTTGGCTTAAGATCCTAGGGTGTTGCGTTCAAGCCCCTGTGCGTCAGGCCATTGAATTAACAGAAGGTATGGTTGACTCAGCCCGTCATCCTTCCAAGGTCGACAAAAGGAGTACCAGCGTGCTGGTAACCGGCATTGCATCAGCAGCACAGCTGTGCTCCCAGAAAATGATTGCAGCCAAATAAATAATCACAACATGTAACTTTTATGAATTCAATGAGAAAGCAGTATGAAACAAAAAGAGATCAACATCATTTTTAAACCACCTGCAGCGCAGCAGGTCATGGAAAGAAAAGTTAAGAAACATCGCATCGCCTGCATTTTGGACAACAATACTGACACAAGAGTCGTAGCAATAACAATTAACACCATAGTATGAGCACCCAAAAAAAAAACACTGAAATTAGATTCTGGCTGCTTTAATATCCCCATAATAGTCCACTAGTGGAAGTAAAACGATTCGGAAACAAATATTGCCACGGTGAGCCAGTGAGCACAAACGTCCTTGAAAGCCTTTGGGATGTGCATACACACTGGGATGCGATTGAAGCAGCAAGAACCCCCGTGGTACGCAGCAGCTGAAGCCATTGGCAACAGCCCTCCCATTTATTCTCCTTTCACCTCAAACAACACAAAGTTTAACGGCTTGCAAAATCTTGGGAGAGAGCAGACATCGTTTCTACACATTTCCCCCGATCTTCCACCGAAACCCCAATCCTTCTGAGATTGTGAATACCCACTCTCCCCACCCCAACAGTCTTTCATTTCTGAAGGCCATCTCATGGTTATATCCTGATAGATGACAAAAAAATTACTACAATACAAATGTCGTGATCATCTCGTGATATTGTTTTGTGGAACACACCAATCAAGCACACGCACGCACAGTTTTTCTATTTTATTCCTCACAAATCCATTCCTCAACTATCATAATCTTGTATTGAACAGTAATAGTTCCTGCTAAAGTATGCAATAATATATAAATAAAAACAATGGCACCCGCAGGGTGACCCGTATCTTGCCAAAAGGTGACCACGTGTGACTTCTTTAAGGTCACACTGAGGTGAACAGAGCTGCTATCCACCAGGAGCGACTCCTTGAGGAATATCTGCCGACGAGAGATTCCGATGAGAATCGTTCTACAGAGTAACCATGAAAAATATGCGTTTGCCTCATAACGTCACCAAATGACGTCATAATGTCTCAAGCTTGACATATCTAGAAAGCACTCAGAGGTGTTCAATTTGAGCTACGACACGATATGGTTCCTAAAACTTGAAAATTTGACCTTGGGGTCAAATATGTTTGACCTCAGGCGCTAACCATGAAGGTCAAGGCCAATCACCACCAAAAATTAATCAGCTGAGCGCCAGACCATGAACTATATTCCCATGAAGTTTGAAGACGATCCGATCAAAATTACTCAAAAAAAATAAGGGTTTCGTCGACTCCTCTGATTTGCGACAAAGTGACCTTGACCTTCAAAATTTTATGCGCTGAAAGGGACCTCTATAGGCCTCCGATATGCGAAGTTACAAAAATTTCCAATGATAACTGCGCTCTGCAGAGTGATTTATACGTGATTACAGATAAAAAAATAAAATAAAATAAAATAAAATTAAAAAAACATATGAAGGTCAAGGCCAATCGCCACCAAAAATTAATCAGCTGAGCGCCAGACCATGAACTATATTCCCATGAAGTTTGAAGACGATCCGATCAAAATTACTCAAAAAATAAGGGTTTCGTCGACTCCCCTGATTTGCAACAAAGTGACCTTGACCTTTGACCTTGACCTTCAAAATTTTGTGCACTGAAAGGGTCCTCTATAGGCCTCTGATATGCGAAGTTACAAAAATTTCCAATGATAACCTTGCTCTGCAGAATTTTTTTATATGTGATTACAGACAAACAAAAAATAAATAAATAAATAAATAAATAAATAAATACAACCATACAAGCTGACGAACATATCTTGGAAAAACTTCGTTTTGGCAAGATAATTATGTTGTAAAAGATCCCAATTCCATAATGCACTGTGTGTGGGACTAGTTTTTTGTACTGTGTGTGGGACGAGTGACAAACTCCCTACATCAGTGCCCTCCCCCAGGTAATCTTCACATCATGGTTTCCCGATAACAGCGCTCCAGGCTCCCCCAACCAAACTTTACATCTATCCTTGCAGTTGACATCAAATTATTCCTTTTCTCAAATGGACTGATCTCAGATCATCGGTTCAGTTTCAAACCCGGTCATCCTACCTTGTACATGCTGCTTTTACTCTCTCAACAACGGATGGAATGGCAGACATAAGATCAGGGAACGTCTTTCTGGACACATCGTGAGCATCTCAGTCTGGCAGCCCACCTCGATCTCCAAACTCTCTCTCTCTCTCTCTCTGCTTACGGCATCCAAGGCCAGCCAACTCCACTCATGACTTACTGACATCCTCTACTGTCCTAGACAATGTGTGGCTCTCAAATTGATGCTCTCATCTCCTCTCCCCATCAAGGCTGGAGTGCCCCAATGCAGTGTTCTAATCAAATTCCTTCATCCTAGTCTTCATCAACGATCCCTCTGACTTCCTGCAAAATCCTCTTTTCTTTGCTGACGACTCCATCCTCTGTCATAACATCCCCCATCCTTCACATAGGTAGGCAGCAGCCTCTTCCCTCTCTGCAGACCTTGATAGAATCAGGAGTTGGTAAACACTTGGAATATCTTTCAACCCCGGCAAATGCCACACGCTCATCCTGTTTCACCAAAAGGACCTTTTTGCAAACCCTCCCATCTACTTCCTAAACAATACACTTAAAGGAGGTCAAGTCACTCATACTTTTGGGCATCACAATCAGTCATGATCTTTCTTTGACAGACAATATTCCCAAGTTGGCTTCCAAGGACAACGGCATACTGGGCATCTTTCATCGTGCAAGGTCTTTCCTTGTCCAGTCTGAAATTTTGACAACCTACAAGGCCTTCATTCGCAGCCTGAAGGAATACTTCTCTCCCCTTTGGGCTAACGCCCCTGCCTCACACCTTGCCCTTTTTGATGCAATGAAAAGGAAGGCCGTCAAAATCATTGGGATGAAGCCGAGTGTCTTGGCCTGTGATTCTCACATTGCAGACAGATTGGTGGCTTCTCTGCATTCTATCAGCTCCATTTTGGTCCAGTACCCTCTGCCTTCTTTTGGCTTTGTGCCTCCCTGGTTTATTCAGGATGCACATGGTCTGCCAGTAACCCTCGTCTTGTTAAACACCAAAAATTCCAGACTCACTGTTCACCTCGTCTTATCTGTCATACGTGGAACCAACATCCCCAGTCTGTTCAATCCAATTGTTCCCTCCAAGGCTTGTATGCAGCTGTTTACCACTACCTCAGGTAATCTCCCATCCATACTCATGATTTCTTCTACCCCAAATGACCCCATTCCCAAGCACTCCCCCTTTCCAGGTTATTGTGATTTTACCTCTTTCCCTGACCTCTTTTCACTTGTTAGTCGTTTTGTTACTTTTCTGTTTCATCCCCATCTTCCCCTTCCTCTTGATGTTTTTCATTCATTTTGTTTGCAGCCTGTTCACCCCATATATCCTTCTCCTCCTCCCTCCCTTTTACTCTCCTGTTGGTGTTTCCCCCTTTCCATCCTGCAACCTTCCTTTCTGCCATACAGCTTTTCCACAAGCCTTGGTCACATGTACAAAAAATAAAATCCTATACTTACTCGCTAACCTCAAACCAGAGTTTGTGTCAAAGCCACCCAATGCTCGCCTGTTTATACATTTATCGTTTTAAAAAGACGAGTCTAATAATTAATATTTTTTTTAAAAGCATTGCAGTGAAGTCTGATCCAAATAATTTTAAAGCAATATATTGTTGTGGTTACCAGATTCGCAAACCACCATTCAGGTCCCTTAGGTGAGGTATCTCGGTAAGTGCATGTGTAGTTAGGCCCAAACCCGTTGTCTAGTGGGAATACATGTCATTTATACGTGCTGCGACTCTTCAGGATAGCCGTTTTTCTTTTACTATCTTTATTTTGGACCAATCGCCACCATCACAACCACAACATCAACCACCGACCACAACCACCGCTTCACCACAACCGCCACGACCTTTACCGTCACAACTCGCCACCATCGCATCGCCGTCGTCTCGCGCCACTCATGGGCACCGATGCTGGACTCGTGTAGGGCGCACGTTGAACAGCGTGTACAAAATCACGGATTTTCTGCTTCAAAAACGGATCCAAAACGACACACGCCCACTTTTTGCCGTCCAATCGGTGAGCGAGGGGCGAATTGGCCCCGCCCCCAGGGCGATCGATATATGCAAATTTGTGGATCAAAAAGCCTTCACGCCCACTTTTTGTCGGGCCAATGGGGAGCGAGTTGAAAGGTCAAAGGGAGGGGGTCAAAGGCGAAGTTACGGGGGGATAAAAGGACGGTGTTCGTCAGTCAAACGAGTCGTAAAAGTCGGAACGAGGGAGTCAGCAGAACGAGAACCAGTAGTAAAGGTCGGAACGAGTCGTAAAAGTCGGAACGAGGGAGTCGGCAGAACGGGAACGAGAGAGTCAGCAGAACGGGAGTCGGAGTCACAAACGAGTAGTAAAGGTCGGAACGAGGCGAAGGAGTCGGAACAGAGAGTCAAGACTTCGCGGGCGGTGGAGCTGCTCGTCGTGTGCGTTGAAGTCGGAACGGAGGGGACGAGCTGTGGAGAGGCGGCGAGGGCGGACGAGGGGTGCTCGCGTCGTGCAGGGAGCTGCACCCCTGGGAGGCCGGCAGCGCGACCTGGCCGAGGTGGAGACGCTCGTCGCGCACATAATAAAGATCCTCTATACCCCGAGCATCAGCAACCCCCTCCTGTTTCTCCCCGCGCTGAGATAGTGCGACCAAGGGGGCCCCGTTCCCACCCCCCTGCCAGGCACTGTCCACGAGGCCCGCGGGTTGCGGGGCCATCGCCGCTCCGCGTCTCATCACCAGACGGGTAGGCCCGACCTGGTCTCGGCCCCAGGCCTACCTCATTCTTGAGGTATTTCTTTTCCTTGGTTTTGGGTATGTGTTGTCGGCGCCGTCTGTGAAGTAGAATTGTATAAGTGTTGCCGTGTGCTCGGTAGTCGGAATTAGCTCTGCACTGTGTTTTCACTTTTATGTTTGCTTTTTGTGTAAATGGAATTGTGTTTTCTTTTTTTGTGTGCATTTGGTGGAATTGTATTTGTGTGCTTCCCGTGTGCCGAGAATAAATGTGCTTTATTGTTGAACTGTTCTCCCGCTTCGCTTCGTCTTTTTCCCCATTGAACCCCCATCTTGCTTCACGTAAAGGGTTGGTAGTGGACTGAGTACGCCCGATAATTAATCGAACCGTCGAGGTCGACGATAACACCGCTCGGTTATTCTGATAGTACGGAACGGGTCGCTTAAGTGGCCCGTGTCCGAAGTCGACCTGCGGCGAGGTGCGATCGCCCGGTCTACCCTCCGCGTGGGTACTTAGGTAGTTCCGAATTTGGCGAGCAACCTATCCCACGCGGGGCTGATTGGCTCGATCGCGGTGAGACCGAAAGGTCCACCCGTGACTGGTTCCCGGCGTTAGTCCGAGAGGGTCACGACTGGATTGTCCGTCCGGTGGGCGACGTGCCGCGATTCGAGTTACGTGGCCGTCGCACGCCGGCGGGCGCGAAAACCGCAACACTGGTGTCAGGAGTGGGATGCAAATTCATCGCCCTCCTCGCGGCACTGGTATTGGAGAGCGGGACAACAGGCTCTCCTGTCTCCAGCGAAATTCACGGGAATCGGTCCAGGGGTGAGAGAAGCGACCCCCCGATTCCCTCAAATTACGAGCGAGCAAATTAACCCTTCACGAGAAGCAAGATGGCGTCTCAAGGCGAGCGGGAGCCGGGGGTATTAGAAATGTATATGTGTAATAATGTAGAGTCCATGGTCCAGGATGGAATCCCCGAGCAGGAAATGTTGATTGTGCAGGAACACGGACTCGCCCAACTGAACCCAAGGCCCGAGGTGGGTGCGGCAGCGGCCGCGGTGTATGACACCTCCCCCCTCTCCACCAAGACCCTTCCCCAACCCTTGCCGAAACGGCTCAGCTGAGTGCATCCAACATGGCCCAGCCATGCGCCATGCTGGCGGCAATGAACAAACAAATGAATGAAGTGAAAACGACGATGGATACAAATACAAATGAAATAAAAACGAAATGAAAGGCATGAACGAAAAGATGGATGCGAATACACAAAAAATGGATGAAAAGATGGATACAAATACAAATGAAGTGAAAACGACGATGGATGCGAATACACAGCAAATAAACGGAATGGGCAAGCAAATGAAAAAAGAAATGAAAGAGCTACGGGGTGAGACGCAGAACATGGGCCGATGCCTGCAGGCGGGCATGAAGGCCGTGACCAGGGAGATAAAAATGGCGACTCCACGTGTGGGAGCAAACGAGCTGGGTGGGGGTGCAACGGCTGACAGGCCCGCGGTGGAGGCGGGTGAAAAAATAATTCGTGGAACGTGTTGGGCGAGGGTCGTGACGATGACCGAAAGGGAAAAATTAAATGGGGAGACCAAAACGTGTGAGACGCAGACACGAGGTGACGACAACAGAAATAATAGTTGAGACAAGGGAGGTAAAGGGGTGAAGAGTTGGCAGAGACACGGGAGATGGGAACGATAGAGGGAAGACTACACGATGAAGACGGGGTAAGTGACGCGCACGCACACACGGAGGTAGTGGAGGACAATGGGGGTGAGGCTCGCGGAGCGTGTAGGGACCCGGTGTGAGCAGCTGGATGGCCTCCTCCAGGAACGAGGGGAGGGAGTCTGCCCTTGGAGGCGCAGTCACGACCAGGTGAGTTCGGTCGTGCTTTGCGAGGTTGAGGGGACGAGTGCTGTGGACAGGTGCTTGGAGAGCTTGGGGGGTATAGAGGCCCCGGAGACCCTTGTGGGGACACGAATCCCCAGTGTGGTTGTCCCTGTGTGTGTGGTGCAAGGCGTGAGTGCGTCCCCGTGTGTGGAAGCGACCCCGTGTGTGAGTGGTGTGGTGGCGATGGTGCTGGAGTGCGTGCTTCCCAGCACGCCGTGTTTGGATGAGGCACCGTGTGTGGATGAGGAACCGTGTGTGGAAGAGGCCGTGTGTGTGAGTGAAACGGCCAGTATGAGTGAGGCACGGTGTGTGGATGAGGCACCGCGGTTGAGTGCCCCCGCGTGTATGAGTGAGGGACGTTGTGTGGAAGAGACCGCGTGTGTGAGTGTCGCCGTGTGTATGAGTGAGGTACCGCGGGTGAGTGCCCCCGCGTGTATGAGTGAGGCACGGTGTGTGGATGAGGCACAGCGGTTGAGTGCCCTCGCGTGTGTGGGCGAGGCACCGCGGGTGAGTGCCCCCGCGCGAGTGAATGGAGCACCACGTGTGAGTAGTATGGTTTGTGTGAGTAGTGAGGCACGCGTGAGTGAACGGCCGTGTGCAAGGTCGCTGTGTGCCAGGGAGACCGTGTGTGTGAGAGAGCGGTATGAGAGGGAGATGTCGGTTGGCATGCGGGAGCACGCAGCCGCGTCTCCCCGTGTGAATGTGATGGTGTGGACTGTGTGCGTCGGGACACGCAGGTATGCGTGTGTGGAATGGAGACGGAGACGGCGACAGAGGAGAGAAAGCCGGGTAGCGGCTGTAGCTGTTTCGAGGACCGGGCCGGGTTCACTCCAGCAGTGAGCACGCGGTTCGTGCTGTGCAACGCACGAGACCGCCACGTGCTCGCTTGCGAGAGTGAAGTCCCGGTCCGGAAACGCACGCGGTGGATTTGCCGATCCCGCGGACGGACAAAGTTAGGCAGGTAAATGGATTTGGACCGGACGGGTTCTCCACGCGATCGTGTGTGTTAAGCTCCAACGGGCAAAGCACATGTGTTCGCGTGGGGAACCCCTCGAGACGTGTGGCTTGTGTTTTTTTTTTTATGCGCACGGTGACGTCATGGCTGCACGTGGGGTTGGAATCCGGCAGGAGGGGGTATCTCTGCCGGAT
Organism: Eptatretus burgeri; assembly: GCF_056783735.1. Classification (NCBI taxonomy): domain Eukaryota; kingdom Metazoa; phylum Chordata; class Myxini; order Myxiniformes; family Myxinidae; genus Eptatretus; species Eptatretus burgeri. The sequence goes on along the minus strand of NC_140963.1, from coordinate 40,805,971 downwards.
GGTCCCGTCCAAGGAGGGACGAGGAACACGTGCAGCTGCATGACGTCACGGGCAGGTGTAAAGTGCGCGAGCTCTGAGTTGCCGCGCAGGTGCTGCGCATGTAAAGAGAAAAAAAAAAGGGAAAACAGCAAGCCTCACTTTCGGGTGTACAGGATTCCTGGGCAAGGGGTGAAAGACCCCCTTACCTGGGCACAGGATGAAAACTAGTTAGGGGGAAGGGTTAGCTTCGCTAGACCGACTTCATGGGGCAGGGGTAAGTCCTCATGGAGTCCGTGGAATGGATTAGTTAGAGGGATTGTAGCCAGATTTAGGATGGGAAAATGGGAAATAAAAGGGATTATTTGAGACAGAGACAGACTTATGAATGTGTAGAGGGGACGTAGCTTAGCTACGTAGTGTTAAAAGGAACGTGCTGTAGTTTAAGGGACGACGTGGGAGCACGAGTTAGTTAGGGGAGGCAGATAGAAGGATGGCAGAGTTCAGCGGTGTGTGTGTTGAAGAGTTGAGAGGTGAGTACATGATGAGTGAGTGAGGCCAGCGGGTCTGTGTGTGTGGAGTGAATGGGGAATGCATGGTGCGATGAGTGATTGGGGGGAGGAGTGACTCCCGCCCAAGGGACCCCGGGGTCAGAGTAAAGTGAGTTAGCTGGGTTAATCAAATTGAAAAATGGAGGTTGTTTTGTTGTTGGTGGGAAAGTAGGCTCGAGACCCATTTGGAGGGGTGCAGGAGCCCTGTTGACGGGCTTGGGAGCGTGGCTGCGAAAGGTGAGTATCGCTGAGTGGGTACCCCGGGCACCAGGCTAGTCGGCCGCGGTAGGCCATGGGCCCATGGGGGGCCGGGATAGAGTGGTGGGCACGGGTGCGCCTGCTTGGTGCGGGGGCCCGGGGCGCCATTAGCCGCGTGGGCAGTGCAGTGGGCACGGGTGACCCTCGGAAAGGGGCCCGGGAGGCCGGCCTGCCACGTGTGCGTTTCAGGGGAGGTGCCATGGGGGGCACTCCCCGGTGTTAGGGAGCTGGTAGGCGCGGAGGCAGTGTAGTGCCCGGGGGTGCCATAGCGGGAGAATCGGCAGAGGGTCGTGCCTGCCAAAGGGAGCCACGTGTCCCAGCCAGGAGACCGTGTGAGGGCACGGAGAGAAAATTGGGGGGCGAGGCCCGAAATTGTAAGGACACCAACACAGGCGACGGGAATCTGGGTTGTTAGAACCAATAGTTTAAGCGAGAGGCGCTTGTTGAAAGCCCCGGGGTAGTTTAACAGTTAAATGGTTAGGATAGATTAGGAGATGCACCCCTCCGCACCATCCATCCCCTCGCTGTCGTTGTGGGCCGCTGGACCCACTTGGTGTTAAGATCGCCGAACTCTGGGGAGGCCATTCTGAGGCTTCGTTGGGCCTCTGCACAGGACGTTAGCTCTCCCTTGTTCCCCTCCGGGAAGGGAACGTAGGGGTTGGGAGTAGGCTAGGTGACAGGATAGGTTAGCCGAACAAGGACGATAAAGGGGGTTAGGGGACGATTTATAGTGGGGGAGTAAAAATAAAAAACAACAAAAAAATAAGTTGGGGCTAAATTGGGGTTTGACAAATTAAGGGAGTGGGTATGTACAGTGACAGGCAAAGGCGATAGGTTGGGAGGGAGACAGGTAGGTAGGTCCGAGCCCGCCTTCAAGTGGCCAGCACCACCGCACTCCCTCCACCAACCTCCATTGAACGGCAAAGGCTGGCCAATTTCATCGGCTGGCCGTGTTTTGCTTCAAGGCGGAGGCCGGCCAACTTCATCGGCAGCTGTGTGCTGCAAGGCCTGTGCCGGCCAGTTCATCTGCTGGCTGATATTCTTCGAGGCCTGTGCCGGCCAGTTCGTCTGCCGGCTGTGTGTTTGCCTGCAGCGGCCTTCTTCTGCGGGCTGTGTTTGCCTGCTCACCTTTGCCATGCCATGCCCACTGCCCACGTTCACCAGCCCCGTTCAATTTTGCTTTGCCCCCCCCTGTTCATTTCCATGTGCGCCAGGATCAAGGCAACAGTTTGCAAGCTGCGAGAACTGCCCTGTTGGCAGCTACAACACGGGCCTGCAGTGGCGGCCCGTGCACCGTGTTTGCGTCCATCCATTCATCCATCCATTCGTTGTGCTCATTGCGTGTGCCACTTGAGCTGGCACGGGGACTGCGTTGTGCAGCCCATGCACCGTTGTGGTTCACTGCATTCAGTTCAAACCGTTCATGCATCCATTCGTTGTGCTCATGGCGTGTGCCACTTGAGCTGGCACGGAGACTGCGCCAGCAGCCCAAGCACCGTTGTGGTTCACTGAGTTCAGTTCAAAAGGGAAGGCCTTGGACTGCGTGTGAGCAGCCAGCCACGTTCCCTGTCACCTGCATTGTTTGAGCCAGAGACTGCATGCGGGCAGCCTGGCTCCCTGCTAACTGCTTTTCTTTTGCAGAGTTCAGTGATCCTGGGCCATGGTTTAGTGTAAAATTTGTAAGTTAAGGTTAAGATGTACTGTAAATATGAGTGCGCCCCCGGCATGTCTGTCTAGCGCCGGCAATTTTATTTAAGTCGTCCGTGTGAGTGAGTTTGTTTAGATAGTTACGCAGCCCTCAGGTTATTTATTTTGGGGACACGAATACCATGAATGTCGCACTCAGGGATCCGTAGGTAAAATGTACTAGGGGAAAACTACACATGATGGCACACGAAAATTTGACGACTCGGGACGAGTCTGTAAAAGGGAAGGGGGTAGTGTTGTGGTTACCAGATTCGCAAACCACCATTCAGGTCCCTTAGGTGAGGTATCTCGGTAAGTGCATGTGTAGTTAGGCCCAAACCCGTTGTCTAGTGGGAATACATGTCATTTATACGTGCTGCGACTCTTCAGGATAGCCGTTTTTCTTTTACTATCTTTATTTTGGACCAATCGCCACCATCACAACCACAACATCAACCACCGACCACAACCACCGCTTCACCACAACCGCCACGACCTTTACCGTCACAACTCGCCACCATCGCATCGCCGTCGTCTCGCGCCACTCATGGGCACCGATGCTGGACTCGTGTAGGGCGCACGTTGAACAGCGTGTACAAAATCACGGATTTTCTGCTTCAAAAACGGATCCAAAACGACACACGCCCACTTTTTGCCGTCCAATCGGTGAGCGAGGGGCGAATTGGCCCCGCCCCAGGGCGATCGATATATGCAAATTTGTGGATCAAAAAGCCTTCACGCCCACTTTTTGTCGGGCCAATGGGGAGCGAGTTGAAAGGTCAAAGGGAGGGGTCAAAGGCGAAGTTACGGGGGGATAAAAGGACGGTGTTCGTCAGTCAAACGAGTCGTAAAAGTCGGAACGAGGGAGTCAGCAGAACGAGAACCAGTAGTAAAGGTCGGAACGAGTCGTAAAAGTCGGAACGAGGGAGTCGGCAGAACGGGAACGAGAGAGTCAGCAGAACGGGAGTCGGAGTCACAAACGAGTAGTAAAGGTCGGAACGAGGCGAAGGAGTCGGAACAGAGAGTCAAGACTTCGCGGGCGGTGGAGCTGCTCGTCGTGTGCGTTGAAGTCGGAACGGAGGGGACGAGCTGTGGAGAGGCGGCGAGGGCGGACGAGGGGGTGCTCGCGTCGTGCAGGGAGCTGCACCCCTGGGAGGCCGGCAGCGCGACCTGGCCGAGGTGGAGACGCTCGTCGCGCACATAATAAAGATCCTCTATACCCCGAGCATCAGCAACCCCCTCCTGTTTCCCCCCGCGCTGAGATAGTGCGACCAAGGGGGCCCCGTTCCCACCCCCCTGCCAGGCACTGTCCACGAGGCCCGCGGGTTGCGGCCATCGCCGCTCCGCGTCTCATCACCAGACGGGTAGGCCCGACCTGGTCTCGCCCCAGGCCTACCTCATTCTTGAGGGTATTTCTTTTCCTTGGTTTTGGGTATGTGTTGTCGGCGCCGTCCTGTGAAGTAGAATTGTATAAGTGTTGCCGTGTGCTCGGTAGTCGGAATTAGCTCTGCACTGTGTTTTCACTTTTATGTTTGCTTTTGTGTAAATGGAATTGTGTTTTTCTTTTTTTGTGCATTTGGTGGAATTGTATTTGTGTGCTTCCCGTGTGCCGAGAATAAATGTGCTTTATTGTTGAACTGTTCTCCCGCTTCGCTTCGTCTTTTTCCCCATTGAACCCCCATCTTGCTTCACGTAAAGGGTTGGTAGTGGGCTGAGTACGCCCGATAATTAATCGAACCGTCGAGGTCGACGATAACACCGCTCGGTTATTCTGATAGTACGGAACGGGTCGCTTAAGTGGCCCGTGTCCGAAGTCGACCTGCGGCGAGGTGCGATCGCCCGGTCTACCCTCCGCGTGGGTACTTAGGTAGTTCGAATTTGGCGAGCAACCCTATCCCACGCGGGGGCTGATTGGCTCGATCGCGGTGAGACCGAAAGGTCCACCCGTGACTGGTTCCCGGCGTTAGTCCGAGAGGGTCACGACTGGATTGTCCGTCCGGTGGGCGACGTGCCGCGATTCGAGTTACGTGGCCGTCGCACGCCGGCGGGCGCGAAAACCGCAACAATATGTACAGTAATCCCCCGTTTCTCGTTGGGGTTACATTCCAAACCTCCCTGCGCTAAGTGAAAATCCGCGATGAATGGACGCCTCCCCCCCCCCCCCAAAAAAAAATCGACTCGTCTGGTCTGGTCTGGTCGGTTTGGGAGTGATTGGGTTTGAGGTGCCTGTGATCGACTAGTCTGGTCTGGTCGGTTTGGCAGTGATTGGGTTTGAGGTGCCGGAGATTGACTAGTCTGGTCTGGTCTGTTTTGAGGTGCTGGGTATGAGCAGTGCTCGTCCAAGGGCGGCAAACCTTTTTCCTTCCGGAAGCATATATCGAGCACCTTTACCTTAACCTTCCCCTGGAGCGTCCCAGGACCTTCCTCTGGCGCTTCGGTTCCTTGCCAGAAGCCTTAGAAAGTGCAGGGCGTTTGGGTGGCATCGTGGGGCTTGGAGAAAAAGAAAAAAAAATAGAAAATATTCGAAGTTCACAAGCGAAACTTTGTCTCGTGCGTTGTGTGACTGGTCGAGCACCACGCGTCATAATTTATATTTTATATATTATTACCACGATGTACCGGGGGAATCCGCAGAAAAAAATTAGTTACGTTCCAAGGGAAAACCCGCGATGAACCGGGGGGCGCGATAGGTGAACCGCGATGAAGCGGGGGTTGACTGTATTTGTATATTGTAATCAGTAACAAGAGCGCAAGTGAGCACAATATACGCCCGAACAAGAAGGTATATACAGAATTGTGCTACTACATGGAAAACAGCATCCTGGTTGCCATGGCAACCACTTTAGATGACGAATGTATGTCGCGACACACCGTCTCCACAGTCTGTATCTATGTACCAAATATGAAACGTGAAAGTTGAAAACGTTGGGAGTTAGAGTGCGGACAGACGACCGGTATCACATAATATTCCCCGATATATATCGGGCTAATAAAAAATAGTGTGGTAGATAAAAACATTAGAAAGGAAAAAAATAACTTGCACCAAAAACTTTAACATTTTCACGCTCACGCTGACGCTGCGGCTGACACTCACGCCGGGGGTATCGCTATAGCTCTCTGTTCTTCAAACAGGCGAGCTAAAAAGTGTAACAAATAAAAAGTAAAAAAATTAAAAAATTAATTCTCCGTCAGTTGTAATCAAACGGAAGACCAAGAAGGAACCTGAAGAAGTAAAAAGCAAAGATGGAGTCATCAGGGGGAACCCTGGATAGGATTTGGGTTTCAGCCACTACACTACCCTCAAACCCTTCCAGGCACAGCCAAGTGAGACTTACAGAAAAATTTCAGAGAGAGAGAGAGAGAGAGAGAGAGAGAGAGAGAGAGAGAGAGAGAGAGAGAGAGAGAGAGAGAGAGAGAGAGAGAGAGAGAGAGAGAGAGAGAGAGAGAGAGAGAGAGAGAGAGAGAGAGAGAGAAATAGGGAATAACCAAGATGAAAGAGAAGCAAAAGCAACAATCAGAATGGATAAAGAGAATTGTGGGAAAAAAATTTTTAGAAAGAAGTGTGAAAGGAACACAGGACAAAGATATCAGGAAGAAGTTGAACAGAGATTTCAGCAGTTACTCCCCAGAGTCAAACGCAGCAACATGTACAAGCTACCAGAGGTCTGATTTTTGCAAATAACCAATTTTTGACTGTCTGGATCAATGCAAGCAATTAACGAAGCCGGGATCGAATTACGAGCACCTTAAAAACACCACCATTCGCATCTGGATACCTTCAAGTCCTTTGAATAGTGCACTCACGGAAGTGAAATGATACAGAATGTATACTATTTTCCATTAAAATGATTAGAAAAACCTGACCACCAACACCACAATAGCCTCCCCTTTTCTCGGGAGGCCAAAATACTATGAGCCGATAACGATGCATAATGACAATGTTATAATACAATTCAGCATTGTTAGGATTGTGCAAGTTTTTTAGCCACCGCCGCTAACGGCTCGACAGGGTGAAAATAGTGGGTGGAACTTTAACAGGTGGCACGGAGATAACTCAGATCCATCGTTAATTGAAATTGGCACATAATACTCCCAAGTACAAATAAAGAGAGCACAATGAATTTAGGACCTCTCCAATGCAGACCACATCTCCAATGTGTCCATTAAAGCCAAGAGCAGAATGGGAATTTTGCACCAGGCCAAGTGCTTCTTTCGTTCTACTTAACTTCCCATGACCCATAATGCATTTGTTCAAAGTCCAGTTGAGTATAGTTTTCTCTTGTGAGCCAGTGCTCTTACTGTACATCCAACCTCGATACTGGAAGCCATGAAGGCAAAGGCTGCGAAAATCACTGGCATCACCTATCAATGGACTGTCAAACATGATCAACTGCTTTCTCACTGTGGACTGCTTGATGGTTTTCCAATCTCTGCCATCATCCAATCTTGCTATCCTTGCCGCCCTGCCCTTTCAGCCATTTACCCCTCTCGAGCCCTCAGGTAAACTCATTGGCATTAGTTGTCAACTTTTCAAAGTGCAGGCTTCTTGTTAACGTGTATTCTTTTGTCCGTCTCTTTTCCCAAACGTCAAATCGCCTCCCTGTGTCTCTTTAATAATGTTCCTCCCTCCACCATTTCCCCTCCCCCTCACGAACCTCTTTCCATATCTCACATTTGCTTACAGGTCATGTTTGTTATCCCGACAAATATCCACTGCTTCCCCAGTGCTCATTTGTATCAGTAGAAATCCCATACCCATGAGCCTTGGCTATATAATATAGAAAGTGATAAAACTTCTCTTAAGCAAAGCTAGATGTTTGGTGGAAAGAGGAAAAAAAGATAACGTACGTGCACGTAGCTCAAATTGATCGTCTCCATGGGGACAGCAACTGATGCCAGGTGGAGGCTCCGTGTCGAGCATGCGAACCTCTCTCTGGAGCCGTGCTGTGCGCTGCATCATCCTTAAACCGCCTGTAGTCCTGCTCCAGGTACCTGATTAAGCAAGGTGCGATTGTTCTGGTCAATCATACGAACACATAACGAGTTCAGTGCACTACTCTGCAAACTCATTCATCCACATCTTTTTCGTAAGGGGTATGACTGAAATAGGGGGAATTTTTTTTTTAGGAAATCAGGATTTAGACCACCAAATGTACATAGAAGTGAGATCATGCAATTCCATATTTAGCATTTAGAAGCCATGTGGGTTTAAAACCAAAACGTGAGATATGAAAATACATTATCCCCCGATGATGCAGAAGTTTAGTTGTGGACCAGACCTAAAGGATGACAAATATTTGATGCACTGAAGTGTGATGTCGAACGCACTGCGATACAGAATGGTTATTTATTTATTTTTTAACCTTTCCTTATTTTTGTCATTCAATCCTAACTTATACTTGTGCACTCCAGAATTTCGACCACCACTCATTCACACGAGGGCTTCAAGTCAGCTGGACGAAGACGAAAGCTCGGGTCGAGGTGATCTCCTCACTCAATCAACATCAAGTACCTTGGTCGAAGTTTTGCGGTCAACACAGTCGCAGCGTTTGAGTACCTTGGCTCTCGCATCGTCCTCGGGTAGCTCAGTCGCAGAATTCAGGAGACTGTCTGCTATTGATCAGTCGACAATGACATCACAATCCACCATGTGGAAAGTCTATAGCTAAGACAGTATAAAACATGCATTTCCCAACTCTTCTCCCACGGTTCCAAAAGTTGGACTCGCATAGCCACAACTAATGCCTGTGCTAATGCATTCGATTAAAACTGCGCGGCGGATCTTTCGTATCCGATAGCTTGACACCATCACCAATGCTCAAGTGAAATGGCAAATTGAGCATCGTGACCGAGCCAACTTGATCGATCGAGTGTAGCTGCGATGGTATGGACATCTTTGTTGACACCCTGAGAGAGATATGCATCAACCTCCCTTCTCACCCCCGCATGACCAGAATAGAAGTGCCCATGGGGGCACCACCACACGTGTTGGAATGACACAATCAGGTGACTACTTGAACCCACAAGCCTGTCGCTCGAAGCAGCAAGAAGAGCAGCACTTGACAGAGTGGTTTGGAGGAGAATCATAGTTGTGGCTGCATCACGTCGTGGTACGCTGGATGAATGAATGAATGAATGAATGAATTCCAACTTATCCACAGCTTTAGAAAGGGGGGACGGGGGGGGGAGTGAGAGAGGTGGGCGGGGTAGGGGAGGTGCAACATGCTCACCTCCGAATTGTTAATTTTGCCTTCATTACTCGAGGGAAATAGATCCCATCAAAGAGAATGAGATTCATACAAGATGCAAAGCCGGCCGTCTCATCTGCGAGTACTTGCTTGTAGACATTAAAGACTCAGTGGTATAATTTGACCAAGAAGAGGTAGTGGAACATTACTCTGGCCAGGGGGTTTAGGGGGATGGGGATGAGGTGAGGAGGTGGAGACAGACGAGGTGAGGTGAGGAGGTGGAGAGAGAAGAGGTGAACCCTCGTAACCCTGAGTACAACGTCGTAAGGATTACACTTCAATCAGAAAATTTATAAGAAAATAAGTGTTTGCTCGCTGAAAAAGACAGTATGGACAAAACCAAAACAGTAGCTAGCCAAACCGAACGAGAAGCCTCAACTCATGAAACCACACAATGGTGGGACTTCAAATTTCGATGCTGACGGGACAGCATCTGGCACAAAGGACGGCGTGCTTCATGATGCAGCACCGTCTCATAAACGGACTTTTGTACAACATTATGGTCAAAAATGGACAGCAGACTACGGCAGAGTCGTTGGTCAGAACCAACGACTGTGCACAACATGACAGGAAACAATCTATCAAGCTTTGTCGTGGCTTCGATATTTTAACACCCAATTCTATTACCATGAAGCAGAGCAACGAAATTCCACCAACTCAAGGCCAGTCAAGATCCGATCACATACATATCGTTCGAACTGACCAATCAGTGCACAGCATTTACAAACACGGATATATTTATTTGAGTAACGTTGCTTGATCAATTTGCGTTGCAAACTTTAACACAAGATGATGTAATCTCATAGTTCAAAGCATGTTTAAACGGACATTTGTTAAATAATGAGACGGAAAAAAATGAATAACAACAGCCAGCCAAACTAGTATTTACTGCTTGTATACACCTCAAATTTCTCCGTGCACTCCACACCGTATAAAATTCAACATTTTTGGACATGATTAACCAGTTATAGCTTAATAAAATAATAATAATGTTTTGATAAAATACTGGAAGAAAAAAAGTCAGTTAGAGGGGATATATAATTATTGTGTCTTGATTAATAAACTGTTGATGAAAGGACGTTTTTCTCCATCATTTGTTTTTGTTCTCACATATATAAGTTTTACGTCGTGTCTATTATAATAGGTATTTTATACGGTGTATAAAAAAATATGCCGCACGGTGTATTTATAAATTGTGGAGACCGAAAACGTGGGGTTGCCGTACGGTCTTTAATTTGATGTCGCACGGTGACCTTAGGGCGTTCCTGCGGCGGCCATAGAAAAAAAGAGACAAATAATAATTATTTATTATCTGATATGTTAAAACATATCAACGAAGAAGCGCAGAACCAAATGCCAAAAATCCTCTCAACACAATCGCTGTGTCCGTCTTCCGTTATATTCTACATTAAAACGAGAATAGGTTTAATACGTGTCACTACAGTATTTATCTCGAATTCCTTTTTCGTTATGAAAAGAGAAGTTGAAGCAATATTATGAATAAGAGGAAACCAATATCGCTTGATTAAACTGTCGCTATACACCACATGTAAGAGTCCATCAAAGTCGAAGAGAACTCTTGATCGATAATAGATCAGATCAGAGATTGCTGTGTGTGTTTGTGTTTGTGTCTGTGTCTGTGTCTGTGTCTGTGTCTGTGTCTGTGTCTGTGTCTGTGTCTGTGTCTGTGTGTGTCTGTGTGTGTGTGTGTGTGTGTGTGTGTGTGTGTGTGTGTGTGTGTGTGTGTGTGTGTGTGTGTGTGTGTGTGTGTGTGTGTGTGTGTGTGTGTGTGTGTGTGTGTGTGTGTCATATCTATTGTGTACGGGACATGTGATGTTTCAGTGCGGATGACATGGCGCTGTTCGCGTGGGTAAGGCCGAGGTCACATTTGCCACGGCGGCCGTGGGGTCTCCAAAATCTACGGCCACTAGCAATTAATTATACGGCGGCCGCAGTATTTCCACGGTCACACAATGTAGCAGTCATATATGGATTTATTTTTTGGGAGCGCACGGTGTATTTATAAATTGTGGAGACCGAAAACGTGGGGTTGCCGTACGGTCTTTAATTTGATGTCGCACGGTGACCTTAGGGCGTTCCTGCGGCGGCCATAGAATTTCCAAGGCAGACGCAAGGTGCCCGCAAGGCGACCGCAGGGGCCCTAAGGCGAACGTGCGGCCAGACGGACGGTAACGAATGGGTTAATTTTCTATATTTTTTTTTTTTACCAGTTTTTTTGTTTCGGCTTGTCGAATTGCTCCGACGAACGTAGAGATGAAAACAGTTATAACTCCGCGTTATAATTCCACAGCGACCCTACGACCTGTAAAATATAGCCATACGGCAAAGGGCCACCCTGAGGCCACCTCAGAAACTCTGCGGCCGCCGCACGTTTCTGTCAATTCAGAGGGTGTACGGCCGCCGTATCCTCGCCGTAGAGCATATGTGACTTTGGCCTAAGTGAAGTTGATGATGCATTCGATGGAAAGACAGGTGATCAGTTGGTAGTCACGTGGTACGTACTGCATGGAACACGGAGAAAGTGACATCATAGTGACGGAGTTGATTTCGAAACTTTTTAAAGTTCGCGCTGAGCACGTGGTTTTGATGTCAAACAAATTCTGATGTTTGTCTATCTGCTTGTAACTTGGCAAACGCTCTGGACTAGGTTACCTTGACAAGGTAACGCTTGATCTCTGATTGCTTCATTATTTTAGAACATATAAACCGACCCACCTGTACCTGTTTCTGTGGTGTACCGTTCTCCCTTTCCCCGTGGCCGCCCTGACCCACCTGTACCTACCTGTACCCACCTGTACCTGTACCTGTACCTGTTTCCGTTGTGTACCGTTCTACCTTTCCCCGTGGCCACCCGACCCCACCTGTACCTGTTTCTGTGGTGTACCGTTATACCTTTCCCCGTGGCCGCCCTGACCCACCTGTACCTGTACCTGTACCTGTACCTGTTTCCGTTGTGTACCGTTCTACCTTTCCCCGTGGCCACCCGACCCCACCTGTACCTGTTTCTGTGGTGTACCGTTATACCTTTCCCCGTGGCCGCCCTGACCCACCTGTACCTGTTTCCGTGGTGTACCGTTCTACCTTTCCCCGTGGCCGCCCTGACCCACCTGTACCTGTTTCCGTGGTGTACCGTTCTAACTTTCCCCGTGGCCACCCTACCCCACCTGTACCTGTTTCCGTGGTGTACCGTTCTCCCTTTCCCTGTGGCCGCCCTGACCCACCTGTACCTGTTTCCGTGGTGTACCGTTCCCCTTTCCCCGTGGCCGCCCTGACCCACCTGTACCTGTTTCTGTGGTGTACCGTTCTACCTTTCCCCGTGGCCACCCTGACCCACCTGTTACCTGTTTCTGTGGTGTACCGTTCTACCTGTCCCCGTGGCCACTCTACCCCACCTGTACCTGTTTCTGTGGTGTACCGTTCACCTTTCCTCGTGGCCGCCCCGACCCACCTGTACCTGTTTCTGTGGTGTACCGTTCTACCTTTCCCCGTGGCCACCCTACCACCCCGTACCTGTTTCTGTGGTGTACCGTTCTACCTTTCCCTGTGGCTGCCCCGACCCACCTGTACCTGTTTCTGTGGTGTACCATTCTACCTTTCCCCTTGGCCGCCCCGACCCACCTGTACCTGTTTCTATGGTGTACCGTTCTACCTTTCCCCGTGGCCGTCCCGACCCACCTGTACCTGTTTCTGTGGTGTACCGTTCTACCTTTCCCCGTGGCCACCCTGACCCACCTGTACCTGTTTCCGTGGTGTACCGTTCGACCTTTCCCCGTGGCCACCCTGACCCACCTGTACCTGTTTCCGTGGTGTACCGTTCTACCTTTCCCCATGGCCGCCCCGACCCACCTGTACCTGTTCCCGTGGTGTACCGTTCTACCTTTCCCCGTGGCTGCCCTGACACACCTGTACTTGTTTCTGTGGTGTACCGTTCTACCTTTCCCCGTGGCCACCCTGCTCCACCTGTACCTATTCCCGTGGTGTACCGTTCTACCTTTCCCCGTGGCCACCCCGACCCACCTGTACCTGTACCTGTTTCTGTGGTGTACCGTTCTCCCTTTCCCCGTGGCCGCCCTGACCCACCTGTACCTGTTTCTGTGGTGTACCGTTCTCCCTTTCCCCGTGGCCGCCCTGACCCACCTGTACCTGTTTCTGTGGTGTACCGTTCTACCTTTCCCCGTGGCCGCCCTGACCCACCTGTCCCCCCCCCAATGGCCGTCCTGCACCATCTGTGACGTCACACCGGCTCCTGTGTGCATTGTTCCACATGATAGGTGGTTCTTTGATTGATGGTGAAAAAATAAATACTGTTTTGAGTAGTCCTGTGCGTAGTTTTTTGAGTAGTTTTTGTGTGGTCCTGTGCAGGGTACAAACAACTCTGGGCAGTTGGGTTTGGGCCATCATCGTGATCAGCTCCTTCCATGTCTGGTCCAGTGGCAGCCGGTGCCTCAAGCATCTGTGCCTGCAGTGAAAGCCATATGTGGCGGAGGAGCTCATTCTGCCCTCGTGACCGGTACGTTTCCAGTTAGATTTGCAATTATACTTTTACATTGGTACAATTATTCATTGTACACCCATCCATGCTGTCTGTCTGCCCTTGTCCGTTCCTTGGCTCGAACGGTCATTGTCCTTGAGGCGTCGTGGAGGAAACTGCCATTGTGATGTTTCGGTGTTTGTTGCAGCCTTGTGGAGTAATTTTCCTCTTAAGGACATTTGTACATTTCGAACCTGCATATTCACATCTGTACATTTGTATGTACGTGATCAGGCTTATGAAAGAGCTCGTGCCCTGAACGGATAAGGACGTAACAGGCAAAAGCATGCATGTGTGGGTTGGGCAAGATGGATACAGAAGGAAACTCCAAGGAGGGAAAACTGGAAAATTGGAATAAGGGAAAGAGGAGGGATTTCGGTGGGGTTAACGAGGGTGGAAAATATCATGGTTTTGAATTGGGGGACGATCTGAGATGGCAGGGAACGGCTGTGTTGAAGACTGAGATTGGAGAGGATGTTGAAGTTGGTTCCACAGGTGGGGATAAAAGAAATAGAACAAATGAGTGGAGGTGAGCAGAGATTCTGGATTTAGGTAATTTCACCAGGATGGGGTTGATGGTAGACCATGTGAGCCCTAGAGAAACCTGGGTGTGAGAAAGCACGGAAAGAGCAGAGGGAGCAAGACCAGAAAGGAGGTTAAAGCAGACAGAGAGACCATCAACCTGTCTGTGATGGCAAAGTAATAATCCCATAGACAGCTTCATTGCTTAGTCTTTGGGATTACCACAGTCTTAAAAAATATGTATATTTTTTTTTTACGATACCTGGTGTTAGCTCGTGGAAGAGCTGGGACACAACATAACAAAGGGAATAGCAGGGGAAAGGGAAAATGCCAATAGCAGGGTGGAGGGAGAAGGTAGACAGAGATGGACAAACAAGGAATGCAGATAATGATGAGGGTGAGGGGAGAACGCAAAGGGTGGACAAGATTGATACACAACCAAAACCTTTAGAGGGATGGAGATGGTTTATCGGGAGGAGAAAAGATCGTGACTTTGAATGGGGTTGACCTGAGATTGTGGTGTAACACAACAGCTGTTTTGAATACCTGGAGGGAAGAATGAGATCGAAGAGAGTGTGGAAGCTGGTTCCACAGGTTGAGAAAAACCAACATGAGGAACAAATGAGTGCAGGTGAGCAATGATTCTGGATTTAGGCAGTTTCACTAGACGGGGGTTGCTGGTGGACCGCTTGTGTCTGCAGATATTGGTGGGGTGTGGGGTGGAGGGTGGACGGGAAACAAAGCACGGAAAGGGCAGAGGGTTCAAAACAATAAATGAGGTGGAAGAAGACAGAGCGACCACCGACCTGTCGGCAATGGTGAATCGATTGACCCATAGACTCCGCTTCATCGTGAGAGATTCCAATGATCTTGAAAGTCTTTGTTTCCACGTTGTCAAGCTGAACAAGATGTGAGGCAGGGGAGCCAGCCCAGAGGGGTAGAGCAGTACTCCATCGAGCTGCAGACGAAAACTTGTAGGTGCATAGGAGCTTATTTGTGCTAAGGAAGGACTCCACATAACGGAGGATGCCCATCCGCCGTCTGGATCTGGAGGCCAATTTTTGAAATGTGGCTTGCCCAAGTGAGATCATGGCTGAGAGTGAGACCAAAGAGTTTGATTGCCTGAAGCTCTTTGAGACGGTTGTTGAGAAAGTTGATGGGAAGGCTTCCAGAACGGTCATTTCGGAAAGTTAGAGTGAGTGTGTGGGATTTTTCTGGATTGATAGACAGGTTCCAAGTATTTGATGAGTTTGTATGAGACGAGGTATGAGGAGAGGAGAGAGGCTGCTTCCTATCAGAAAGATGAGAGATGCAATAGCAGAGAGTGGAGACATCAGCAAAGAGGTAGAGGATTTTTCTAGAGAGTCGGTGAGATCATTGATGACTAGGAATAAAACGGGGCCGAGAACACTGCCTTGTGGTAATCCAGCCTTGACAGGGAGAGGAGATGAAACGGTTCTGTTGAGATCCACACATTGGCTACGAGAGTGGAGGAAGTCAGTAATCCAAAAGTGGAGTTGACATTGGATTCCATCGTCAGACAGTTTAGAGAGCAGGGCAGGTTGACAGATTGTGTTGAAAGCTCAAGATAAGTCAAGAGAGACGGTCCTGATCTCCTGTCTGATATTGAGGGCCTCCATCCCTTCATTGTTTGGAGAGTAGAAGCAGCATGTCCAGGGTGGATGGAGTGAGTGACCTGGTCTGAATCCAAATTGACAATCTAAAATGAGGCTGTTGGAGAAAAGGAACCTTGCTGATGATTGGAGGTAAGATAATTGTTCTGTGGTTAAGAGGATCTGTTTTTGCATTTTTTTTAATGTAATGCTGTGATGTTGGCTGATTTTCAGGCAGACAAAAGATGAACTAGGATGAATGACAGGGTGAAAAGGGGAAGAGAGAGGAAGTGCAAGAGCAGCAGAGCAGGTTTTTAGGACATATGAGCTGTAATGAAATCCGATTCAGTTGTCGAGTCAGAGTCAGAGTTGAAGATTTCCAGAAACGTTTCCACCTTTTCAGGTGCAAAAGACAGAATTCAGGAGCAGTTGGGTACAACTGGGAATGGGGAAAGAGAGATAGAGAGAGATATACAGACAAGCCGGTAGGCGGCGATGGGTCGCTGAGCATGGAAACTATAAGATATAGATGTCATATAGCGGATAGGGAATCAACTTAAGATTATGCATATCAAATCTCATCCAGTTCCATCTACTGTAACTAGTCGGTATCCATTTGAATGAAAAGTACCGAAAATGCGGTCTGAAATCGGAAATCCCCAAAGTTCGAGGGGGTGTTGTGGGTGAACAAAGACCAAAATCGAAAATCCAGCTCGATCGTTTGTGTACAATGTATTCCAGACGATTATTGTGAATTTTCATGACCATCCGACCATAACCCTAGGAGGAGTAGCATTTGGCGTGAAGGCACCTCCAGCTCTTGCATGTTATCGATGTTTGCACTAATTGACCTTTGACCCCTGACCTAAGCGAAATCGGTCAATATGTCTTGAGGCAAAGTTGTAGTACTCATTGAATACCATGAACCTGCAAAGTTTCATTCATATCGATGCACTCAGCTGGTCGGTAGGGGCCTTCAATTTTCGCCAATTTTCACGCATACCCAAATTGTTGGGGGCGCTGCGGGTAAAGTATTCCATATATCACAAAAACCGGAATATATTTGATAGAGCATCACCTGTAGATCATTCGTGCCAAATTTCATAACCCTACGTGTGATAATGGCTTTCGGAATTGATTTCGCGTGAACGGTACCAATTTTGAAGGTTTTTCGGTTTTTGTTAGGGAACCAAAGCGTCCCAAGCAACCACAATTTCCAAAGCACTAGGTCATAAGATGTACCTACCACCTGAGTTTGGTGAAAATCCGCCCACGTCTACTACCAATTATGCTGATGACAAACGAACAAACATCCAAACAAACAGACAGAATTACTGACAATAAGGGTCACCCAATATTTCGGTGACCCAATATTAGGGGCATGAGATTATGAAGCAAACACAATTGAGGAATTCGGCCTTCTCGCAAGCAGAGGTGGCTGTAGTTCCATTTGAAGTGAAGGAAGGGGTGGGGATCATACATTGGAGATGGACTTGACAAAGCACCACCAGGTTTTAGAGGAGGGAGACAACTTTGAAAGTTCATTTGTTGAGATTGGACAGATGTTGGTTTCTGGATCTCCTTAGTGAATACACACTTGTTGCGCTCTTTGTGGAATGATCTGAGGCTACCATTGATCAGATTTGTCTTCCAGGAGGAGAATACAAGTTGTTTTAAAGCAACTGCTCCACCACAGGATTCAGAGAACTAAGGGTTCTAAGGGAACTAAGACAGAGAGAGAGACAGAGAGACAGAGAGACAGAGAGACAGAGAGACAGAGACACAGAGACACCCAGACAGACACCGAGACACAGAGACACACAGACACCCAGACACCGAGACAGACACCGAGACAGAGACACACAGACACCCAGACACCGAGACAGACACCGAGACAGAGACACACAGACACCCAGACACCGAGACAGACACCGAGACACCGAGACAGAGACACACAGACACCGAGACAGACACCGAGACCTTCTGTGGAAGAATTCCCACACTGAGTTAATATCAGGGGCAGTGGATATAGGAGACCAGTCCTGATGTGTGATGGCTGCTTGTAGTCCCTGCCAGTTTGCCTGAGTGAACGACCAGACTCAGCAGCACTGAGGCTGTTCTCTGAGAATGACCATGTAGATGTTGACCTTCACAAGTACATGAACAGATGAGCCAATTGAGGCAGAGGACGAGCAAAATACTTTGGCGGGGGAGTTGGTCGTCACCAAATCTAGTCGGGAATATTTTCCATTGGGACAAATCCGGGTGGGAAAATTCATGGAGTGAGTCTGTCCCATTGAGTCACTGAAGTCTTTTGCAGAAGTGCCAGGGCTGGTGAGAGAGGTACCAACACCCAACAAATTAACATGGTGACAATTGAAGGCACAGTGTATGAGGAAGAGAGAGTTGGGATGAGTGATTAAAAGTTGGTCCATGTCATCTGAGAGAGATGTTGATGGAATCATCACTGTTGAGAGAGGCACCAACACCCAACAAATTAACATGGTGACAATTGAAGGCACAGTGTATGAGGAAGAGAGAGTTGGGATGAGTGATTAAAAGTTGGTCCATGTCATCTGAGAGAGAGATGTCGATGGAGTCATCACTGTTGAGAGAGGCACCAACACCCAACAAATTAACATGGTGACAATTGAAGGCACCATGTATGAGGAAGAGAGAGTTGGGATGAGTGATTAAAAGTTGGTCCATGTCATCTGAGAGAGATGTTGATGGAGTCATCACTGTTGAGAGAGGCACCAACACCCAACAAATTAACATGGTGACAATTGAAGGCACCATGTATGAGGAAGAGAGAGTTGGGATGAGTGATTAAAAGTTGGTCCATGTCATTTGAGAGAGAGATGAGGCCTCGTCTTTTTTTCTTTCTTTCTTTCTGTTTTTCTTGCTGGCTCTCATGCCTGTGGAGGAGCTGCAACATCAATCACGCACACGTGCAGACAGATGCCTGAGACAACACCAGACTTTATTTTCAAATACAGCCTCTGAGATTAAGGGAAATTATGTCACTTCCAAGAGTACTCTGGGTACCAACGACATTATCTTGAAGATGTTGCTTTTCTCTCTGCACTCAGAAGGCTAATCGAGGAGGAATTTCCTCCTTCCCGTGGATGCCAACCTCTCGAGAATATTGTATTCAGTTTTGGTCACCACATCTGATGAAGGACATAGCTGCTATGAAAAAAAAGGTTCAGTATCAGACTACTAGATTGATTCTGGAGCTACCCAGACGAAGCTATGAGGAGAGGCTGAAGGAGACGGCTCTTCATACATTGGAAAGGAGGTGATTATATGAGGACATGATTGAAATGTTTAAGATAATGAATGGTGTGGACAAAGAGGCAGTGGATTTTTTTTCAGAACAATTAAGTTCTTGGGGCCATAGCTTGAGGGTAAAGAAGATGAGAGAGGACAGTATTAAATCAAGGGTCTTTCAGTCAGAGAGTACTTGATGCATGGAATTGTCTTTCTGGAAAGCTAGTGGTAGTAGAGGGGGTGGTGGATAGGTTTAAATTCGAATTAAGATAGGTACCTGCATGCATTGGAGAGAGAGGGATTATGGAGATATCAGCAGGACTTGTAAGTTGGTTGTGTGTGGATGGGTGATGGTTTCTGGATTTGGTGCAGCACAGGCATGATGGGTCGAATGGCCCTCTCCTGTGCCAAATTTCCTTTGTATGTATCCTGGTGTGTATAACGATCCTCAGTATTTGGTCATTTCAGCATCTTATAATGCCTCGCGATGCCCTATACTCAAGGCTGTAATGTTAAAAACAAATTTACTTCCAGGATGTGGGATTCTTGGCCATTCCTCTTAGAAAATACCCCTCTTTCTTTCAAATTATCTGGTTATTTTCAATGACTTATCATTCGAGTTCCCATACTCCCACCATTCCCCAACATTAAACAAACAATCTGTGTCTGCACTCGTTGCTCCACAAAACCAGTTTGCATATTGAGACGTGACAATGCCAGTTTGTTGTACCCTGTGTCACATGACGTCTTCCATTGACTGCACCGATGAAAGGCTCTCATGGCCAGCTGCTTTTATTTATAATTTAATAGAGTTAATGGACCAACAAACTGACAGGTTTTAATTTCACCCCCCCCCCCCTCACTAAACTCTCTCAAAACATCAGGTCGAGTTTTGATTTGACAAAAGAGTCCTGCATAGTTTGTCGAACAATCCAATGAAAGCATCTCTTCCCTCGGTGGATGGAGGTACCCTACGATTGGATTATAATTAATCAACGTCATTCCCAGTTGTAACTCATTTTCAAACTTCTTCCTTCAAGTGATAATGCTCTGCATTTGAACAAGTTGATTTAGTTGAGTATTTTTTTTACTGCTTCGCTTGCTGACATATTTTTCAAAACAACATTGAGGCTCGTGGAAGAGCGAGGTGATGGAGGGTGAAAAGGTGATGAACTGGCAATGGGGGTAGTGGGGCCATAGTTGGATGCAACAAGCAAAAAGGGGAGGAATGAACAAATGGGAAAAGAGAGGGTTTGGGGTGGGGCTGCTGTTGTGGTGGTGGTGGTGGTGGTGGTGGTGGTGAGGAACACAGTCACCTGTAAATAAGAGGGAGGGATTTGGTTAGGTGAGGTTAATATTCATATTGATGCCAAACATGCATTGGGACAATTCTTACAACTGACAACTTGGGATGTTCCATTAACTTTTGGTAGGATAATGTACAATTGCTTATGCAGGAATTTGGGGGTGTAGTGGGTTCGAGTTATGGGGTGGTGGGGGAGGTTCACACACAGAGCTGAGGGAATTGAGAAAATTAAAATAAAGGTGCAGGGTTAGAGAAAATGGAAATAAGGCTTTGGGTGGGTTCAGGGGTTATAATTAAGGAAATGACAAGAATGAGAAGGGGGTGCATCGGTTGTCAATAATTCCTTCATTTTGCACACGTGTATGCATATAAACGGTATTTAAACTGTTATTGGTTTCATGGATACAGTACCAAATGTTTCCAGTGTTAAGGTGTTGTGTCAAGGGAAGACGGCGGTCGGCAACGAGGTTGCGTTGTGGGGGTCGCTCGTCTCGTCGCGGGGTCCAAGCCAACCAGCCATTCCCCTCTCCATGAGCATCAGCAATTCCCCCCCCCCATCCGCGCTGAGATAGTGCCGGGGGGGGGGGGGCGTTCCTCCTCCACCCTAAACGTGGTGCCAACAAAACCGATTTTGTGGAGCACGCCGGGGAGGACTCGCCAACCACGCCAGGGCCACGGAGTCGGGGCCCAGCTGCGCGAACATTGTGGCTTGCCCGCCATCGCGTCATTAGGACGTGGGCAAGACCTTCCCGGTCTCGTGGACCTGGCCGATCCTCCAGCATCCACGTACATTTGGTATACGGACCTGTCTGCCTCCTTGCCTATGAGAGTGGCTTTCTTTCTTTCAGGTTAGATGCATACTGTGGCGCCATGTCCAATAAGTAGAACTGCTAAAGTGTCGATGCCTGTACATTGCCCCTTTTATTCAGTGTAACTCTTTCTATTGCATTTGCTTTTGTTGCATGCTGTATGGCTGTATATACATGCTTGTCTGTGTGTGTGTGTAAATAAAGTGCATTGTGTGAACTGTTTTCCCGCTTTGCTTCGTCTCCTTCCTTTTATTGAATCTCCATCTTGCATCACGTAAGGGATTGATAGTGCGTTTAAAATGCCTGATAATTAATCAGAACCGTCAAGGCCGACGATAACTCCGCTCGGTTATCCCTGTAATACGGAACGAACCGCTTAAGCGGTTCGTGTCCGGTGTTGGCCTGTGGCGTGGTACGATCGCCCGGTCGACCACTCGCGCAGGTACTTGGGTAGGTCAAATTTGGCGAGCAACCCTATCCTGCGCGGGTGGGCAATTGGCACGATCGTGGTGAGGTTAAACCCCCACCCGTGACTGGCACCGGGCAGTAGTTCTCGGACGGTCACGACTGAATTGTCCGCCCGGTGGGT
Organism: Eptatretus burgeri; assembly: GCF_056783735.1. Classification (NCBI taxonomy): domain Eukaryota; kingdom Metazoa; phylum Chordata; class Myxini; order Myxiniformes; family Myxinidae; genus Eptatretus; species Eptatretus burgeri. Next base: position 40,784,588 of record NC_140963.1, on the reverse strand, counting down.
GACGTGTCGCGATTCGAGTTATGTGGCCGATCGCATGCCGGCGGGAGCGAATTCGCAACACTGGTGTCAGCGAGCCGGAAACAAACTCTCCCGTCTCCGACTAAATTCATGGGAACGGACCAAGGGTGTGCGAAGCGACCCCCCCCCCCCCGTTTCCTCCAAATTACGAGCTTTTTAAATTAATCCCGTTACAAGAAACAAGATGGAGTCTCAAGGCGAACGGGAGCCGGGGGTATTAGGAATGGAGTTAGAATTAATAGAATCCATGGCCCAGGATGAAAGCCCCGAGCAGGAAATGTTTATTGTGCAGGAACAGTTTCTCCCCCCACAAACGGACCCAGAGCCCGAAATTGGCGCGGCAGAGGCCGCGGCGTATGACACCCCCCCTCCCCACCTCCGCCAAGTTCCCTCCCCGGCCCCCAGCGAAACCATGACCGACCGAGGTGATTCGGCTTCATCGGAGTTGGCTGAAATCAACAGAGTGGGGGAAATGTTGATGCGGATGATGCAACAAATGGGAGACGAAATAAAAAAACATGAACGAAAAGATGGATGGAAATACACAACAAATAAAAAACAACATGGAGGCAAATACGCAAACACTGCGGGGTGAGATGCAGCAAATGGGCCGAAACCTGCAGGCCGGCATGAAGGCAATAGCGTGCAGTGAAACGCGGACAACGGAGTGCGTAATGGTGACGACACGTGTGGGAGCGAACAAGCTTAGGGGGAGTGCAACGGCTGTCAGGCCCGCATTGAAGGCGGGTGAGGGCAAATTAATTTGGGGGACGTGTTGTGCGAGGGTAGTGACAGAGAAAGCAACAGTGACGGTGACACGGAGGGAAAAATTAAATGGGGTGACTGCGACGTGTGAGATGAGACACGAGGTGACGACGGAAACAATAAAAGAAATATCAGAGACACAGGAGGTAGAAACGGTAGAGGAGAGACTACATGATGAAGATGGGGTTAAGGACGAGCACACACACACGGAGGTAGTGGAGGATAATGGGGACGGGCTCGCGGAACGTGTTGGGACCCGGTGCAAGCAGCTGGATGGCCTCCTTCGGGAACGGAGGGAGACGCTCTGCTCCCTTGAGGCGGATCACGACAAAGCGGGTCCGGTTGTGCCGAGCGAGGTTGAAGGGTTGGCTGCGTGTAGGGTTGGAATACGGAAGGAGGGTGAATCCCTGCCGGATGGTACCGTCCAAGAGGGACGAGGGACACGAACAGCTGCCATGACGTCACGGGCAAAGTGGGCAGGTTGCGAGTTGCCACGCTGATGCTGCACGAAATTGAAAAAAAAAATGGAGGACAAAAGCAAGCCTCGCTTTCGGGTGAACAGGATTCCCGAGGCAGGCATGAAAGACCCCCTGCCAGGGCACAGGACACAATGAGTTAGGGGGAATGGTTAGTGATAGCTTGACCGGCTCCATGGGGCAGGGATAGGTCCTCATGGGGCCCGTGGAATGGATTAGGTAGAGGGATTGTAGTCAGATTTAGGAGGGAAATGGAAAATGAGGATTTGGAGACAGTGACAGACTGTGGATGTGTAGAGGGGACGTAGCTAAGCTACGTAGTGTTAAATGGAACGTGCTATATTGTAAGGGACGACGTGGAGCACGAGGTAGTTAGGGGAAGTAGTGAGCAGGATGGCCGAGTTCAGCGATGGAGTGTGAGTTGAAGAGTGGAAAATGTACATGGTGAGTGAATGAGGCCAGCGGGTCTGTGTGTATGGAGCGAATGGGGAATGCATGGTGCGATGAGTGATTGGGGGGAGGAGTGACTCCCGCCCAAGGGACCCCGGGGTCAGTGTAGAGTGAGTTAGCTGGGTTGGACAAATTGGAAAATGGAAGTCGTTTTGCTGTTGGTGTGAGTGTAGGCTCCATACCTGTTTGGAGGGGTGCAGGAGCCCTGTTGATGGGCTGGGAGCGTGGCTGCGAAAGGTGAGTATCGCTGAGTGGGTACCCCGGGCACCGGGCTAGTCAGCCGCAGTAGGCCAAGGGCCCATGGGGGGGCCGGGATAGCGTAGTGGGCATGGGTGCGCCCGCATGATGCGGGGGCCCGGGGTGCCGTTAGCCGTGTGGGCAGTATTGTGCGCATGGGTGACCCTCGGAAAGGGGCCCGGGAAGCCAGCCTGCCACGTGAGCATTTCAGGGGAGTCACCAGGGAGGGCACTCCCCGGTGTTTTGGGAGCTGGTAGGCTCGGAGGCAGTGTAGTGCCCGGGGGTGCCATCGTAGGAGAATCGGCAGAGGGTAGTGCCTGCCAAGGGAGCCACGCGCCCCAGCCATGAGACCGTGTGAGGGCACGGAAGGAAAATTGGGGGGCGAGGCCCAAAATTTGAGAGGACACCAACACAGGCGACGGGAATCTGGGTTGTTAGAACCAATAGTTTAAGCGAGAGGCGCTTGTTGAAAGCCCCAGGGTAGTTCAAAAGTTAAATGGATAGGGTAGATAGGAAGTGTACCCCTCCGCACCATCCATCCCTTCGCTCTCGTTGTGGGCCGCTGGACCCACTTTGGGTTAGATCGCTGAAGTCTGGGGAGGCTATCTTGAGGTTTGACTTGGGCCTCTACAGGACGCTAGCTCTCCCTTATTCCCCTCCGGGAAGGGAACGTAGGGGTTGGGAGTCGGCGAGGTGACGAGATAGGTTCGCTGAACAAGGACGTTAAAGGGGGTTAGGGGACGAATTATAGTGGGGAAGAGTTAAAATTAAAACAAAAAAAAATAAGTTGGGGCTAAATTGTTTTTTTTTACAAATTAAGGGAGTAGGTCGGGACAGTGACAGGCAAAGGCGATAGGTTGGGAGGGAGACAGTAGGAAGGTCCGAGCCCGCCTTCTGAGTGGCCAGCACCACTGCACTCCCTCCACTGACCTGCACTGCACGGCGAGAGGCTGGCCAACTTCATCGGCTGTTGTTTTTCTGCGAGGCCTGTACCAGCCGGATCGTCTGCAGCTGCTTTCTGCAAGGTCTGTGCCGGTCGGATCGTCCGCAGGATGTGTTCGCCTGCGGCGGCCTTGTTTTGCCATGCCTTGCCTGCCCACCTTTGCCATCCATGCCTGCTGCCCTCGTCCATTTTGCGCCATTCTGTTTACCCTCCCCCCCCCCCCGTTCGTATCCATGTGTGCCGGGATCGATCAAGTTTGCAAGGACTGCCCTGTAGGCAGCTACAACACGGGCCTGCAGTGGCGGCCCGTGTACCGGTTGACTTTTGTTTTTCTGCCTGCAGAGTCCATTGATCCTGGGCCATTGTTTAGTGTAAGATTTGTAAGGTTAAATTGTGAAGATGTACTGTAAACATGAGTGCGCCCCCGGCATGTTTGTCGAGCGCCGGCAATTTTATTTAAGTCGTCTGTATGAGTGGGTTTGCTTAGTTAGTTACTCAGCCCTCAGGTTATTTATTTTGGGGACACGAATACACTGAATGTCGCACTCAGGGATCCGAAGGTAAAACGTATTAGGGGAGAACTACACATGATGGCACACGAGAATTTGACGACTCGCGACGAGTCTGTAAAAAGGGGAGGGGTTCGTGTTACGGTTGTGGAAATTCGCATTAGACCATAAAGAGTCCACAGGTGAGATACATCGGTAAGTCCATGTGTAGTTAGCCCAAATCCGTTGAATAGAGGGAATATGTTTCTATTCATCCGGGCTGCGACGCTTTGAGTTAGCCATTTTTTCTTTCTCTATTGTTATTTTCGACCATTAATCCGCCAACAACTCAAACACCACCACCTTCGCCTCTTTATCTCCACAACTCCATCCCGCAAACATCGCTTCACCGCCATTCTCAAACGACACCCGACAACAACTCAAACACCACCACCTTCGCCTCTTTACCTCCACAACTCCATCCCGCAAACATCGCTTCACCACCATTCTCAAACGACGCCCGCCAACAACCAAACTCCCACCACCTCCGCCTTTCTACCACACATCGTACCATGGGCTGTGAATGCATTCCTTTCGCTTCGGAAAGCGGATCAGGAATGCTTCACGCCCCCTTCTCATCCCCCCAATGACTAAGCATCGGGTAGTGTAGCTCCGCCTCCGAACCCGCTGTGATTGCATTCCTTTCGCCCTGAAAAGCGGATCAGGAATGCTTCATGCCCCCTTTTTGCCCGACCAATGGCTGAACAGAGGGTGGTGTGGCCCCGCCTCCAATCGCGTTTTGATCAAAATATTTGCATATTGGCTTCTCCTGAGGCCTATAAAGATGCGAGTGCAAGGCGACTCGCGAGGAGTTGCAGGGAAGTTGGAGGGAGTTGGAGTTCGCGCGGTTCGTTTGCAGGCGGCTGGTCGAGTTCAAGTTCAAGTCAAGGGAAGACTGCGGTCGGAAACGAGGTTGCGGTGTGGGGGTCGCTCGTCTCGTCACGGGGTCCAAGCCAACCAGCCATTCCCCTCTCCCTGAGCATCAGCAATTTCCCCCCCCCCCATCCACGCTGAGATAGTGCCGGGGGGGGGGCCGTTCCTCCCCCACCCTAAACGTGGTGCCAACAAAACCGCTCGCGCGGAGCATGCCGGAGAGGACCCTCTGACCACGCCCGGGCCACGGAGTCGGGGCGCAGCTGCGCTAACATTACGGCTTGCCCGCCATCATGTCACGAGGACGCGGGTAAGACCTTCCCGGTCTCGTGGACCTGGCCGATCCTCCAGGATCCACGTACATTTGGTCTACGGACCTGTCTGCCTCCTTGCCTATGAGGGTGGCTTTCTTTCTTTCGGGTTGGATGCATGCTGTGGCGCCGTGTCCAATAAGTAGAGCTGCTTAAGTGTCTGTGCCTGTACATTGCCCCTTTTATTCGGTGTAACTCTTTCTATTGCATTTGCGTTTGTTGCATGACTGTATGGCTGTATATATGTGCTTGTCTGTGTGTGTGTAAATAAAGTGCATTGTGTGAACTGTTTTCCCGCTTTGCTTCGTCTCCTTCCTTTTATTGAATCTTCATCTTGCATCACGTAAGGGATTGATAGTGGGTTTAAAACGCCCGGTAATTAATCGGAACCGTCAAGGCCGACGATAACTCCGCTCGGTTATCCCTGTAATACGGAACGAACCGCTTAAGCGGTTCGTGTCCGGAGTCGGCCTGTGGTGTGGTACGATCGCCCGGTCGACCACTCGCGTAGGTACTTATGTAGGTCGAATTTGGCGAGCAACCCTATCCTGCACGGGTGAGCAATTGGCAGGATCGTGGTGAGGTTAACCCCCCACCCGTGACTGGCTCTGGGCGGTAGTTCCCGGAGGGTCACGACTGAATTGTCCGTCCGGTGGGAGATGTCGCGATTCGAGTTACGTGACCGATCGCATGCCGGCGGGCGCGAATTCGCAACAACATATATATTTATATATATTCAACAACAACAACTTAACATGACATATATATATATATATATATATATATATATATATATATATATATATATATATATATATATATATATATATATATATATATATATATATATAGAAATCTCGGGGCGTATCATGTGATACCGGTCGGCCGTCTGTCCCTCCGTTCCTGTCCGCACTCTAACTCCCAAAGTTTTCAACTTTCACGTTTCATATTTGGTACATGGGTACAGACTGTGGAGGCAGTGTGTCGCCACATAGGTTCGTCATCTAAAGTGGTTGCCATGGCAACCAGGATGCTGTTTTCCATCCGTTCCTGTCCTCACTCCAACTCCCAAAGTTTTCAACTTTCACGTTTCATATTTGGTACATACGTACAGACTGAGGAGATGGTGTGACGTGACATATGTTTGTCATCTAAAGTGGTTGCTGTTTTCCATGTAGTAGCACAATTCTGTATATACCTTCTTGTTCGGGCGTATATTGTGCTCACTTGCGCTCTTGTTACTGATTGCAATATACAAATACATATATTGCTTTAAAATCATTTGGATCAAACTTCACTGCAATGCTTTATAAAAAATATTAATTATTAGACTAGTCTTTTAAAAACGATAAATGTATAAACAGGCGAGCATTGGGTGGCTTTGACACCAACTCTGGTTGAAATATCACGTACACAAGCCAAGTTACCAAGATATTTTCCAATTGCCATGGCAACATAATTCAGCCAATCACAGCCTTTATCGAATGAGGATGAGATGTCATGAGGAATAGATATCTGCGATATGAAAGCTTAACGTTCAATGTTTTTTTTGAAATATCTTGAACACAAAAGTCCATGGACAGATGGTCTGTTGGTCGGATGGCGCTCATTTTAATGAGTTCATGTTCGGATGAACCGTATTTATAATCTTTAGACCCTTTATAATCAATAGACCCTCTGTAATCCTTCGACCCTTTATAACTCTGTTGACCATGAGAACCTTTCGACCCCCTGTCTCAGGGTCTTCTGCAGTAACATTTGTGTATCACCAGCCATAATCAAAAGCTGCCCTCCCCCAGTTAACTGCCTCAAGTACCAAGCTAAGAGGGTATAAAATATAATTAATTAATTAGATATTATTATTACTGTTATATATTTTTAAGTGTCTGCTCATCTTGGTTGGTTGCAAAGAGAAAAGTCCCACGTGGCAAAGAGAAAATGGTGTCCATGACAGCAATTTCACCCCCATTCTTATCAAATGGGATTTTTTTTGTGATTGTATAATTGCCAAAGCTCAGGAATTTTTTTAATATTTCAGATTGAAACTTATACAGCTTATTTGTATGCATGTGTCGTGTATGTGTTTAAAATCTGGTCAAAGGTGAATACCATCCAAAACTTATAAAACACCTATTAAGCACCAATTAGAAAATGTATCAACCAAATTTGTTATACACAACACTCCATCACGAAAAACACTTGATAGGTCAAATTTTCTAAATTACCAAATTGCTGTTTCCATTGGCGACTATTGTTATTTGGATTTGGCACGTTTTGTGCTATGCACATCTTTCTTGTTTGTTTGTGAGCAGGATATCTCAAAATGTTGTGGACGGATTTGGACGAAACTTGATGGTCAGATTGGGTGTGTGATATGGATAAATTGATTTGGTTTTGGTGAAGATGCTGATCCGGATCTGAGATTTAAAAAAAATCTTTTATCGTGATTCTTCCACGTTGAGTGGGCCAAAAATTAGATATAACAATATTTAAAAAGTTGTGGATGGATTATGACAAAACTTGATGGATGAGTTGGGTAGGTGACAAGAACAAGCCAGTTAGATTTTAGTTAATATCCGGATGCAGATCCAGCCCATCAGTGGGATACGAAATGTAAACTGTTCAGCCTGGCAGTGATATGCTCGCTACCGAGTGCCGTTCTAGTTTGCTCTGCCACCGAAGGTGGAAGGAGGCTGTTTTCACCCCCGTCTGTCTTTTTGTTACTTGTGAAAATCAAAGATTTTTCAAGTATATTGGTTGGTCATGCATGTTCGTTATTCTGTCTGTCTGTTTGTTTGTCTGGTTGTTACTTGGCCAAAAATAAATAAAATTCACAAGTATATTGATCGCTTGTTTGTCCGCTCACCTTTAATCGACTACAAGTCACAATTCTAAACCGAACTTCACGAAAATTCATCAAATGGTAGAGTTGGGGTCCGACATAATCTTTTTTTGAATTTTTTTTTTTTACGTCAAAAGGTCATCATAGTCCAAAGGTCAACAACTTTTTCAAATTTCTAAAATTGTCAATATTTATTCCAACAACTTGAAATTTGAAGAGCATTTGCATATCTGGTCACTGAATTCAACCACAAATTATTTTTGAAGTCAATGTCGACCAAAGGGTCAACATGAGCCGAATTTCTAAAATTGTCAATTTCCACCGGATTGACTTGAACCTTGAAGAGGATTTGCATATTTTGTCATTTAATCCAACCACCAATTATTTTGAACATCACGTTTGTTTGATGGATTTCGCAAGTATCATGCTATGCACGATGTCTTTCCTGCTTGTTTGTGTGTTTGTTTGTCTGTTTGTGTGCAGAATATCTCACAAAGTTGTGGACGGATTCGGACAAAACTTGGACAGGTTGGGTGTGTGATAAGGACGCATTCATTCGATTTTGGTGAAGATCCAGACACGAGATTTTATTAATCTTTAAAGTGATTTTCAACATTGAGAGATGAGGCCAAAAATTATAGATGGCATGATATTTCAAAAATTTATTGGGCCTGATGTGCTCAATTGGAGTAGGCATTGTATGTGGAGGTTTGCATTCTACCGAGTGCCCTTCTAGTTTTATCAGTGCAGATATTGAATATTTCAACTCCCAAACAAGATATCATTTAATTAGGAAGGATTAATATGACAAACAATAGGCCACAGCATTGTGTAGATCCAATATTGTCTTTTACTGGTCTCATAATGCTGGCTTTTAATAATCCGTGGAAAACATGGCCTTGGGAATCATTGTGATCTTGTGTTTAGTCGAGGCTGAGATGAAGAGTCTATTGCTGCTGGGCTTTCACAGACTCCGATGAGGTCTTATTTCACCTTCACTGTCTTCCATGAAGTTTGGCCTTGTAGAATTTCCGAACAAACGAAACACTTCTTATTGCATCCCATGGCATACATCAATTCACGTTTTATTGATTTAATCTATTGTTGTACCTGTCTGCCGACGCAGATCGACACGAGCATTGAAGAGGAGTAGTTTTTCAGTCCGCCTGATTTACCCTCTGCTTCTTTCCCTGTTTATTGGAGGTTCTTCTCACCACTGCATGCTGCATGACAAGCAGATGCATATTTTATTTTTTCAGCCCAAGGTGGCCTTGTGCACAGTGGTTTTGGATATAGGCATCAGCCATGCTACGCATGAACCAATGACAAATTTTGACTCCGCAGAAAAAGTTAATCTGTGCACAGGAATTAATCACTCCACAGCTTGTACCATCCCTTCATCGTCCTGTCAGTCTTTCGTGATTTCATGAAGGAACAAGTTTTAACCCCTTATTACCTCACTCAACGAGCCTGGTGTTTGCTTCGTGGTTAGGATGGTGGCTGGAATCCTAGGGTCCTGAGTTCAAGCCCCGTTGACCGCTGAATTAATACACCAGGGGGTTGATTCAGCCTGTCATCCTTCCGAGGTCGGCAAAATGAGAACCAGTATGTATACTGGTAGAGGGGCACTGCATCAGCGACACAGAAGCGCTTCCAAGAAATGATAGCTACCCCGGCAGCTGAGCTGCCATATGCAAGAAGAAGAAGACCTCACTCAACATTCTGCTCGCTCTTCTCCCACGCATTCTTTTGATATATATATATATATATATATATATATATATATATATATATATATATATATATATATATATATATATATATGATTGACCTCTCCCATGCTCCTCTTGCGAAAGTATCTGCGTGAAGCAACCCAAGAAGACTTGCACAAAGTAAGTGCTTTGCTGTTTCAAACCCTTCCCAGAGTTCCTCAACAACTATAAACACGTTCACACAAAGTACACACACGACAATCCCAATGCTATGCACTCCCCTCAGCTACCGGACTGGTTTCATCACTTATTGGCGAATCATCAGCGATAGCGCACACAGCAATGCATATCAATGAGGCTCTCAAGCATGTAACATGTGCAAACGTCAAAAGCAGTCAATATATAAATAAAGAACGACCCACCCACATCTGTCACCTGTGAATGGAGGGAATAGCCAATCAGCTCTCGCTGAATCTGGGCGTAGTCGATAAGGTGAAAGCTGATTGGCTATTCCCTCCATTCACAGATGTGGGTGGGTCTTTATATATATATATATATATATATATATATATATATATATATATATATATATATATATATATATATATATATATATATACACACACATACATATTGTCGTGGTTCTGCAACACCGCATGCCTCTAAGGCAATGGCACCCAACATGCAGTGATCCCCAGGCAGTTATTTCATGAGTATTCGTGTAATTATTCCTCACCTCATGTGTAGTGGGTTAACGGGACGAAGTGCACTGCATGGGTCTCGTAGTTAGGTCTAATAAATATCTCTGATTCAAACTCTGATCCCCACTCTAACCCTGTCCTTTTAGCCAGAGTACATAACAAGCATCCAAGCGCACACACCATTCAATCGGCAATTGTTTATAAGCACATCACAATGCCTCCCACAGCTCGGATAATCCACATCCCAGCTGTATACTCCACAAGCTGCACACTGTAATCGCACGCCATTATTTCATTTAAATCTGCGTGCCAATTCCCCACCGGCACCTCACCTTACTTCACACCTCGCTCACCAAATCTCACCTCTTTGACCACAAATGACTCCCGCACACGGGAAAAATATTCCCGCACCCCCGTGTACCTCTGCATCACGACAATTCTCCACTCTATTCTGAGGAGCACCATGCGGTGTCGGATTGTCCTCGCCATTGCGCGATGCTCAACCATGCAACAGACACGAATAGCTCCACCACGTCTCACTGGGGACGTCCCGGGTGAGCATCCGGAATTGATCCAGCCCTCATCCATTCACCAGACCACGGCAAGATCGGGGAAAACAAGAAGGGGTCACGAGAAGGGTGATCCAGGAGTTTGGTTCCGGTCTCGGGTGTGCATTTTGGCTCATGAAAGAGCCAGTGGGTGGCGGAAGAAGTCCGCTGCCATCCGACATTCAGACTGCGCTCGGTGCACATTCAGGGCCGAGGTGTCAGCTCGGGGAGCATGCCCCATGTTAAGTCAGGAGCTCCGAGCTGTGCTGAAGCCGGGCGGCATCTGAGCCGGTTTCCGGTCCCTGAGCCTGGCAGGGCATGGCTTGGGCCACTGCGGCCCAATAGAGGAGCAGGATTTCGGCCACAGCACATCTCTTTCCTGTCGTTGCCCCACTCTTCACCTGGGGCTTATAAAATGGGTAGCAGGGAGCTGTTAGGGTCTCCTCTCTCTTCTTCAGAACATTATTTATGTGCGTTTGCCATTCAGATCGCGCTTCTTCTTCGAGGACTAGATCCGAAGCGATTGCCATGCTGTCGACGTCCCGCCACACCCGCGCAGCCAGGCGGATCAAGTGGAGCGAACGTTGCCATGAACCCCAGTGAATAAATAAGCAGGAGATGACGAGCCATATTATGAGGTAGGAATGCTCAGGCGGAGCGTCGCATGGAGGTACACGCTACACATAGAGACCTTTACATGACTAGATTAGGGATCTTTCTCCTCACGCATCTATTCTACTCTCTCTCTTTCTCCTCACGCATCTATTCTACTCTCTCTCTTTCTCTCTCTCTCTCTCTCTCTCTCTCTCTCTCTCTCTCTCTCTCTCTCTCTCTCTCTCTCTCTCTCTCTCTCTCTCTCTCTCTCTCTGTTCCCCCTCTATCCTGTGTGCTCTGGATGCACAAAGAAGAACATTACTGACTCGCAATCCCGTTTTCCTCTGGTACGGCACGGCGCCCCCACATTGCACTACACCACAACTCCCACGCCCACGTCTTAGACACAACCAGTATTCCTCCCACCTAAGCATTCTGGGTTGCGTTGGTCTTCCGACTGCACGAGAAGACCGCACGAGGTATTGGGAGGTCGTTTACCCTCACCTGCTTTTTCTCTCTGGCTATCTAATCTGTGTGTGTGTGTGTGTGTGTGTGTGTGTGTGTGTGTGTGTGTGTGTGTGTGTGTGTGTGTGTGTGTGTGTGTGTGTGTGTGTGTGTGTGTGTGTGTGTGTGTGTGTGTGTGTGTGTGTGTGTGTGTGTGTGAGATGGCACCTGTCCCAGCATTAAATATGATTGTAGAATATATAACGGGATAACTCTGCTCTGTATCTGCTTTTGTAAGATTGCTTGTCTTTTGCCGCACCCCACAAGTTCCTTGCTTTCTCTGCTGCACGTAAAAATAAACTCAATTCACTGTGCCACATACTTTTCCTCGCTTGATTGTAAATAAATGCTTTGTATACAAATGTTCACAGCTCATTTTCGTGTTTTCTTCCATTGGTCCAGCATGGCTCGCACCCGAGTTAAGCCGGGAAGTTATTCCCAATGATCTGTTTCCCAGCCGGTACATTCTTGGCAGTTCCGCTTGGCTGCATCTGATCTGGTAAGGTGATACGGTTTGATCAAGTGCATACTGATGCATGTCCCCCAGTAATTTGATCACGTGACCTTTCGGTCAATGGTATTTATTAGACAGAGCACCCAAAGTCACGTGGTCGAGTTATTGGCGTTCGCGGTCGATTAGCGACCCGCCGCGTCACGAAGTTATTCATGTGTGATGGCATGCAATCCGAGAGTCTGGTGGGAATCCGAGGTTGTTCACCCCTCGTGGTTTTCGCCCCTGACCCAGGGTCCACAAATGTGTGTGTGTGTGTGTGTGTGTGTGTGTGTGTGTGTGTGTGTGTGTGTGTGTGTGTGTGTGTGTGTGTGTGTATGTATATGTGTTGTTGTTCGTCTTTCGGCTGCTCCCGTTAGGGGTCGCCACAGCGGATCATCCTTTATGATCCGCATTCTGATTTGGCATAGGTTTTACGCCGGATGCGCTTCCTGACGCAACCCTGGTCGCCTCTTATGACACAGGGATAAGGATTGGGTTTCGCCATGATTCCGGGCTGCCCTACACCCTCTCATAGCGCGGCCCGTCGCAGAGCTCCCATCCTCAAGCGATCCTCCAACCCAAGCCTCCGAGTAGCCGGATTACAGGTGCACGCCATTACTCCCGGTACATGTATATGTATGTGTATATTTTTATATATATGTGTGTATGCGTATACATATATATTGTATATGTATATATACAATATATATATATATATATATATATATATATATATATATATATATATATATATACATATATATTGTTACGAATTCGGAAGCCTTGTGCACACAAACAGACAGCCGTCTCCTATAGTTCTGTTATATCGGTAAGTGTGTTTCAAGTTAGGGTCTTGTCCCTAGTCTAGTGGGAATTGGATGATCATGCGCTGCGGAGTTGTTTTGATAGTTAGGATTTTTGTAACAACAATAACACCGACGACATCTGCCTTCGAACCCTTCCACCATCCTCCACCGGCACCATTGCACATGTGCATGTCAGCAC
>NC_140963.1:40721568-40764068 GCF_056783735.1 Eptatretus burgeri | reverse complement strand
TAAGACAGGATAATCACGTGTTTGTTATCATCTGAGCTCCAGTGTTTGAACATTAGTGTTGCAGCACTCTCTGAGATTCAGGGACCGGATAGTGGTGAGATCATGGCTGGTGGTCACACCTATTACTGGTCTGATTACTGATGGTTACCATGTCCAAGGAGTTGCTGTAGCTGGGTCCAATAAAAGCTGACTCCCATGATAATTGATGTAACACCGGTCAACGTGGATATTATGAGACTGAGGATTCATCACTCCTTGGTTGTTGTTTCCCTGGTCTCTGTATATGCTCCGACTGAAGTTGGTGATCTCACCGTGAAGGACGCATTTTATGCTGCGCTCGATTCTGTGGTTGATCAGTGCCCCAGGTGAGACACTCTTCTCGTCTTGGGGAATTTCAATGCATCAACTGGCACTGATGGGGATGATTATGAGACATGTGTTGGTCCTCTGAAGTCTGGAACTGTGAACAAGTTCCTTGATTTTGCAAGAAGTTGTGGACTTTGGGTGGCTGGTTCATGGTTTCAGCGCCCACAGGCTCATCGCTGGACTTGGTATTCCAATGCTGGTGATGTGGTAAAGGAGATTGAGCATGTGCCCATTGATGGTCATTGGAGGATGATTCGGAATTGCAGGGTCTACCGGAGTGCTCAGTTCCTCAATATGGACCGCAGGCTTGATGTAGCAATGCTGAAGTTGCAGCTTAAATCCAGGAGAATGATATCATCCCAATCTGGAATGGATGTTGACTAGCTCAACAATGAGAGGGTAGTTGAGTTTGCAAACAGGCTGAGTGGGCATTTGGGGGGAGGGGTCTGGGTGCTCTGGGGAATCCTGAAGAGTTGTGGAGTGCCTTCAAGGCTACCATCCTTGATGTTGCTGGTGGAAGTCTTGGAACTCACTTCAGGCGAAGAATGACTTTGTCTCTCAAGAACGACTTTGTCTCTCATCTCTCACTCTGATGTCTGAATTATTCTCTGGTAATGAGAGTGCTGTGAGGTGTGTTGGTTCCATCTCTGACTTATTATCCCAACCCCGGAGGGAGGGAGCGGGATATTGTAATCGTCCGGTTTGTTTGTTTGTTTTGTCTGTCTGTCTGTTAGCAACTTTACGGCGAAACGGCTTTAACAAACACTATCAAATTTAATCCACAGGTGGGCAATGAACCTTGGATGACCCCATTAACTTGTGGGTCCAATTGGATCAAAGTCAAGGTCACGAAAAGATCATAATCGTTTTTCGCTAATTTCGTCAAAAATGATCTGATTTACTTCAAACTAAGCTTATAGTGAACCTTATTCTATTTGTCACTTGTAATCCTACACATTCCTATTTGTGAAGATCGGTAGGGTCCGAAGTTTTGGGAGTCATGGCCATCGGTCAAAATTGCATATTTTCCATTACACATCAAACTAGAGCGCATACCTTCGCCAACGCTACATTTTGCCCCCCCCCCCAGAAACCGTTGATTGTGAGGGTATTTAATCCCATACCACATCTGCCATCTCATATGTGTTATGATGGCTTAAAAACATTAAATTTCCTGCTGTTTGACACTGATTCACGTACATTGTACAATTTCTGTATGAACTCCCTGACCTTTTTGGGTGTCGGCGTCAAGTCAATCTGATGACAACTGGTCACATTATAAGAAATCAAACATTGCACATCACAGGATAGGGAATTGAATTCTAAACATTTTGAATCTACTTACATGGAAATTGTTTAAGAATTGACCGCATTATGATAATAAAGGTCGTTGACCCCCCCTGAACTTTGACCCAAACCGCTCACAAAGGTAATGACGTCATTGTGTCATATCATATATCACAAGATTGGGCATTGAATTCACAACATTTTGGCATTGGTTGCATGCAAATTGGATAAAAATCGACCGCACTATGGCAAAATGACAATTTTGACCTTTTCATGATCTCGACCTTGACCTTTGTACTCTTAATTTTGTAAGTGGTATTAGAGTGTGGGGAACAGAACAGTCAACATTTTGGTGTTGGTTTCATGCAAATCGGATAATAATTGACCGTGTTATGACTAAAACCGCACATTTTGCAATATCGTGACCCCCCCTGACCTTTGACTCCCAACCGCTAATAAGGGTTATTACGTCGTTGTGTCATGTCACATATCACAAGAGGGGGCATTGAATTCTGAACATTTTGGCATTAGTTGCATGCAAATTGTATACAAATTGACCGCGCTATGGTAAAAAGACGATTTTGACATTTTCATGACCTTGACCTTGACCTTTGACCCGATCGCTCCCAAAATCTAATCAAATGGTCCTCTGATAATAACCAATCTTCCCACCAAATTTGCTGCGATTCAGTTCAATACTTTTGGAGTTATGCGAATAACAAACAAACAAATAAACACATATTCGCAAATAAATAAATAAATACACAGCGATCAAAACATAACCTTCGCAACAAAGTTTGCGAAGGTAACAAGTGGTGCCAGGCACAACAAATCCCGCCCATTTAAGGCATAAAGTTATTTTGGGGATCAAATTTAAATTTGACACATCCTTAACCTGAATGTTGATTATAAGGAATATTTTAGTCTTAGTTTGAAGTCAATTAAACCATTTTTGACTAAGTTATGACCGTAAAATGATTTTGACCTTTCAATGCCACGTAAGGTCAAAGGTCATGGTGTCGAATGAAACCCAATAAAGGACTTGATATATGTCTTCCATAGTAAACACGCATATTCCTCACCTTTTTTGAGTTATAATGGAAAATTTGTAATTTTGACCGATGACCATGACCCCCAAAACTTCGGACCCTACCGATCTTCACAAATATGCATTTTTCACTATAGGAATGAGTAGGATTATAAGTGACAAATAGAATAAGGTTCACTATAAGCTTAGTTTGAAGTAAATCGGATCACTTTTGACGAAGTTATGAGCAAAAAAACTATTTTGATCTTTTCGTGACCTTGACCTTTGATCCAATTCTACCCAAAAGTTAATGGGGTCGTCCAAGGTTCATTGCCCACCTGCGGATTAAATTTGATAATGTTCGCTAAAGTCGTTTTGCCATAAAGTTGCTAACAGACAGACAGACAAATAAACAAGCAGTCATAGACTGGTACTTACGAAATTGTCAACTTGACCTCTGACCTTGTCTCATAAAAGCTGTCTCTGGAGAAGGTAGCGACGCAAACCAGAAGTTTCTACAATGATTCTGTACCAAACCATCATAAATCGAATGTTTGACCTCACTGTGACCTTGACCTTTGACCGATTTTGACCAAAATCTGATCAGCGCTAGCCATCACCCTCCTGAATCACATGGTGTAATTTAACATTAGTAGCTTCTTCCGTTCGCGAGTTATAATTTTTTTTGGATGTTTGACCTCACTGTGACCTTGACCTTTGACAGATTTTGACCAAAATCTAATCAGCGCTAGCCATCACCCTCCTGAATCACGTGGTCTAATTTGACATTGGTAGCTTCTTCCGTTCTCGAGTTATCGTGCCTACAAACAAACACACAAACACACAAACAAACACACAAACAAACAAACAAACAAACAAACACACAAACAGAGGACGGAAGTCATCAATATACTTACGAAATCTTTAGATTTCTTAAGTAACAAACAAGCAGTCATAGACTGGTACTTATGAAATCGTCAACTTGACCTCTGACCTTGTCTAATAAAATCTCTCTCTGGAGAAGGTAGCGACACAAACCAGAAGTTTCTACAATGATTCTGTACCAAACCATCAAAAATCGAATATTTGACCTCACTGTGACCTTGACCTTTGACCGATTTTGACCAAAATCTAATCAGCGCTGGCCATCACCCTCCTGAATCACGTGGTGTAATGTGACATTGGTAGCTTCTTCCGTTCTCGAGTTATCGTGCCTACAAACAAATGCACACACACACACACACACACACACACACACACACACACACACACACACACACACACACACACACACACACACACACACACACACACACACACACACACACACACACACACACACACGACGGAAGTCATCAATATACTTACGAAATCTTTAGATTTCGTAAGTAACAAACCAGACGATGACAATATCCCGCTCCCTCCCTCTGGGGGGCCGGATAAAAAGGTTAGGAATATGCGTGTTTACTATGGAAGACGTATATCAAGTCCTTTATTGGCTTTCATTTGACACCATGACCTTTGACTTTACGTGGCCATGAAAGGTCAAAATCATTTTTCGCTCATAACTTCGGCAAAAATGGTTTAATTGACTTCAAACTCAGACTAAAATATTCCTTATTCTATTCATTATAATCAACATTCAGGTTAAGAATATATCAAATTTAAATTTGATCCCCAAAATAACTTTATGCCTTAAATGGGCAGGATTTGTTGTGCCTGGCACCACTTGTTTACAGTTGTTACTGGAGTTCGCCAGGGGTGTGTTCTGGCCCCCACACTTTTCAGCACTTGTATGGACTGGATTCTGAGGAGGATGTCAGAGAGATCAAGCTGCGGTTCATTGTTTAGGAGTGTCGAGATCTCTGATATTGATTTTGCAGACGATGCAGTCATCTTTGCAGAAACTGGATTTCCTTATGGGGGCCCTTGAGGCCCTGAATGAGGAGTCGGAGCTTCTGGAATTTCGGGTGTCCTGAGTCAAAATGAAGATCCAGGCTTTCAATGACATTTTGGATGCTGCTTTCTTGTATCGACTTGTTTGTGGTGAGGATGTTGAGGTCACGGAGAGATTCAATTACCTTGGCAGTGATATTAATGTCTCTGCTGGCTGTGAGCCAGAGATCAATATACGACTGGGTCGGGCCTGGGGGGTCGTGGATTCACTGGTCCATGGGTTGTGGCCCTGTCGTACCAATACAGGAGGATGAAAGTCCAAGTCTTCAGGTCCTTATTGCTTGCAATCTTGCTTTAAGGATGTGAGACTTGAACTCTGACCAGTAATCTGAGATAGAGACCTAACTCTTTCGGTTCCAGGTATCTTCGGAGAATCCTTGGCTATCGCTGGTCAGACTTTGTGTTCAACGAGCGGTTGCTGAGAGAGACTCAAATAAGATTTGTTACCTGCACAGTCATTGAGCATCAGCTGTGGCTGTATGGACATGTGGCTCACTTTCCTGATGCTGATCCTGCTCACCTGATTCTCTCAGCATGGGAGCCTCATCAGTGGTGGAGGCCAATGGGCCAACCATGTGCCTCGTGATTGCTGCAGGTTGATTGGGATCTCAAGTATATGGGGATGGGGCGGGCATCTGCCCGGGGGATAGCCAGATGGAGGCCCTGGAGTCCTGGTGGAAAGTGGATGCAGCGACTCACTGCTGCCGTGCATGCTCCCATACCTGACCTGACCAGTTATTCTATGCAGAATCATTTTGATGGAACATTTTGAATTGTAATTGACGCTCCACCACACAACTGCCTTACCTTTCTCTCACCTCACACTGCCCTACCTTCCCCCACCCTCCTCACTCTCCCTCCCTTATACCCCCTCCCCCCTCTCTCTCTCTCTCTCTCAACCCCACCCCTCTCTCTACCCCACCCTACCTCTCTCTCTCTCTCTCTCTCTCTCTCTCTCTCTCTCTCTCTCTCTCTCTCTCTCTCTCTCTGCCCCTCTTTGTCTCTCCTTTACTATTCCCCCCAGCGAAGTTACGTGTGGTATTTGCTAATACATACATACATACATTATACTGCACATAAAGTTCCTTTCTCCCTTGCAGACAGTGGTGATCTTTACGTCTGTGGACAGAATTCTCGCGGCCAGCTTGGCCTTGGACACTTGGAAGATGTGGCAAACTTCACTCGCTGCCCTGCACTCCTTGGGTGCTCTGTTTCTAAAGTTGCCTGTGGTTGGGAGTTTATGCTCATACTCACAGGTGTGGACTTCACACAATCCATCGTCGTAATCATACTTCACACCCATAGTGATTACAAGGTGGCTGTTGTTTTGCCTGTGATCTTTCATATAATGGTGTATCTTCGAAGTTGAGTCTATTTTGCGTTTCATCAGTGATTATGTTCCCTGCATGTTCCCTGCATTAACACACAGTTTACAAACTCAATTTGATGTCATAAATGGTTTGGAAAGATGATGTAATTCCATCTTTTATGATGGACCCAAATATGACAATGTTTCACTCACCTCCCTCTCTTACCCCCACCCCTCCCCCTTTGCTCAATGTAAGCCTCATTAATCCTTCTCTCAATTTTGATATGCTGCTAAACTTACCTTTTCACCATACTCCTCCAATATTCCCACAACCTCTCTTCTATCTCTTATTGTCTTTTTTAGCCCCCATTGGACTTTGTCTGAAACGGGGGCTTATGTATTTGGTCTCGCTTTTCGTGTGTGTGTGTGTGTGTGTGTGTGTGTGTGTGTGTGTGTGTGTGTGTGTGTGTGTGTGTGTGTGTGTGTGTGTGTGTGTGTGTGTGTGTGTGTGTGTGTGTGTGTGTGTCCGCAACCATATCTCGGAGATGTGTGGACTGATTTTATTCGTACTTGGCATATAGACAACATGATGGTATACATATGCATATCATTTTGTTTCGCGACGTGATCAAAGATGGTGGACTGGCAGCCATTTTAGTTGTAAAAAGACCCCGGTGTCAAACACGTTCTCAACCATTTCTCGAACATGCGTTTACTGATCTTGTTCAAACTTGGCAAACAGATAAAGAATGATTGCTTACATAAGCACGTCTTTTTTTTAGGGATCAGATCCACGATGGCCGACCGGTGGCCATTCTGTTACTTAAATGTGTCCCCAACCATTTCTCAGACAAATATCGTCCGATTTTGTTCAAACTCGACACAAGCACAGTACATAATGGCATACACGAGCACCTCACTTCATTTTCAAATCTGATCAAAGATGGCTGACTGGCAGACTGGTGGCCATTTTGGTTGTGAAAAAACAACAACCTGGTAATGAACACGTCCTCAACCATTTCTCAGACATCCATTTACCGGTCTTGTTCAAACTTGGCACATTAATAAGGAATGATGGCTTGCATATGCTTGTCATTTCTTTTTCGAGATCCTATCCCAGATGGCCAACTGGCAGCCATTTTAGTTGGGGGAAAAAAATCCTGATGTTGAACATGTCCTCAACCATTTCTCAGACATGTATTTAACCGATGTGTTTCGAACTTGGCACACAAATAACGAATGATAGCTTGCATATGCAAGTCATTCATTTTCGATATCAGGTCCAAGATGGCTTAATGGCAGCCATTTTAGTTGGGGGAAAAAATCCTGATGTTGAACACGTCCTCAACCATTTCTCAGACATCCATTTACCGACGTGATTCAAATTTGGCAGACGGAGAAAGAATGATGACTTGCATATGCATGTCAATTTTCTTCATGATCAGATCCAAGATGGCCAAATGGCGGCCATTTTGTTGCAAAAACCCCGATGTTGAACACGTCCTCAATTATTTATCGCACTTGAATTTACTGATGTTTATTCAAACTTGGCACACGCATAAAGAATGATGGCTTACATATGCACGTCATTTCTTTTCGAGATCAGATCCAAGATGGCCGACTGGTAGCCATTTCGTTACTTAAATGTGTCCCCAACTATTTCTCAGACATGCATGGTCTGACTTTGTTCAACCTTGGCACAAGCACAGTACGCACAATGGCATACACGTGCCCTCTCACTTCGTTTTGCGATCTGATCATAGAAGGCTGACTTGTAGACTGGCGGCCATTTTAGTTCCACATAAATATGGGCTCGCCCTTTTACTCCGGACAGCATAATTACTAAAACAACAGGGGCTATGACAATTTATGTTTATTTTACTTGTTTCTCTTCCTTTTTGTCAATTCTATTTCTTCAATTTTTCTCTCGCTGTTACCTCATTGTGCATATATAGTAAATGGATAGCCTCTTCTTGAAAGATTGCTACTGGGTGATAAACATTGCAGAAATCTTTCTGATGTAAGACACGGTGCAATAGTCTTGTTTTCTGATTTATGCTGTCTATACATTTATTTAATTTGCCTGTTTGATTTATAACATACACGCAAACTGGACAAAAAAAAGATTTGTTCTCATACAAATTATTCCTTATCCCCTCATAACAATGGCACTGTTTGCCAAATAATGCTGTGTACTAACCCATTGTTGTTCTTTGTTCTTCCTGACCTCTTAGTTGGTGGCCAGCTTTTTTCCTGTGGCTCCGACTCGCACGGACAGCTTGGTCGAGGCATGGGTTCAAAAAGTTCTTCGGCTCATATGCCTTCTCCTGTTAAGGTTTGGAGAAATTTTTGCACCATTTGGTGGATGGACAATTCAGGCGTAGGGAAGTGGAAATCATTTTCTTTTGTTTTCCATGTCAGATGCAAATGATTCCCTCTGTGCATTTGGGGAAAATATAATTTTAACACCAAGTATGACGTTTTGCATATGACAAAGTTTACTTTATACAGAAACATTTTATACTCTCATAGCTTAATTGTGCTCAGCATTGACATACTCCTTATAATATGGGTAATTGATAAACCTCTGAAGGAGTTGCTCACGATGGTTCACAACGCAGCTTTTTACTTTTCAATATAAATGTTTTTCTTGTCCATATGTTTTATATAAGTAGTAGGACTTTGGGGCTTCTGGTGCACCTCAAAAATTTACATGTAAGTGAATGGGGAAAAAGGGAAAAACTATGAGGTCCAATCATCAAAAGCCCCCAATGCCTTCTTATTTACCTCCTCTGTATATAAATGATGTTTATAACTTCTTATTGTATTCATTCTTCGAAACGCTTTGAAAACTTGGTTTATTAATTAATTTGGATACTTGTTTCCAAGATGTTGCAAGTCTTATGTTTTGTTTATTCCTAACATTTTTCAGTCTTTCCAAATACATTATTCATGAATTTATAAATGTTCTTCTCAAAATCATTTGAAGCAAGTGTTATCTTTTCTGTGTTGAAATTAACCAAACTGCCCAAGAAACGAGTTTGACAGAAATCTACCCTTGCCTGAGACATAAATGCTGGTTAGGAGATGGAAAATTTAATGGAAATGTTCGGAGATGGAAAAAGGTTAGGAGATGGAAAATGCTCATTCCTTCCTTTGAGAGACACGTCCAAAAAAACCCATTGTTTTCTCATTGCCGTGATATCATCAACTTGGCTTATTTATTGCCGAACCAAAATTTAATGCTTCATTCAGAGGATGTCAGGTGAGTATTCCGACCTTACAGATGAATCTTTTTCACAAGAGGAAAGGTGAGTTACGTTTAAACCGATTCATCATTTGTGTTTTATACAGAACCAAATTACTATACCATTTATAATTATTGGGGTTTTTTTTTCTGACAGGCTATCCCCAATAACATAGTTGATAACTGATGTTGAAAATGAGGCCAATGAATGTCATGAAGAATGGCAGAATATGAATGAAATCCTTACAGAACTTCAAACAGTCCGAGGGGAATTACATCATGAAATGATGAAGTGTTCAGAAGATTTTTCACACCCTTTAACTTTGGATGAGAAGTCAAATGAAAGGTGAGATAAATGAGAAACTTATACACAACCTTTTACAAGCATGAGGGACAACTTGATGTTAATTTTTTCCCTGCTTGTTTTTTATTTCCAGCATTAAAAATGAACCAAACAACTAGATGATTGGTTATGAAGCGAATGATTCTCACAACCTTGAATGGGACTATTTTGAAATTCCATAGAGTGCTGACTAATTCCCAACCTGTTCCAGTTTAAACCTCCGTCTGGATGAACCCGACACAAAACTCAATCTTCTGGAGGTAAACGATTTATTTATTATTTTATTAATATCATTATATAATCATTTTTATATACCCTCATGGTTCTTCCCTCTGTTTTAAACAGAATATGGTGTCCGAGTTTCAAAATCGCAAGCCATCCGAAGCAGACTGCTGGGAAATAACATTTTGTTTTACAATTGAATATTCATTTCCATCCAAAGAAAAATGTTTAATGTTTTCAATGTTGTTTAATGACGAATCTGCTTTGCTTACAATTATTTAATTCTTAATGACTTTTTAAAAAATTTAAAATTTTAATTTTAAAAAGTTCATTCATCCATCATTTATTATAACCTTTTTTAAAATGTGATTTTCACTGAAATATTCTTATGACATTACCAATCTTAAACTTTGGATTTCTCAGATTAATCTTTTTTTCATATTTTAATTTTGTAAATGTTTCTGATGGCTTGGATTTTATTAAGGTATGAATCGTATTGTTGTACTTCTCTTCAATATCCTGAATAAAAGATAACCATTATTGAGAACCAAGTTGAGTGAATTTGTAATATAGTCTCTCATTCAAAGTGCGATTAAAACAATCAATAACAAGCGCTTTTCCTTCATTAATGATGCTGCATAATGTAATACCGTTATCTTTAAGAAAATTCATAAATGTTTTGTTGTAGAACTCTGTGCCCTCATCAGTCCATGATTTTTTTTTAGGTTTTCCCTTGCTTTTATTAAATATATGTTGGAATGCTAACATAAGAGGTTTACCTCTTTTGTTTTTCAAAGGAATGACCAAAGCATATCGACTCCTCAAATCAATAACGGTTCAATAATACTTATCCCCCTTATCATTATTGAGTTCAATCAAGTCAACGGACCAGATACACTACCGGTCAAAAGTTTTAGAACACCCCCATTTTTCAGTTTTTACTGAAATTTAAGCAGTTCAAGTCGAGTGAATAACCTGAAATGGTACAAAGTTAAGCGGTAAACTGCCAGAGGTTAAAAAAAGTTTAGGTTCCCAAAAACTGAAAAATAATGTAAATTTCAGACTTGTTAAAAAAGGCCCTTTTCAGGGAACAAGAAATGGGTTAGCAACTGCAGCTGTTCTGCAGCAATGGAAGTAAATTAAGCCTTGAAAGTTGATGGCAACAATTCAGACAGGTGTCCCAACTTTTGTTGATTAGTTACAAACCCTCTGTCTGTATAAAAGCAGTGTTTGAACAGACTGTGTTGCTGCACCCTCTGAAGCATTATTTGGACAATATCGCACTGCAGGAAGTAGTATATTGCTATCATAATGGTGAGAAAAAGTCAATTAACAAAGGAAGACAGACAGACCATCATGACCCTTAAAAGTGAAGGTCTTTTCTTTGGAGAAATTGCAAAGAAGCCAAGGTGTCAGTGAGTACAGTTTCTGACACCATCAAAAGGCACTTGGGAACTGGAGGAAACTCTGACAGGAAGAGGTCTGGCAGACCCAAAGCCACAACACAATCAGAAGACAAGTTTCTGAGAGTCAATAGCTTGTGTGATAGGCAGCTCACAGGACAACAGCTTCAAGCACAGCTTAGCACTGGTCGAAGTAAGGAAGTCTCAGTTTCAACTGTGAAGAGAAGAATTTGAGCTGCAGGTTTGACAGGTCGAGTGGCAGTAAGAAAGCCATTGCTAAGATGACAAAATAAGAAAAAGAGGCTTGCCTGGGCCATGAAGCACCACCAGTGGACTAGTTAAAACTGGAAGAAGGTCTTCTGGACTGATGACTCAAAATTTGAAATCTTGGGTTCATCATACAGGGTTTTTGTATGCCGTCGAGTAGGCGAAAGGATGATTCCTCAGTGTGTGACACCAACTGTCAAACATGGAGGAGGAAGCGTGATGATCTGGGGCTCTTTTGCTGGATCCAGAGTCAGCGACTTGCACAGAATGACGAACACCCTGAACCAAAAAGGCTACCACAGAATTTTGCAGCGCCATGCCATACCCTCTGGTCTACACCTAGTTGGTCATGGGTTCATCCTCCAGCAAGATAACGACCCAAAACATACCTCCAGGCTATGTCAGAACTACCTTAGAAGAAAAAAACAAGCCGGTAGGCTTCCAATCATGGAATGGCTTGCACAGTCTTCAGACATAAACCCCATTGAGCCGATTTGGGATGAACTGGACAGAAGGGTGAAAGCAAAGCAACCTACAAGTGCAACACATTTGTGGGAACTTCTGCAACAGTGTTGGGAAGAACTTTCCGAACAATATTTGATTTCCATTGTGGAAAGAATGCCACAAGTATGTTCGGCTGTTATATCTGCAAAAGGTGGCTACTTTGATGAGTCAAAATTTTAGATTAAATTTTGTTCAACAAAACGATTCCATGATTTATTTTTTATCTGCAAATGTTTATTCGTTCTATGCTTTAATTTCAGAGTACATTGGAACATTAAACTGCTTAAATTTCAGTAAAAAGTGGAAAAATGTGGGTGTTCTAAAACTTTTGACCGGTGGTGTATAATCAACTTCTTCGCTTTGGAATAAACCTTCCTTCTTTTAAACTTTATGATTATTGGTTGATGTAATTGATCAGCTCATTGCTCTTCAATCTTAATGATAACATTAGAACCTACAAGTTTTTTGAATTTCCAATCCCAAGTTTCAATTTAGCACTGATCATCTTCTTCACGATAAACCGATCAACTTTTTCTCTCAATGTTGGATTTCGTATCAAAGACAAATTATACAACATTTCTCAATCCGTTTCATGTTTTTCTTCCATCGTTGTGCTATTTTCATAATCAATATCATGCTTCATCCACACTTCATCAACTCTGTTTTTAGGTTTAGCCCAAGGTTTAGGATTATTAGCCTCATCTAATCTTTTGTCCAAGTTTGTGCCCGGACCACAGAAAGAATATCCTGTTAGATGTAATTCCCCTGGTATTCCAGTTGTTGTAAATTTACTTCCTGATAAAAACTTTTGCATATCTCCCCCATGTTTTTGTTTGGAGATGAATTTATTCTTTTTAGAGCCACACACAAAACATATTCCCTTTTTGTATAACCCTCTAATTTTTGCTTTTAACATACGAGATATTTTTTTACATTTGAGACAATAACTCATTTATTTATGAGAAAAATTCCTCGAGTGTGAAAGCCTTTTTAGTTTCCAACACGTGCATTTGAATCTTAATTTTTAATATATAAAGAATCCTTAGAAATGTCTGCACTCTCTCCTCCATTTATTGAAGAAAAAAAATGTACAACTTTAATCAAAATCAATTACACCAACATCGTCAATAATATAATTTTTTCTTTTTTTCGTAGCTATGATGAATAGGCATTTGATAATCTGAGTGAGAAAAGTGAAGAAAAAAAAAACTTTATCATTAAGAAATCGTTGTGGCCTATTCCAAGTGAAAGCATGGTTGAGCAGGCCAAAAAACATGGTGGCTTCAGACCAGCACCAGGAAACGCCTTAAGATCCCAGACAGCAAGGTGGCCGAGGATTGCCTGGTGAAGGATATAATTAAATAAGGCCATTAATTATATCTTCAAAAGGGATGTTTTAATCAACCCAAACACCCAATTTTCGTTCTTGCACTTCCTTGTAGTTTTCTTCATATGCATACAAAGTTTCAGGCTGCTCGGTTTTATGGATCTGGAGTTATGGAGACACACACACACACACACACACACACACACACACACACACATAGTGTGTGTGTGTGTGTGTGTGTGTGTGTGTGTGTGTGTGTGTGTGTGTGTCTCAGGTCAGGTCAGGTATGGGAGCATGTGCCAGAACAGCACGTCGCTGCGTCCACTTTCCGCCGGTACTCCTGGGGCCTCCGTCTGGCCATCCCCCAGGCAGATGCCAGGCTCATCCCCATCTCCTTGAGATGATGGTCAACCTGTTGCAACCATGAGGCACGTGGTCGACCCACTGGCCTCCTCCACTCATGAGACTCCCTCGCTGAGAGAATCTGGTGAGCAGGATCAGAGTCAGGAAAACGAGCCACATGTCCATACAGCCGCAACTGACGCTCACGGACTATGCAGGTAACAAATCTCATCCGAATCTCTCTCAGCAACCGCTCGTTGGACACAAAATCTGACCAGTGATAGCCAAGGATTCTCCGAAGAGACCTGGTACCAAAGGAATTAAGTCTCCGTCTCAGATCCTTGGTCAGAGTCCAAGTCTCGCACCCATAGAGCAAGACTGGAAGTACCAAGGACCTGAAGACTCGGACTTTCGTCCTCCCGCACAGGTACCGGCAGCGCCACACCCCATGATCCAGTGAATCCATGACTCCCCAGGCCCGACCCAGACGTCTATTGACCTCTGACTCGCAGCCAGCAGAGACATGAATATCACTGCCAAGGTAAGTGAATCTCTCCACGACCTCAACATCCGCACCACAAACAGACACAGACAGGACAGCAGCATCCAAGATGTCACCGAAAGCCTGGATCTTAGTTTTGACCCAAGAAACCCGTAATCCCAACGGCTCCGACTCCTCATTCAGCACCTCGAGGGCCCCCAAGAGGATGTCTAAAGTCTCCGCAAAGATGACTGCATCATCTGCAAAGTCAAGGTCCGAGATCTTGACATTCCCAAATGACGCACCGCAACTTGATCTCTCCGACATCCTCCCGAGAATCCAGTCCATACAAGTGCTGAAAAGTGTGGGGGCAAGTACACATCCATGACGAACTCCAGTAACAACTGGAAATAAGTCAGAGATGGTACCACCACACTTCACAGCACTCTCAGTACCAGAGTAGAGTTCAGACATCAGATCGATCAGTTTTGGTGGCACCCCACGAAGACCAAGAATCCTCCAGAGGACATCCCGATTCACTGAATCGAACGCTTTACAGAGATCAACATAGGCTGCAAGCAGCCCCTGCCGAAACTCTCGTCTGCGTTTGGTGAGGACACGAAGTGCAAGGATACGGTCAATCGTTGACCTCTTTGGTGTAAAGCCTGACTGCTCTGGACGCTGGTGCTCAAGCAGATGGTGGCGAACCCTATCGAGAATTATCCGAGCAAAGACCTTGCCCGGCACTGAGAGCAGCGTCACCCCTCGGTAGTTGTTGCAGTCTTGGCGATCACCCTTCCCTTTCCAGAGAGGGACAACAAGGCCCCTCTTCCAGTCAGTTGGGATGATGCCTGTGTTCCAGGCAGAGCACAAAACTGCATGCAACGACACGAGTGCAGCATTTCCACCAGCCTTGAGAAGTTCGGCATGGATGCCACAGATCCCTGGAGCTTTTCCCCGTTTCAACTGGTTCACCGCAGCCCGTGTTTCCACAAGCGTAGGTGGACCACAGTTGATTCGAGGGTCAGCAACAGGGATTGTAACACCCTTGACGTCCAACTCGACAGTTGGGGGATCAGCCTGGTACAACCGCTCAAAGTAACCGGCCCAGCGGGCCTTCACTTCAGACTCCTCTGTCAAGGGCCTACCACTCTCTGCTCGAACTGTAGTGCTCCGAGGGATGGGCTTGGTTGAACGTAAGGGGCGAATTCCCCTGTAAGCGGGACGAGAATCACCTGTCCACAGGTGATACTCTACCCCCTCACAGATTCCTCGCACATAGGCCTCCTTGTCCACCCTCAGTGCACGTACAGTTTTACGCCTCAGCTCCCTGAACAGCTCAGCTCTGCCATTCAGCCTGGCTCTGCGACTCTGGTCAATGTTATCCAGTGTCCCTTGAGAGACAAAATTCTTCTTTGCCCTGCGGTGAGCTCTAAGGCATCCACCGGCAACATCAAGGACGGTGGTCTTGAAGGCGCTCCACAACTCTTCAGGACCCCCCAAAGCACCCAGACCCCCCAAGTGTCCACTCAGCCTGTTCGCAAACGCCTCAGCTACTCTCTCATCCCTGAGCTTGGCAACATCCAGCCTCGGCTGGGATGGTACCATTCTCCAGGATTTAAGGTGCAGCTTTAGAGTTGCTACAACAAGCCTGTGGTCAGTATTGAGGAACTGAGCACTCCGGGAGACCCTGCAGTTCTGGATCATCCTCCAACGACCGTCAATGAGGACATGGTCAATCTCCTTTGCCACACCGCCAGCGTTGGAATACCAAGTCCAGCGATGAGCTTGTGGGCGCTGAAACCATGAACCAGCCACCCTAAGTCCATGACTTCTTGCAAAGTCAAGGAACTTAGTGCTATTCTGGTTCATAGTTCCTGAGCCATGGGGACCAACACACACCTCATAACCGTCCCTATCAGTTCCAGTCGATGCATTGAAATCCCCCAAGACTAGAAGTGTATCTCGTCTGGGGCACTGATCAACCACAGACTCGAGTGTGGCGTAGAATGCATCCTTCACGGTGAGATCACTCGCCTCAGTCGGAGCATAAACAGGGACCAGGGAAATGACACCTAAGGAGTGACGAATCCTTAATCTCATAATACGCTCGTTGACCGTTGTTACCTCAATTATCATTGGGGTCAGCTTATTGGACACAGCTACAGCAACTCCTTGGGTATGGTAACCATCAGAGCGACCAGACCAATAGTAGGTGTAACCACCCACCATTATCTCGCCGCAATCCGGTCTCCGAACCTCAGAGAGAGCCGCAATCCCGATGTCCAAACGCTTGAGCTCAGATGATAACAGAGACAGGTGATCATCCTCTCTTAGGGATAGGACATTCCAGGCACCCACCCGAAGGGACCGCCTCAGGTTAACCCAAGGAGACCGCCGTCTGGTGGACGACACCTCAGCACCACTCCGACACACTCTCCCGCAATCTGACCCAGGGATGTTACCCCGTGGTTTCCCTCCTATCAAAGATTGGGGGTCCCGAAGGCTTTGCCCCAATCCCGTCATCCGGTGAGCTGCCCTGCGAAGGGAAGCTGCACAGGAGGTACTCCCACGGAGTGGGTTTTCAGATTTTTTTGCGTTTTTGCGTTTTTGCGTTTTGCGGAATGAAAGGTTTTACGGTGGCCGGAGTGCAAATCCTGCCACCAACCTCCTAATAAGAAGTGACTCAACTGCAGGAGGACGTCCGCAGACACAGTTGGGCACTAGATATGGATGGCCGTTGGCTCACAAGGAGCTCCTCCGCCCTTTGACAGGTTTTGTTTTTAATCCTGCTGGGTGTCCATATCCAAACACCCTCCTCACCAGGAGGATCTATATACATATATATATATATATATATATATATATATATATATGTATGTATATATATATGTATATATATATGTATATATGTATGTATATATGTATATATATATGTATATATATATGTATATATATATGTATATATGTATATATATATGTATATATATACGTATATATATATATGTATATATATATATATGTATATATATACATATATATATATGTATATATATATATATATATATATATATATATATATATATATATATATATATATATATATATATATATATATATATATATATATATATATATATATATATATATATATATATATATATATATATATATATATATATATATATATATGATTGGGGCAGTTTGGATTATACATTATTAAAGAGGAAGAAGGCACTTCCAACTAAAAGTAAAAACGAGATTGACTCTGCTAATTTGCAAGAGCAAGAGCAAAAAAGCAAGAGCAGACCCGGTCTCGGGCAACATTTCACCAGTTTCACAGCCGGCTTCCTCAGGCACAATGGACCCCAAGCCTCGGAACTTGTCCGGCTTGTTTTTTTTGATACGACCGCTCATTTCCAGTCACATACTGGTGCTCATGGTCAAATGTATGAGTGCATTTTCATTTTATTTTGCAAAAGCAGAATAAACCTCAAATCACGTCATTGACGGGTGCTCTGCTCTTTTTTGTTTTTTACTGACACGTGATTTGGTGTTGTATGTGTGTGCGCTTGTTGTTGTTTTTCTGGTTCCGGGGCCTGAACATGACTGGTTTCGTGTCTGGGTTGGGCATGATGAGGTGTTGGTTGTGTAGGTGTTGGGGTTCTCATTGGGTGTTGTGCACATGCGGATGTGGTGTTTGGGATTGTGTTGTTTGTTGCTCACCTTATCTAGCCGTTTGCACCATCCAGTTTTTCCCATTTGCATCAGAGGTGTGTATTATGTGGGTATGTCCACTGTCTCTGCAGTATTGCAGAGATTGCACACCGCAGGCGAATGGTGAGTAATGTGGGCCGAAGATTTTTGCGCTATCGTGTACTGTTTTAGCTGTATTTTGGGAACACACATACATATGTAAAAGATGAGAGTTTTAGATATATATATATATATATATATATATATATATATATATATATATATATATATATATATATATATATATATATATATATATATATATTTGCATGGTGTTTTAAAAAGAGTGGTGCAACGTTCAATGTTTATTTACAAAGAAACAGAAACCTCAGGAATCGGAACCAAACATTTCTTGAAAGCTTATGACATGATATTTTCTGTCACTGATTGCTATTGCAGTATGTCACTGCTGGAGTTTGTGAGAGCCCATGGTCTGAAATTGGCATTTACACAAAGTCCTTGTAATTGACGTTCTCAATGTGTGCCCTTCTGCGGTTCAGACAGGCATTGAGCCTGATTCCAAAGTTCTGTCCAACTTTCCTGTAGGTCTCTTGTGGCACTGCATGGAGGTAGTCTTACACCTCCTGCTGGCAGAGCAGTTGGCATAGACAGAACTCTTGGCAGCCCCCAGAACCAGTAGTCTAGGGGGTTCAAGACTGGGTTCTGGCGTGCCCATTCATGAGTGGTACTCAGGGCAACGAGGCGATTTCTGAAGAGCCTGCCGCAGGAAAGTGATGACAAACAAACAAACGGACCCAAATGCAATACCCTCTCCTCTGGCAACTGGCGAGTGTAATGAAGGCAGAGGTTTAACCTTCTCCCTTCCTGGGTACATAGATTATTAATTTCAGCCCCTAATTTTAGCAATTGATACATTTCTTCCTGTACAGTTTTGCATGTTTTCTCATCATGGCAAATTCATCAATCATACAGCATTTCATTGCGTCCTTATCGTTTATTACAGGCCTGATTTGTGCCCAAATCCAATGGATCAATGATTTATAATCATGCGCTCCACATTCCACTCGTGTAATTAATGTCGTAATTGTTTGAAATCAACTGTGACCTCCGAGTAATCATGATAACCTTTGTGCAAGTTGGTGTTTTACATTTATTTCATTACTTGAGGTCGTCACAGATGTTTTGATTGATGCTCGTGTGCCTTGGGCATTGTTTCCTTTGCCATGTGTTGTGATAATAAAGTGCCATACTGTAATTGGCGGCAACGGTAATTGGGCGGATGTGGCAGCACTGTATATGAAGGTCAATGGCTGGTGATGACACGTATACCACGTACTCCGTGGAAAGTCATGCTGGAACAGTAATGGTATGTTATATACTATATTAGGAATAATGTACTCTGAGGAATGTAATTGGTGTTAGAGTATGGAGTTTAACTTCGTTATTATGTGATGTGTATGTGGTATTTGCCTTCAGTATTATGTGTACAAGTTATTGTATTTTGTTATTCTTACCCTATGTATATTTATGTTGTTGTAGATATGCGTATGGGTTTTGTGAGAATAAAGCCGATTGAAAGGTCTATTGTTGATTACTACAACACCATGGATCAGAGATCTTTTTGTTTTGCGAAGATGTGCAGGTTGCTAATAGTTTTGTCAAAGAACCAGAGCCTGATGCTATTTTTCTGTTTTGTTTCATTACCTGTTAATCATACAGTGACTCATCATGTACTGCGACTATGTGCTCAGAACTAGAATTGTGCCACACGTATCCAGAGCATTTTGTCATTGGCAAAAAGGCCATTTCGAATTAGGTATGAAAGTGTGAGTTGGAGGTGGTGGGATAGGGGGGTGTAGGGAAGGATGCGTTTAGAAATGGAAGACATGAGGGAGGATAATGGAAATATGGGACAGGAGGTTGGGGGGGGGGGGAAGCTTACGATCGTAATAAAAGTTTTTGGAATGAGATTCAACACTCGCAATAGTCCAATTTACTCGAATGTTTATTTTTAATTTTCAATTGATCTACAAATGCCAGGCCCATTACCAGGGTTTTCAAGTGGGGAAGGGGTGGGGGGGGGGTGCAAATCTGAAAGTGTAAACTTTTCACTAACCCTGGCCCTGGTGCTGAAAGCATGCTACGCTAAGGGAGGTCCAGGGGCTTCCACAACCTCCTACAGGAAAATATTTAATTCTAGACATCATTTCCCATACTTTGGAGCATTTTGGTGGGGGGCAGTTATTGCATTTATGTATTTATTAATGTATTTAGCATTCCAAAGTTGAGGGGTGAATAATCGCATCTTTTTACGAATGCGAAACCCTCGACTGATTTGTACCTGGACCAGATGGCATCGGCTCATGTCATAAAATTCTGCTGTGCTGCTCTTGCACTTCCTTTCCCTGCCCTTTTCACCCTGGCATTTTTCCTTCGGTCATCTATCTGCATGAAAAGCACGGTGTTGGCTTAATGGTTAAGGTGGCTGGCTTAAGATCTTAAGGTCTTGAGTTTGAGTCCCTTTCGTACCATTGAAATAACACCAGCTGGTGGGTTGACTCGGCCTATTATCTTTCTGAGGTCGGCAAAATGAGTACCAGCATGCAGGTAACAGCAGCATTGCATCAGCAGCACAACTGTGCCCCCAGAAAATGATGCAGCGTTGCGAGATAATTAGCGTTGCAAGATAGCTCTTCCAGAATCCACAGACAGTAAGTGCGTTATCGCGGTGACGTCACGGCGTTCGTCTCGGGTCACACAACGACATTTATTATCATCATTGCGCTCGACTGCAAACCATTAATGACTCGAGATTGTGTTTGATAAAGCGGGAGATAATGTATGGTGTGGCAGGCGGCACTTATCACTCCCGGTATTGTGCAGCAAGGGAACGATGGAACTCAGTGCCAGCACTTTCACCACTCATGGTTTGGACTTGAAAAGTATCTGATATACGTGTGTGTGTGTGTGTGTGTGTGTGTGTGTGTGTGTGTGTGTGTGTGTGTGTGTGTGTGTGTGTGTGTGTGTGTGTGTGTGTGTGTGTGTGTGTGTGTGTGTGTGTGTGTGTGTGTGTGTGTGTGTGTGTGTGTGTGTGTGTGTGTGTGTGTGTGTGTGTGTGTGTGTGTTTTTTCTCCATAACTCCTAAACCATGAAACCTAGCAGCCTGAAACTATGCATGCATGCACAAGGAACTTGAAGGGAGTGTATGAATGAAAATTGGGTGTTTGGGTTAAATAAAACGCCCCTTTTTAAGATAATTAACAGTCTTATTTAATTATATACTTTATCAGGTTATCCTCAGCCACCTCGCCCTCTCTGGGGTCTTAAGGTATTTCCTGGTTTACCTTGCTGGGGTCTGAAGCCGCCATGTTTTTTGGCCTGCTCAACCATGCCTTGGGTTGCAATAGACCGAAACGATTTCTTAACGATAGTCTTTTTTTTTTTTTTACACTTTTCTTACTCGTATTAATGAATGCCTGTTAATCAGAGCTACGAATCACTGGATACATTGCAATGCTTATAAACGCCTGGAGATGCCAGCGTTCGTGGCTTTATTTTGTTTCCACCCATGTGATAACCTTGACAATCTCTTGAACTAAGCCGAATCATAAAATTTAAGCTCCAGATTTGAACTCAGCAGCAGTTAAGACACAAATAAAATGTGTTCATTGGTCCATTTCCGACATTTCTTAGGCGTTTCCGGGTGCATAGTTTCATCAACGGCAATTGGTAATCGCTTGCCAAGCCAGGCGTTCTGTTGGAGTTCTTGCTGGCGTGCTTAAGGCATTTACCGAGCACCCTACTGCTGTTAGCGGTACAGTTCGTGGCCAATCGGGATGTACAGTCGAAAGTTACTCCAAGGTCGAGGTACGAATACAGCACACACGGACGTGATACATATGGGCATATTTGGATCTGTATGGACTCTCTGCAGGTGTGTGGGTATGCTTTGCCTGTTACGGGTGCCGTGGTGGCAAAGTTTCATCCTGTATCTTGTGGAAGTTTTATTAGGTTTTCCTTTGTCCTCGTGACTGTTTCTAAAGCATTTGATTATCCAGTTTGCTTTACAAAAGCTATATTGGATTCGCTATATATGCTAGATATCCCTTATTGTCGGGTTTTCCGTGTGTGTGTGTGTGTGTGTGTGTGTGTGTGTGTGTGTGTGTGTGTGTGTGTGTGTGTGTGTGTGTGTGTGTGTGTGTGTGTCTGCAACACGAGGCTCCACAGCACAAACCAGCAAACCGATTTCGATGAAACTTTGCCAACATGTGCAGTATTTTTTGGGAATGTGCGTCTTTGAATTTCGTTGCCTAGCAACCACCCGTTGCTGTGCAGCGGCTGAAAAACCGCGTACAGTATTTTCAATACTTGTCCTTCAGTTTAGAATGTAGGGAAGTGAGACTTCGGAATGAAACACTTTGAGATATTTAGAAAATTTTAATCGAGCTGATTTTTGATTGATGTTTTATTTTTCAAATGGTTGTTCTTCAAAAATCGGGTGTCTATTCACCGTCATTTTTATGATGGGCTTAGGAAAGTGGGCGGAGCTTAGGGGAAGTGGACGTGGTTGATGAAAAGTGGGAGTGGTGTAGGAAAGTGGGCGTGGCGTAGGAAAGTGGGCGTGGCGTATGGAAAGTGGGCGTGGGTTATGAAAAATATTGTGTGGCTCAGGAGGTGTGGCCAAACAAGAGCATTGAGAAGTTTATCGGGTTGTGTGTGTGTGTGTGTGTGTGTGTGTGTGTGTGTGTGTGTGTGTGTGTGTGTGTGTGTGTGTGTGTGTGTGTGTGTGTGTGTGTGTGTGTGTCTGCAATGCGAGGCTCCACAGCACAAACCAGCAAACCGATTATTTTTCAAATGGTAGTCCTTCAAAAATAGGGTGTCTATTTACCGTCATATTTTATGAGGAGTGCTGGCAAAATACTCAATAGGAAAAATCTTGCCAGGCAGAGGAACAATTGTGTGTGAACCAATACGTCTTGGCAATGAATCTTCGTCGGTGGATCGGTCAGAATGAAAAGCATTGTATCCAGCGCTTCGATCCTTGCGAATCCCTCGTTGTCTACCGGCTTGTGTTTCTCTTTGTGAGTTTCAAAGCAAAATATATTTGATACCACCCGATTTTTGAGCCGTTTGCAGTATTAATGTGTTATCTAAATAACCGAGTCAAATTCTTTTTTTCCACCCATCACACACGGCTGTTTGTAAAGATTAATGTTTGTGCACATCTCCCTGAAACGTCCATATAAAATGCAACATTGTTTTTCAGTGAAAGCGACACAAGGTTTTTGGGTTGGATACAGTACTTAATGCAGTTGGAAATCGCACTGACTCCAAATTTCTGATTCCCCAAAAATTTCCAATATTGGCCAAGCATGTGTGTGCGTGTGTGTTTTTTTTTCATAAAGCATAACATTCTCTCTGCTAACTCCTCTGCCCCAACCTCTCTTTGTCTTTGTCTTTGTCTTTCTCTTGCTCTTCCTCTTCCTCTTCCTCTTGCTGTTCCTCTTTGTTTTTCCCTCTCCCTCTCCCTCTTGCCCTCGTCGCCTTCCCCTTCCCCTTCCCCTTCCCCTTCCCCTTCCCCTTCCCCTTCCCCTTCCCCTTCCCCTTCCCCTTCCCCTTCCCCTTCCCCTTCCCCTTCTTCTTCCCCTTCCTCTTTCTGTGCCATCATTGCTCTTTCTGTTCCATCATTGCTCTTTCGTTCCATCATTGCTCTTCCTGTTCCTGTTCTTTTTCTTTCTGTTTCTGTTCCTGTTCCTGTTCCTGTTCCTGTTCCATCATTGCTCTTTCTGTTCCTGTTCCTGTTCCATCATTGCTCTTTCTGTTCCTTTTCTTGTTCCTGTTCCATCATTGCTCTTTCGGTTCCTGTTCCTGTTCCATCATTTCTCTTTCTCTTTCTCTTTCTCTTTCTTTCTGTTCCTGTTCCTGTTTCATCATTGCTCTTTCTGTTCCTGTTCCTGTTCCATCATTGCTCTTTCTGTTCCTGTTCCTGTTCCTCATTGCTCTTTCTGTTCCTGTTCCTGTTCCATCATTGCTCTTTCTGTTCCTGTTCCTGTTCCATCATTGCTCTTTCTGTTCCTGTTCCTGTTCCATCATTGCTCTTTCTGTTCCTGTTCCTGTTCCATCATTGCTCTTTCTGTTCCTGTTCCTGTTCCATCATTGCTCTTTCTGTTCCTGTTCCTGTTCCATCATTGCTCTTTCTGTTCCTGTTCCTGTTCCATCATTGCTCTTTCTGTTCCTGTTCCTGTTCCATCATTGCTCTTTCTGTTCCTGTTCCTGTTCCATCATTGCTCTTTCTGTTCCTGTTCCTGTTCCATCATTGCTCTTTCTGTTCCTGTTCCTGTTCCATCATTGCTCTTTCTGTTCCTGTTCCTGTTCCATAATTGCTCTTCCTGTTCCTGCTCCTTCTCCTGCTCCTGTTCCTGTTCCTGTTCCTGTTCCTGTTCCTGTTCCTGTTCCTGTTCCTGTTCCAGTTCCATCATTGCTCTTTCTGTTCCTGTTCTTGTTCCTGTTCCATTATTGCTCTTTCTGTTCCTGTTCTTGTTCCTGTTCCATTATTGCTCTTTCTGTTCCTGTTCTTGTTCCTGTTCCATTATTGCTCTTTCTGTTCCTGTTCTTGTTCCTGTTCCATCATTGCTCTTTCTGTTCCTGTTCTTGTTCCTGTTCCATCATTGCTCTTTCTGTTCCTGTTCTTGTTCCTGTTCCATCATTGCTCTTTCTGTTCCTGTTCTTGTTCCTGTTCCATCATTGCTCTTTCTGTTCCTGTTCTTGTTCCTGTTCCATCATTGCTCTTTCTGTTCCTGTTCTTGTTCCTGTTCCATCATTGCTCTTTCTCTTTCTCTTTCTCTTTCTCTCTGTTCCTGTTCCTGTTCCTGTTCCATCATTGCTCTTTCTCTTCTCTTTCTCTTTCTGTTCCTGTTCCTGTTCCATCGTTGCTCTTTCACTTTCTCTTTCTCTTTCTCTTTCTGTTCCTGTTCCATCATTGCTCTTTCTCTTTCTGTTCCTGTTCCATCATTGCTCTTTCTCTTTGTCTTTCCCTTTCTCTTTCTGTTCGTGTTCGATCATTGCTGTTTCTCTTTCTCTTTCTGTTCGTGTTCCATCATTGCTGTTTCTCTTTCTCTTTCTGTTCCTGTTCCATCATTGCTCTTTCTCTTTCTCTTTCTGTTCCTGTTCCATACTTGCTCTTTCTCTTTCTCTTTCCCTTTCTCTTTCTGTTCCTGTTCCATCATTGCTCTTTCTCTTTCTCTTTCTGTTCCTGTTCCATCATTGCTCTTTCTCTTTCTCTTTCTGTTCCTGTTCCATACTTGCTCTTTCTCTTTCTCTTTCCCTTTCTCTTTCTGTTCCTGTTCCATCATTGCTCTTTCTCTTTCTCTTTCTGTTCCTGTTCCATCATTGCTCTTTCTCTTTCTCTTTCCCTTTCTCTTTCTGTTCCTATTCCATCATTGCTCTTTCTCTTTCCCTTTCTCTTTCTGTTCCTGTTCCATCATTGCTCTTTGTCTTTCTCTTTCCCTTTCCCTTTCTCTTTCTGTTCCTGTTCCATCATTGCTCTTTCTCTTTCTCTTTCTCTTTCCCTTTCTCTTTCTGTTCCTGTTCCATCATTGCTCTTTCTCTTTCTCTTTCTCTTTCTGTTCCTGTTCCATCATTGCTCTTTCTCTTTCTCTTTCTCTACCTGTTCCATCATTGCTCTTTTTCTCTTTCTCTTTCTCTTTCTCTTTCTGTTCCTGTTCCATCATTTCTCTTTCTCTTTCTCTTTCTCTTTCTGTTCTTGTTCCATCATTGCTCTTTCTCTTTCTCTTTCTCTTTCTGTTCCTGTTCCATCATTTCTCTTTCTCTTTCTCTTTCTCTTTCTCTTTTTCTTTCTGTTCCTGTTCCATTATTGCTCTTCTCTTTCTCTTTCTGTACCTGTTCCATCATTGCTCTTTCTCTTTCTCTTTCTGTTTCTGCACCTGTTCCATCATTGCTCTTTCTCTTTCTCTTTATGTTTCTGTTCCTGTTCCATCATTGCTCTTTCTCTTTCTCTTTGTCCTTCTGTTCCATCATTGCTCTTTCTCTTTCTCTTTCTGTTCCTGTTCCATCATTGCTCTTTCTCTTTCCCTTTCTCTTTCTGTTCCTGTTCCATCATTGCTCTTTCTGTTCCTGTTCCATCAATGCTCTTTCTCTTTCTCTTTCTGTTCCTGTTCCATCATTGCTCTTTCTCTTTCTCTTTCTGTAGCTGTTCCATCATTGCTCTTTTTCTCTTTCTCTTTCTCTTTCTCTTTCTGTTCCTGTTCCATCATTTCTCTTTCTCTTTCTCTTTCTCTTTCTGTTCTTGTTCCATCATTGCTCTTTCTCTTTCTCTTTCTCTTTCTCTTTCTGTTCCTGTTCCATCATTTCTCTTTCTCTTTCTCTTTCTCTTTTTCTTTCTGTTCCTGTTCCATTATTGCTCTTCTCTTTCTCTTTCTGTACCTGTTCCATCATTACTCTTTCTCTTTCTCTTTCTGTTTCTGTACCTGTTCCATCATTGCTCTTTCTCTTTCTCTTTCTGTTTCTGTTCCTGTTCCATCATTGCTCCTTCTCTTTCTCTTTCGCTTTCTGTTCCTGTTCCATCATTGCTCTTTCTGTTCCTGTTCTTGTTCCTGTTCCATCATTGCTCTTTCTGTTCCTGTTCTTGTTCCTGTTCCATCATTGCTCTTTCTGTTCCTGTTCCTGTTCCATCATTGCTCTTGCTCTTGCTCTTTCTCTTTCTCTTTCTCTTCCTGTTCCTCTTCCTGTTCCTGTTCCTGTTCCTGTGTGTGTGTGTGTGTATATATAAACATGTATATGTGTGAATATATATATATATCTGTATATATATATATATATATATATATATATATATATATATATATATATATATATATATATATATATATATATATATATATATATATATATATATACATATACTCGTACGTGTAAAAAAAAAAAAATAATAATAATAACAGGAATTGTGACGTCAATCGTTATGTTGTAGCACCATGTACTGTCATTGGTTTGGTAAATAAATGGCCATAACTTAGGAACCACTTGTCCAATTAATATCAAACCTTGAAAAGGCACATCCACCGATCCCCAGCAATTTTCCGGGCAAGTTTCAATTAGATCGGACTAGTGGTTGTCGAGAAACAGCGGTCGCAGACACACAGATATACAGACAGACACACACAGAGATTGCTGGAATTATAGAAAGATATATGTGTATATATATATATATATATATATATATATATTTACAGCCATGGGTACTGACTGTATTATGAGGTGGTTAATCCCCTTTTCTCCTCGGAAGAACCGGACCTGCGGCCACCACTCACAATTATGTTCATGGTGCGGTAGATTGCTTAACAACCACGTACGCCAATCAGATAACCACAAGTTCCAGTGATCATCGTCTAATTTGCCATTAAACAAGAGGTCACGTGGCCTCCTGACTGGGGAATGCAGCGTTGTGCTTGCCAACTATGACAGGTTAATTAGTTTGGGAATTATAACCTCCCAGTCTATCTCGGTTCGGACAATGCTGGATCAATGGAAATAAATGACAATCATGGACAGGTTGAAACATCAACAATAAATGTATTTTTCAGAAAAATTAATGAACTGAAGGAGTTTTTATTACCTTGTCAATTAAATGGATGAATTCAAATCAAATGTTTCAATCGACAAAATAATCTCAAACAAATATAGAATTCAACAAGCATTTTTAGAAAAATAGATAAAGAGCAGATGCTTATCACGATGCCTTACTTAACAATTAAACATGAGACAGGGGTACCCAACAGACAATTCAGGGGGAAAAGAGATATTGTCTCGGCTTACCAAGGCAGAAGTCATTGTGCGTCTACGAAAATAACCCAAAATGTGTGAGCATGCCTTTGTCTACTTCTCTAAATGAGCTCTCCACAGCCCGGCTCATTTCCACTGCCAGCGCCCTGCCTCACCGTGCACCCACCCATAAACGGGCTCAGACACCAATCGACGTCTTGTCATCACACCCAGGAACCAGGTACCCCAAGAGCCAGGTACGCGAAGAGCCAGGTACTGAGCAGAACCAACAGAAACAGTCCAACTTTCACCAACCACTGTTGCTGCTGTCCCCAACCGTCAGGGGCTGTCACCAACCATCAGCAGGATCTCCGACCATCCACCAACAGGGCAGTCCTGCCATCCTTTTATAGGCGACCCGTGTGGGTGGAGCCTCAAGCACAACCTCAGCCAAGTGCAGCCTGCCTCTTGGCGCATCGCTGCACGAGACCTCCAACCATCCATTCTCGCGGTCATTCTCTCCTGCCCATCAAACAAGATGCAACTCCCAATTAACACAGGCCTGACTTATGACGCCATGTTTGGAGCACTAGACAAAAGCCAGAAAGCATCCATTTGCCGGAACAACTGAGTGGAAACTTGAAGCGCCCACAGAACCCCAACGGGCAATTATCATCTTTGTTCAGCCCGAAACGAAGAAGAGCCGGTTTGCATCCAAAGACCTGCTCAATGGGGTGTTGATCGCCAATGGAAAAAGTTGGTTGTCAAACGTTGATGAAAGAAGGTGAGTGCCTAAGGTAAACGATCCGAGACCACAGCCATGTTTGACCGTCAGAATCAACTGTCCAGGAAAACTTTGCAGTGTGATTAATGACTCAAGTGTCCTGTAAGTCCAATGTGAAAATGATAACCAAAATAAAATGTGTAAATAAGTCATGTATTTCCAAGCCAATGTGTCTTGATGGAAAGGGAATAGAACGAGTCTCCGTTGGGCTAACAGCTATGTTATCGCATACACGAACGGTGAATATCGCTCATGCAGAAATGAAAACTGATGGAAAAATCGTACGTCATGAATGTTTCGTAAAGAGGAAAAGGTATACGAAACGAAAGAATGGGAACCTGTTCTCTACCCTTCTCCAATGCATCAAAGAGTTAAAACGGTATGTTTCACTTCACTTCTCTGCAATAATCACATTTTCAGCACTTCCAGTATTCTCGACACGTCATAGCACTTCCAGCACTGCCAACGACATTCCAGCAGCCTCACCCATCGCATCCCTGGAACCAACTATGATGGCTGGATTTCAGCGCACCAGCCACTCGAGTGTCTG
The DNA here is from genome assembly GCF_056783735.1 of Eptatretus burgeri. Lineage (NCBI taxonomy): Eukaryota > Metazoa > Chordata > Myxini > Myxiniformes > Myxinidae > Eptatretus > Eptatretus burgeri. The sequence goes on along the minus strand of NC_140963.1, from coordinate 40,735,156 downwards.
GATTCTGAATAGCGGAAGTTACTGGAGACTGGAAGGAGGTTGAGAAAAAAGCTGGATGGAACAGACTGAAGTGAGTGCAGTGTTGGTTGCTGAGTTCCATAAGAGCAGCTCAAGAGAGTTCAGGTCTATCAGTCCTGGGTGCTGCTGAGTCTCAGTGGAGTCGGAGCTGGGTGCACAGAGCCTGTTTGTGATGCTGTTGAGTCTCGAAGTTCAAGCCACTGTGTTGAGTTTGAGCCATGGATTTCACGTCCTGAGGAGAGAGGTTTGGCCGGGTCGACCTAGTTTCACAAATGCCAAGCGAGGTGAACGCAGCGCCAGTGGAGCAGGTGCTGCAGGGCGCAGGAGGGAAGAGCACTGATCAAACCAGCCAAACTGATCCCTTGCACGTCTTTTGCACATACACCATATATGCTTGTGGCTTCCAGCGCAGACACCTCTTGGATTGCTCACACTACAAGATACCACACGATCGCACCTCCCACCAGCACATCTCACTCATTTGCATCTACACCTGGTTGGGACCCACATGGGCTAGCCGGTTCACATGTGGATGAGAAAGGCGTCGCCAACATGCCCGACTTGTTATTCTTCTTTCTGTCAACCTTTCTTGTCTTCTTTCCTGGAATAAATGTGGTGCCAATGTCAATGCTTAGTGCTAATGTTCAATGTATAAGGGACTTTTGAGTGCGAGAGGTGAAGACTTTTTCTTTGTGACACTTCAATCTTCTGTAAATACATGCCTTTCAACAGCCTTGTTATTTCAAAACTTTCTCAGTGTCTATTTTCTCCATTGGTTAGACATAGTATGTCATTGGTAGATGGGAGGTTGTGTCCCACTGGTTCGCTATGTTCATACGAGCTGACGTCCCACTTATGGTTCCACTCAGCCGTACCTAATTGATAGGTGTGGGGCGTCTATAGCACAGTTCCCTATCTGGGGCAATTAAATCACCGGGAAGGCAATGCAAGATTTGGGCTTGAGGGCCCTTTTAGTCACTTCAGATGGCATCTGTGGTTGCAACCCATCATGCCGCAGAGTTATCTGTGGCTCATTGACTTCAGGGTCAAAGGTTGAGAAGCGGGTTGGAGACCACGCGTGACCCGGCTTGCAAACCCGTAACAACACTGTATACATCACCCCACAGCTAGCTTTTAAAAAAGAGGATGCTACTGTAATGTGAATGTCAACACAGTCAAAGTCAGCTTCCACAGTGAGACCCCAGAGTCTTTTGAGTCTGCACTTTTGCTGCACAACACAGCTGACGGCGTGAAATGCCTCCCAAAAGGAACTTATGAGGTCTTCTTTTGAGCTTCAGGTTAACATGCAACATATAGATAACTGTTGTACCATGGTGCCTTCACTGCTTTGTTGAAAAAATACAAACTTTTCTCATGTTCCATTCCACCAACCCGATTTATCCTGCAGGTGCTGGAACACAGCCTATGCGACATTGCAGCCGGTTTGAGGCATTCTCTCGCTATTACTTGTGAGATATTGGGATACTTATTTGTCTTCTAACTCACCCACAACCCATGGACCTTCCTAATAATCCCCTTTAGCTCTTATTATTTGGTGACCTTGCCTCTTCTCCCTTCTACGCTTTCTTCCACACAAACTCTTTGTTCATTATCCTCACATCACCCTCCTGCCACACTTCTTTGCCAACTGGTTGGCTCATTTTTTACCCAACCCCCATCTGTGCATTCCCATCACGACAACACATCACTTCAGCTGTACTTTTCAATGTCAGATTTTTTTTTAAAGTTGCAGCAATTTTCATTCATGCGTTTTCTCCCTCGAGCATTTTCCACGATTTATTTTGAGAGGTTTTCGTGCCTTGAAACAACTGACTGTATGTCAGCCGATGACACCTTTGTAAAAGCATCTTCAATTTGGCTGATTCCCAGTCTGCCGCAATATATAAATCAGAGGCAGGAAACACCTTCCTTTTCTCTTGTGTTTGACCTCACATTGGGGTGAGATGATGAATGTCACTGCACTTTTTGAACATCTGACTGATGGTGATAAATGTGTGCATGCGTCCACATGTTTTTGTGCATGTGTGTGCGTGTCTGCACCATTCGGAAAAGCTCGATCAAACCACCTCTCAAATGTTGTGCATTGGAATAACAATTTCCTGCCTGCTTTTCACCTTCAATACAGGGGCATGCCTTTACCTGATTTATTTATTTTCTTCCTGTTCCCCCTCGTCGTTCTTCCAGTCGACCTGCCACCGTCTTTCATTTTGCTCTTCCGGAACCCTCGACTGCTGTGCGGAATTGGAAATTTACCTGTGCATTTCTCTTGCAAATTGGACATCTGACAAATGGTGGACAATACAATTTTTTTAAACTTGTGCCTGCAATGTTGTGTGTCAGGAAAGAGATGGCAAACACGAAGCAAAGAGAATAAGCAAATGACAATGTAACAATAAGAAAACCTCCTTTTGTTGAAACCTGTTGTGCAGATCTTCTGTCTCTTTTTCAGGGGAGGGAACAGTTCTGCAGTGGGGTTTGGGCATGTTGATCCGTGCAAGGCGTGCGGGCCCCGTACCATCATACCTGCAGGCCTCAACTCCCAGTGCCGTACTAGGTACGTTTGGTTTTCAGATGGGGATGTTGCTTAAAGGGGAACCAAACGTTCAGACCACCTTGACACTAATATATCCCTTACGACCCTCAAAAATAGATTTGCTGCGTCGTTTTCCGATTTCCGAATTATAACAAAGATAAATTTGCGATTGAAGGTCAAAACCTTGTTCTTCCTCAGATTAGCCATGACGTCTCACCCTAAAGTCAACCGTAATATATGTAATGTCTCTGGGTTACGTTTCGGCATGATTTAATTCAAACAGTGAATCTTGGTGCTTGTATTGGATCGCCGAAATAGGTGACCCTTATTGTCAGTAATTCTGTCTGTTTGTTTGGCTATTTGTTTGGATGTTTGGTCGTTTGTCATCAGCATAATTGATAGTAAACGTCGGTGGATTTTGACCAAACTCGGGTGGTAGGTACATCTTATGACCTCGTGCATTGGAAATTGTGATGGTTGCTAGGGACACTTTGGTTCTCTAGCAACAACCGAAAAACCTTCAAAATCAGTTCCGTTCACGCGAAATCAATTCCAAAAGCCATTATCCCACGTAGGGTTATGAAATTTGGCACAAATGATCTACAGGTGATGCTCTATCAAATATATTCCGGTTTTTGTGATATATGGAATACTTTACCTGCAGCACCCCCTACAATTAGGGTATGCGCGAAAATTGAAGGCCCCATAGCGACCAGATGAGAGCATCGATACAAATGAAACTTTGCAGGTTCATGGTACTCAATGAGTACTACAACTTTGCCTCAGGACATATTGATCGAATTCGCTTAGGTCAGGGGTCAAAGGTCAATTAGTGCAAACATCGATAATATGCGAGAGCTGGAGGTGCCTTCATGCCAAATGCTACTCCTCCTAGGGTTATGGTCGGATGGTCATGAAAATTCACCATAATCGTCTGGAATACATTGTGCACAAACGATCGAGCTGGATTTTCGATTTAGGTCTTTGTTCACCCACAGCACCCCTCGAACTTTGGGGATTTCCGATTTCAAACCGCATTTTCGGTACTTTTCATTCAAATGGATATCGAGTAGTTATCAGTAGATGGAACTGGATGGGATTTGATATGCATAATCTTAAGCTGATTCCCTATCCGCTATATGACATCCATTTTGCTCTATATCTTATAGTTTCCATGCTCAGCGACCCATCGCCGCCTACCGGCTTGTAGTCATACAAATCACAATGTTTCATGCTACACCAATGTCTGAAAGACCCAAAGTTTGCGAGAAATTGGATGAGGTTTGTCCGAAATACCCCAGTGTGGATTGGCCGACAAAATGTTCGCCTTTGTGCTCGGAATATTTTCCAGAGAACTGTTATGAAACAACAGAGATGGCTAGATCTAGATCTAGATCAATGAGTTGAGAGAATCTCGCATGTGACTGCTTTGCTTTGTTTTAGGTACGATTGGCTGTGCATACCCGTCGCTTCACTGATGAGTTTAATCGAGAGACAGCATGTTGCATTTCACAAGCACGAGCATATAAGAACTGTCACTTCACGCTCAGGAATACCAACCTTTGCTGCGATGGCTAATTAATGGGGCAAGAACAAAAATTGATTCCTGGGAGATCGTGCCCTCCATATGGGGATAACCAGCATTGCAAGTTAGCGTTTACAGTTTTGCCATGTGTGCCCATATACACACATACACAAACCTTCCCTTTTTGTGTCTAAATCTTCCTGAGAATTCCCTGAATGCCCTGTCATTGGGTTTATTGAAATCCGTTAATCCATTCTCAAGTTATAGCATGACATGGCTCCTTTTATAATGTAGATATTGCATGTCTTTCTGGGTCTCAATGAGCATGTAAAAATTAAATGAAACGTGCGAAAAAATGATATTTTATTGCACTTGGTTGTTTTTGCATTTGCTGTTGTCATCGTGATCATCGTCATTGTTGGTGCTGCTGCTGCTGCTGCTGTTGCTGTTGCTACTTGTGCTACTACTGCTGCTGCTGTTGTTGCTGTCATTGCTGCTGCTGTTGTATTCGTCGACATCATTATTACCTCCACCAGCGAAGGTGGAAGGAGGGTATGTTTTCACCCCGGTCTGTTTGTTTGTTTATGTTTTTCTGTTTGTTTGTTTGTTTGTTTGTTTGTGTGCATGATATCTCAAAAAGTTGTAGATGGATTCGGAAGAAATTTGGTGGGCAGGTTGGGTGCGTGACAAGGATGAACTGATTGGATTTTGCTGAAGATCTGGATCCGGATCCGGCTAATCGAATTTTTTAAGTGATTCTTCAACCATTGAGAGCTCGGACTAAACTAATATACAGCACGATATCTCAAAAGGTTGTGGACGGATTTGTATGAAACTTGGTGGACATGTTGGGGTGTGACCTCGATGAATTGATTCGATTTTGGTAAAGATCCGAATCCAGATCTGGACACGAGAATTATTTAATTTCCAAAGTGATTCTTCACCATTACATTGAGAGATTGGGCCAAAAACGATTCTATAGCATCATCTATCTATAATTCCAGCAATCTCTGTGTGTCTTTGACCACTGTTTCTCAACAACCACTGGTCCGATCGAATTGAAACTTGCCAGGTATATTGCTGGGGACTTGAGTATGTGCCTTTTCAAGGTTTGATATTAATCGGACAAGTGGTTCCCAAGTTATGGCCAAGTTAGAACGCGTTCCCCATTACGGGTGACAATGTACGGACTTCCGGATAGTGATGACTTGCTGTATTCTAATAATTTCTCGATTTTTATGCGCATTTATAGATAAACACAATGCCCCAATGCAGTCGTCACTTACGAGAGCGAAGGAACGGCCTGTGTGGTTGTTGTTTCTAGCACGTGGTTTGAAAGTTTTTTTTTGCACGTCTGGGCACGCGAGAGTGAAGGAATGGCCTGTGTGGTTGTTGTTTCTGGCACACGGTTTGAAAGTGTTTTTTTTTTGTTTGTTTGCATGTACGGCCATGCATGTACGGCCACGCATGTACGGGCATGCACTAGTATTTCAAAAATGTATTGGGCCTGATAGGTTGTCGTGGATCAGGTATTATGTGGCAGAGGTATGTGCTCTACCGTGTGCCCTTCTAGTTTTTATTTTGTTTCATTCGATTGTAATATTTAATCTTTTGAAGACATTACATGAAAAACAGATTGTTGTCATTAATCTTTCTCTGCTCATTGAATAACTCATTCATTCCCACATATCACGCTTCTTTCCTCTATCTTATCTCCTGTTTTGTGCCCCACCCCTCCGACGAGGTTGGAGATGGGGGACATCAAAATGAGCTCCTTCCGTCCGACCGATCATCTATCTGTCCATGTACAGTACTTTTGTGTTCTCTATTTCAAAAACCATTGAGCATTTAGCTTTCATATTCCAGGTATGACATTATCATGACATTATCTCATCCTAATTGGATCATAGCTGTGATTGGCTGAATTATGTTGCCATGGCAACCATCTTGGTAACTCTGCTTGTGTACACAATATTTCAAAAACCGTTCAAGATTTAGCTTTCATATTACACAGATCTATTCCTCATATCATCCAAAAGGTGGGGGACCTGGAGTATCAGCTCGTTGTTCTTCATTCCCTCATGCTCTATCAGCTATAATCTTTTGAATCTAAAATCACCATCTTCCTTCCCTCTCCCCTCCCTTACTCGCTAATTCTCATGGTCTTTTCCTACCTCTCACTCTATTTCAGAGCAGAAGCTCTGTGTTGTAGCTCTTTAACAAGCCTCGACTTTGTATATATGCTGAACTTGCTTTGTGGACACCAAATAAAGTGGCTGCATACCCCTGTTGAAAAGTGTTGACTTGGGGCTATGCACACTTGCCTTCAAACTGTCACACTGGAGGTTTGCATCAATATGTGAATCATCCCTCGGAAAGATGTTAAGCCCAAAGACTCTTTTTCCCATCACTGATTGTTGGTGAACATTGCATACACTTCTGTGTCTTTCACGAAGAGGTGAAGAGTTCTCACCAGCAACCTGAACACATTGCAAATTTCAGCCTGAAGGCCCGGTCACACCTTGACGTTTTAGCCAACGTATGCTGATTTTTGAATTTTTTTTTCTAAAACGCTGGCACACGTTGAATACGTTATGGGTAAGTTTTGATAACATTGAGAGAGAAAAACACTGCCATACGTCGTTGTACGTTGGCTTTAAACGTTGTACTTTTTGGTTGTCCTCAAATTTTTTCATGCTTGAAATTTCACGACGTATGCCGGCGTATGACTCACACGTTCCGCTACGCTGGCCACAAGTTGTATGCACGGTCTGCGATCGTTGACAGACGTCAACACATGCTACTTGTAAGTTAATCATAAGTTGAGATACGCCGAGGTAATGTTTAGCATACCCGAAACTTATTTCTAACCTATGATTAACGTGTTGTTGGCACGTTACGCGATCGTTGCCACACATCGACAGACGTTACTTTTAAGTTACTCATAGGCTGAAAGACGTCGGTATAATGGATCGTCCTTGCGTCAGCGTCCACGGCCACGGCCAGGACACTTATTTGCAGCATTCTTCAAACTTTTCTTCGGCATGACGAGGATGTTCACACTTCGATGTCTAGCTTGGCTATGATTCCAATTGTCCATCGGCAGCGTCTATTTAAAATAGTCGAGTTTGAGCGTTTTAACACGTTCAGAAGAAACGCTTCAAATTTCCAAACCCCAGCGTCAAAAAACAAAGGCGAGTGACAGCAATTTAAATCGTTCATTGTAAACAATGAAAATAGCTGAGTGGTACCGTTTAAAAGTCGTTGAGTGTAAAAAAAATCCAATTGTTGAGCGCAAGCGTCTACTTTCAATAGTGGGGATGCAGCCATTTAAATGGTTGAGTTTATCATTTAAATCGTTAAATCGTTAAACGCAGGGACGATCCATCATAACCCACACCCTCCCCCTCACACTCACCTACTACTGCCAACATGAACAAACTACTACTAATACTAATACTGATACTGATACTGTTACTGCTGACATGGACATCGACTCAAAAAGGACTCGAAAACACTGTTGGGTTCCCCTTTTATGAGCAGCATTTTTATATACCAATTCCCAAAATCGCTGGGAACACGTCTTTATATGGCAGTTGTAAGCTAGAAACACGTTCATTTATTTTTTTGTCGACCGGAAGACGTCATTGGAATACGTCTACATACGTCAATGTGTGTTGGGACTACGTAAAGAATTGGTTCAAAGCACGTCAAACATAAGTTAGAAATAAGTTTCGCGTAAAAAAGACATTACCGCGACGTGTTTCGACTTATGAGTAGCTTATAAGTAGCGTTTGTGGACGTGTGTAAGCGTCCGCATATCGTGTGTAAAACTTATCCCCATCGCATGCGGAACGTGTGTCATACGCCGAGTACGTCCAAAAATTTTGAACATGTTTAAAATTTCTTGACGTACTCTACTTACTACGACATATGATAGCGTACTTTAGCGTTCTACTCACGTATACCAAACTTACTCATACCGTATTTGACGTGCCCCAACGTTTTAGACAGGTTTTTCTTAGGTCAGCATACGCTGGCAAGATCGCCAAGGTGTGACCGCGATGTTGTCACTTACATTTCTGCGGCAGTTATGATTCGAATCGTTGTGCGTCAGCCTTTTAATAGGCTACGTCACGACATCGTCAGCGATGCGTGCAATGCGCTATGCCTATCGTTGGGCATCGGTTGTGTAGGTCGACAACAGGTTCAGCATTCGTTGGTATAAGTTATCTATAACACAACGAAACGTTCTGTGTCCATTACCAATGCGTTATACATAAGACCAAGTCGCTATGAATACGTCCGAATCTTTAAAAAAAAACATCAAAAGTTCAACGTAAGCCAGCGTTTTACATACATTTTAATACGTTGCCATCGCTGGCTAAAACGTCAAGGTGTGACCGGGCCTTAAAACTGTTGTTAGGAAGTGGTTGTGTCTTCTTGGATATCCCATTAATAACATCATGCAGGTTTCACCACTTGCTATCTCAGGGTGGTTGTTGTCTGGCAAGCACCTACTACACTTTAAATATATTGTTACGTTTGAGGGGGGGGGTATGCATTCAAAGGGTAATTAGGATGTTTAATTAGTATTCCATGCTGTTCGAGTTTACCAGGATCTCGATGTAATAAGTAGCAATTCAGTGGTGACAAGTTGTCTAGTAAATGTTCATTTCTTCAAGGGGGAAATGATAATTGTCACGTAATTAGATAGGGACACGGGATAGGGTAAGTGTGTCTGCGTAAACCCCTTTTAGTAGTCCCTGGAGGCTGGCCGTGACGTCACAGGACAGGGCTGCGGATGGCTCCGCCCCGTGATCACGATTGGCGGAAGGCGACGGCGGTGGGCCAATAAAACGGCTCGATTGGAAGTGACGAGGACAGGAGGATAAAAAGGTTCTGTTCGGGGTCGAAAAGGAAGAGGAAGAAGATCGGGACAAAAAGATCGTGTTTTTTTGGTGTGGAGGCTGTTGCGCGGGAAGGGTACTTGTTGTTGTGCTGATTCGATCGTGTTCTTCATCGTGTCTTGGAGCCTTGCTGAGCCTCGTGCCTCACCTTGGTTGGCTCTGGGGTTCTGCTGACTCGGAGTACGGGGTCGAACGGCAGGCGGACCTACCTCCCTCTCCTGCTCGCAATTTGGCGCCAGAACTGGTTCCTTGGCGGCTGTGAGCGGACTTGGGCCAGGACCAGGAGGTCGACAGCACCACGGTTTCTCCTGCCCCCCCCCCCCTGACGAGAGCAAGGCCAGCTCGTCCGACGCTGATCCAGGGACAGTTGCGTCCACACCACGGTCCATCCTGACCACCAGAAATAGCTACGTTGTGTGTGTGTGTGTGTGTGTGTGTGTGTGTGTGTGTGTGTGTGTGTGTGTGTGTGTGTGTGTGTGTGTGTGTGTGTGTGTGTGTGTGTGTGTGTGTGTGTGTGTGTGTGTGTGTGTGTGTGTGTGTGTGTGTGTGTGTGTGTGTGTGTGTGTGTGTGTGTGTGTGTGTGTGTGTACTTGGCGCCTTAGAGGGTTTGAGAATTGTATATTCATTGGAATTGTCTGTGTTTTCCCCACGCCCGATCCCGCACCATCCCGTCGAATCGCCCCGGATCCCTCTTCTTGCCGAGTCTTGTTATTTCTGGTTAATAATAAATAATGTCTTCGGCTATGAAGGAGAAATGTGATTATTAATTATCTTTAAAGGCACCTCAATCTCAGTCATCTGTGAAATATTTTTTTTAATTTACAGTGCCTAAAGAAAGTCTACACCCCCTTTAAAAAAAATTCACCTTTTGTTGCCTCATTGCATTGAATCTGACTTTTCCCACCTTTATTTACACATCATAACCCACAACTTTAAAGTGAAAAACAAATTCCATAAAATTCAGAAAATTACTTAAAAATACAAAACTAGAATATCTTGGTTGGATAAGTGTGCACCCCTTTTATAATAGCAATTGTAAATCACCTTCAAAATCACACACCAAGTTAATTGGCCTCCACCGGTGTTAAATTGCATTGATTTTGATCATTACAGAATAAAATCAGCTGTTCCTGCAGGTTTCCTCTGCTGGGTAGTGCATTTCACAGGAAGGACTCAACCATGAGCACCAAGGAGCTTTCAAAAGACATCTGGGATGAAGTTGTGGAAAGGCACAGATCAGGGGAGGGGGATAAAAATATTTCAAAGGCCTTGATGAATATTGCTTGCAGCACAGTCAAGACAGTCATTAAGAATGGAAGGCGTATAGTACCACCAAGACCTTACCTAGATCAGGCCATCCCTCCAAACTGAATGACCAAGCAAGGAGGAGATTGTTCAAAGAGGCCACAACTTTGAAAGGGCTATAGGCCTTTTTGGCAAAGACTGGTTACTGTGCATGTGACAACAATATCCCAAGCACTCGCCAAGTCTGGCCTCCATGGCAGGGTAGCAAGAAGGATGTCATTACTCAAAAAAGCCCACCTTGAGTCCCATCTGAGGTCTGCAAAAAACCAAACCAGAGATTCTGAAGCCATGTGGCAAAATTTTTTGTGGTCTGATGAATCCAAGATGGAATCTTTTGGCTCAAATGCAAAATGTTACATTTGGTGGAAACCAAACACAATGTGTCACCCAAAGAACACCATCCCTACTGTGAAGCATGGTGGTGGTAGCATCATGTTATGGGGATGTTTCTCATCAGCAGCGACTGAGGCACTTGTCTGCAAAATGGATGGAGCAAAATACAGAAAAATCCGAGAGGAAAACCTCCTGCCCTTTGCAAGAAAGCCGTAATTGGGACGGAAGTTCACCTTTCAGCAGGACAATGACCATAAGCACACAGCCAAAGCTACACTGGAGTGGCTAAGGAACCAAAAGATAAATGTCCTTGAGTGTCCCAGTCAGAGCCCCGACCTAAATCTAATCAGAAATCACTGCCACAACTTGAATATTGCTGTTCATCAATGCTCTTCCTGCAACTTGAATGAGCTTGAACAGTTTTATACAGAAGAATGGGCAAATATTGCCCAATCAAGGTGTGCAAAGTTGGTAGACCTATCCCAAGAGATTGACAGATGTAATTGCTGTCAAATGTGATTCCACCAAGTAATAACTCGGGGGGGGGGGGGGTGGACACTTATTGAACCAATATATTCTAGTTTTATATTTTTAATTAATTTTCTGAAATTTGTAGAATTTGTTTTTCACTTAGAAGATGTGGGTTACGATGTGTAAATAGAGGTTGGAAAAGTCCAATTTCATGTAATTTAATTCCAGGCTACAAGGCACTAAGAGGTGAAGATTTTGAAAGTGAGTGTAGACTTTCTAGAGGCACTTTAATTGATAATTGATAGACAACAAGTGAGTTTCTCATTTGTGAGCTGTCTGCTTTTGTTTTTTTTTTAATTTCCTTTGAAACCGATTCAACCAAAACTGCATGCTGGTTGCAGTGCCAGCAGGGGGCGCTGCATTGTAGAGCACGTTGCCCAATAGAGGGAACATTAAGCCACAATGGTAACCACTAACCTGATAACATGTTTTAATTTTGAGTGCTTGCAATAGATTTGATCAAGGTGCTTCCATGATTGTGGGACATAATTTCTGAAATTTCATCTGGAAATTGTCCGAGATGTTTACCTGACCTCAGGTAACATTTGTGTGGAAGTGTGGATTGTGCCGGTGATCCGCAACAGCACACTGGTTAAATTGTGTAAAGCTCAAATCAAAAATGGTGAAGTGTGACTTGTCGTAACGTTTAACCATCAACGCTAAAGCAAGAGCAATCAAACGCGTTAATTTCGTTTTCCTCGGGATAACTTAAAGATAAATATTGTTTTTATTTTTGTAGATGCTTCCCAGACAACAGTTTGTAAAGTTACAGGTAGTGGTCTGCAAATTTTTTTTATAATAGACAAACTCCCATCAGGACAATAAAAATCGCCCGGAGACAAACACCGCATGTAGTGGTGCGTTACAGGTAGTGGTCAGCATGCGCTGCTCCAGGTGAGCTCGGTCTTCTTCCTCTTCCTCTTCCTCTTCTTCCTCTTCTTCCTCTTCTTCCTCTTCTTCCTCTTCTTCCTCTTCCTCTTCCTCTTCCTCTTCCTCTTCCTCTTGGACTCGGCTCTCGAATATGCACGATCCTGATCTCCTTAAATACTAAACACCTGTACACATCCTCGCATAGACGGTGCCTTTTGAGAGCGTATATCATGAACTTTTAAATATATTCGGACATTTGCTTTTAAGTTTTGAAAAGTTCACGTTACTATTTAAAGATTATTCCATTTAATGTATTGTAATTTCGTAGATACACTATTTTCTCGTCATGAACGAAGATCGTCCATGACGGACGTGATGTGCGGCACGTGACGAAATATTGGAGGTTGTTGTTGTTGTTTTTTTGTTTTTAATTCTTCTTCCTCTTCTTGTTCTTCTTCTTCTGGTGAAGACAAAACCTTTAGGATGCGGCTCTTGGACACATTTGTCCTTGTTATACATAAGCCTCATCATGCTGGGATGTTATTTGCTTAATTAACACATGGACCACACCTGTGTGAAAGCTGTTGCTTGGTGTCCCTCATTTAACCAGGTGTTTCCATTTGTTTTGGCAACGTGTGTGTGTGTGTGTGTGTGTGTGTGTGTGTGTGTGTGTGTATGTGTGTGTGTGCGTCCTTGATTGGTATTTATTTACATGTGCGAGTTTCAGAATGTGGAATGGTGTCCTCCCAGGGCAGGCTCAAAGTATCCACCTTCATTTCAGTAAGGGGTCACAATTCATGGACCAAGCTGTGAAGTTTTCTGTTCTCAAAGTTTTGTGCTGAAGGCTCTCTTCAGGATCGTCACTGAGCCCCAGAGAGATTCCAACTGTAGTTCGTTTGTTATAATGTTCCCAGGGATGGTTTTTAGCTCACCTGTAAAGTAGTTCCGGGGAACTTGCGGGATGGTACGTCGTTCGTCTGTCCATCCACAAATACTTGCAACTTCTTCTCAGAAATACACATACAATTTCAATGAAGTTTGAACCACCCATGACCCATGATGACCCATGATGGCATTAATAAAAAGCGGGGTCTCAATGGGTCTACAGAGGGAGTTACGGGGGAGGGGGAGGGGGAGTGGGTTGCCCCCGCCAAAGAGGTCTTTGCTTTCTTCTCAAATGATACACACAATTCCAAGGAAACTTCATTACAACCTTCATCACCCATGACGTACCAAAGTGCGTTCATGACATTAGAAAAATCGGGCTCTAAGGGGATTAAGGGGTTTGCCCACCAAAATATGTATTTGCTTTCTTCTCCAAAACTACACACGCAATTCCGATGAAACTTGACCACCATCTTCACCACCCATGATGTACTAAAGTTTGTTCACGGCACTAAGGCCTCAGTCACATTTGCTCTACGGCGAGGATACGGTGGCCTACGCTCTCTGAATTGACAGAAACGTGCAGCGGCCGCAGAGAAACTGAGGTGGCCTCAGGGAGGCCCAACGCCGTTTGGCTATATTTTACAGGCGTAGGGT